>NW_011333040.1:21438517-21441202 GCF_000735185.1 Notothenia coriiceps
TTATGATTAAAAAATTATATAAGTAGGGTTGACATGTGGAGATTATCCGGCTAAACAAAATGTGATCCCTCTCTTAAATGTGTGTCAACCACAGACCTTATTTCGAGCTATTTTCCAAAATCCTATCGAGAAATTGCATTGCTTTTTGTCGAAGGAACCGGAAGTGCTAAAAATGCTAACTTACTTCCGGGTTTTAGGACGCGTCACTGTGGCACTCTATACATGCCAACTAATAAATCAAGTTCAGAGTGTATATAATCTCAAAACCAAAAACAAGAATGTAAGAAAAATGAAAATACATGCTTTATTCAGTACAGGGGGCAGCTGTGGCTTAGGGGATCATCCACTACAGGGGAGATTGGCAGTTCCCTCAGATTGCTTGGCATAAAGTGGCAATACAAATAAAATGTTAACTGCAAATAGAAATACACGTACAGGCACATCATCTTTTTTATTTGGTATGGCCCATGGGATTGTTAATGTCAGTACTGAAATATATTAACAACTATGGGATGGATTGAAATGTAGTTCCAGAGGATGAGGCATTAATACTCTGACAATCCCCTATCCTTGTTTCTTGCTCCACCTGATGGTTTTCACTTTAAATATCTCTATGTGTACTTGATGGATTGATAAAACGTTTTAAACAGACATTCAGGGTTGGAGATGACCAAATTAAAGGTTAACATTAATTGGTTGCAACTCTCTAGAACACAACCTGTTAATATTTTCTATATTAATTTATTAGCTAAGTGTACTGCTGTGGACAGGGGGGCATCAGAAAAACTAATTTAAGTCACCTAAAAGGAACAACCTTAGAAAAGAACAGCCATAATTTGAAAAGGCTGCATGGTCTACAACCACCTCTATCAGAATACCGCAGTGTTTAATGACAGTTTCTGTCAGTGGAGTCCGGTGACTCTGGAGAGAACATAGATAACGGCTTTAGTTCACCGTTGGAAAGGGCTGGGTAAAGCGGTGAAAATATTCTAAATATAGCCTACACTTCAACTGATATTGATTTTTGTGAAACTTTGATTTAGGTGCCTAAAAAGCGTTCTGCTGTCCCTGTCAACAGCAGCAGTATTGGTTTGCTTCCATGTGCTTTCTTCAGTCTCTTTCATCTGTCCTCTCCTTCCTTGGATTTATTTGAGGTCTTTTTTTCTCTAATCTTCAATGTTAGCTCATGCTACAGTCTACTATTTATTCAAAACATGCTTATATTAACTTGCTTTACACCAAAAAGCATTACCCAGAAAGACCTGACCCCAGGCCTTAACATGTAAAAGCCTGAATCAGTATAACAGTGATTACTGGGAATTTAAAAAGAGGAAACACCAGCCGCTGTTATCACAAATAATCAGGATGGACTGTTACAGCGACTGCTATCTACCCTCAGCAATGTTCCACCTATTTGCACTTGATGTCTGAAGGGCATCTTAGATATTTGTTGTGATGAGGCGCTGCAAAGTGCACTCCAACGTGTCCATTACCGCTGTAAAGTGACATCTAAGATTCAAAATAGATGGAACCTGTTGGCAGCCTTTCAGTGGTGCAGTTTCTTGTTGAAAGCATTCATATTTATGTTTGCTATTTCAGAAACTGCAGGGCATCTGCTAAATTCAAAATTCTCCCATTCAGAAAGTATTTTTTATATTTAATTTAGGAGTAACCTTGGAATTGAGGCGATCCTACAGACGTACAAACCTATGGGTGTGTTTGCAGTATGAAATAAGATCTGGGTAGTAAGTAACATAATTTGACATGTGAATCTGAGTGGCTGCCGTCAACATGATGAAACTCACATCTGATCCTGCCTTCAAACACCTGCTTCCTCGTCTTTATTCAAGGATTTTCTCCTCTGTATTTTCTCCTTCTCTGACCTTTTTCCACCTATTCTTCCTTTCCTCCCTTAAAGGACACATCATGCTATATTTAAATTATATATTGTAGGGCCATACCTATATAAGGTATATGTCAGGGTGCGTGGAAAAGGTAGGACCCAAATGCAGAATTTAACAAAAAGCGAGCTTCATTAAATCATAAAGCTGTGGCAAAAAGGCAGTATCCAAAATATCCAAAAACAAACGAGCAGTACAAGGAACACAGACCGTGGAAACAACATGGAGGGGAAACAATGAACCGACATGGAACACAGGGGAAAACTAGACTAAATACACAGAAGGGTAATCACAGGACAAGACACAGCTGGGCAGGGGAGGGAGAAACACAAGGGCAACAGGTGAACACAATGAGACAATCAGACACACCAGGGAAACTAAAGACAGGGAGGAGGACCAGACAAAACACAAGGAGGAAGACAAAACACTGAATGAACAGACTTACAAAACCCATAACCAGACAGACAACACTAAAACCGTGACATAAACCTAGGAGTGTGACAGAAATGGGTGAGAAACGGTCGAATATCAAGACCGATAGTCTGAAGGAGGTTTGAGGGGATAGGGTCCAGAGTACAGGTGGTAGGACGGGCAGTGGTAATGAGGGTAATAACCTCGCTTGGAGAGAGAGGGGAGAAGGAGGTCAGTGTGTGGGTGAAAGGAGGGTCTGGTGACCCAGCGGTGAGTAAAGGTGAGTCAGAAAAAGAAGAGCGAATATCATCAACCTTTTTTTCAAAGTAGTTAACAAAGTCGCTTGACAGAAGGGAGGAGGGCCAAGGCACAC
>NW_011333040.1:21441242-21448377 GCF_000735185.1 Notothenia coriiceps
CATTTTAAAGTAAAATACTTAAATCTGGTGCACTTTGAGCGCCCAATTACTAGAGACTGATCTAGGAGATACAACTCTAAACACCCATGTGAAAAAGATCGGTTTGTATGTGAACATAAACAATAACCTACCATAGCCAAATAAATGTAGGCTAACTTGTTTTATTTTTGTGGTTCATTTATATCTTATTTTACCAGTTAACATTTATTTATTTATGCATATTTTTAAATCTCTCCAGTTTTAAACAATATTTTTGGTTTACTGTCCTATACATTGGAATGATTTCAAACCTGTTTTTATTTATCCTAATAATTATAAAGGTGTGCCTTTGAAATATTTGCTTACATAAATTGTGATCAAACGTTTGAGACCCACTGAGATAACTTAGACTAAAGTGAACTATCTAAACACTGAGAGTCCTTTACCTCACTGAGCCTCTCAATCTGACAGGACAGAACTCTCCCTCCACATTAAACAGCTTCTTATATCCGTTAGCGCAGCAGAAGTTAACAACAATCCCCGCCGGTACCGGTGCACCCCCTCTCTCTATCTATCTATCTATCTATCTCTCCCTCTCTCTCTCTCTCTCTCTCTCACTTTGGCTGTGAGCTGCGGGCGCCTGATAAGCCAACATTCCCCACTTTCGTCACTTACAGCGCCCATCGTACGGGGCAAATCGGAAATGTAACCGGGGTGAAAAGGGTGTTTTCTTTACTTAATTATGAATGTTGTTACATCAAGGCTGAAAATTCGCGTTTTTTAAAATTATATTTGCATTTAATATTGTGGAAGTGCAGATCCCCTGTCCTCCACCAGGGGGTGCTGCAGCACCCTCAGCAGCCCTACTTCCCACAGCCCTGGACGGCGCTGCCTCTCCTCCAGAGAAAACCTGGTTCTTCCCAGCTGCATGGGTTGACCGGAGTCATTCGGAAGTGTAGTCCTCAGACGGTCCGATAACATGGGCTGGAAATCCTCAAATTGCGGCGCGACCCTCCGAGACGAATCCTGGAAGCTGGGAATAACATCTTGGTTGCGTCGACGCTCCCTCTCTCTTTCCCGAAGACGATTATCGATCCAGATGGCCACAGCGATGAGGGATTCCAGATCCCGGGGTGTCTCCAGTGGAGCCAGCTGGTCCTTTATCGGTTCCGAAAGTCCCGTCATGAAGGCATCACGAAGAGCCGGAACATTCCATCCGCTGTCCGCTGCTGCTGTACTGCAATTTGTGAAGTGTTTTCCTCTGTGGTGAAACGATCAGCACTGCACCACGGAGGAAAGTGGCAGAAAGTCGCCTGGAGTTAAAGAGAGCGGGGCTGCGTTGCGTGCATGGCTTCCTTCTGCAGGTAACGGGGAGACACGCTCTGGCGGCGGTCTCGTTCAGGATCCCAAAATAAAATTTGAATATTTTGCACACTTATTCCACTTATTCCTAATGTGCCACTGGTTACGATGCCGCGTGCCACTGCCAGGGGTTGCCGACCCCTGATCTATGGAAGGCAGTTTGGGAATCGGTCCTTTTTTAGCCATAATTGTTACTCTCCAGATCAAATCACTACTTGTTAGGTGACGTCCAACTCGGCCAATAGCCTCAGTCTTTGGAACGATATAATCCCATCATGTATTTAGCCAACAAATGTGAATGTAGGAGCATATTATAAGATTACCGTTTTAAACAATTCAGCTGGAAACATTAAAAAGTCAGAGACATGTCAACTGAGTAATGGAGCTAAAGTAGGCCAAAATAGCTAACCAGCTAGAGCTGTTAAAGCTTTCACTCCAGCAAAGGAAAAAAAAGAACTTAAAAAGCCTGCTTATGTCTAACTCAATCTGGGATCAAGGACCCGTTGTTGCAAAAGTATCAAAGGGGGTAGGGGCTTGGAAAACTATCAGTTTTTACGCATTCTTATCCAATCAATAAGATGCTAAAGAAAATACTGACTGACTTATTCAGACAATCACAAGGCCCATGTTCTTGAACATGTCTCAAAGAAAATGTTTTCAATCCGTTTCTCAGAATGGTTACACTTAAACCATAGCCTTTTTTATTCTCACATCAATTTGTTTTACATGTACCGGTACTATTTTTATTTTTGTAAAGACAGAAAATTAAAGTAGTTTTGAGACAGAAGTAGTTTAAACTTTGCCTTCTCCATCCCTGCAAACCTGACCAATTGCAGCATGAAGTGGGAATGATTGTCGGATTTTCTGTTATGGATAGTTAACATTTTTACTTGGCAACTCCTTTAAAAGTTGATGAAAAGGGGTTTAAAACGCTGTACGACATTATGAACAGCCTTTTGAAGCATTTTAAGTTCATTAACCTTACTGAAAGTGAGAATTAAAAACACACTTGTGCATTTTTACAGAATCTCGTGTTGCATGTTCAGGTTAGGAGCATCTTGTAGAAAGCTGTTGTCCAAATGCATCACCCATGATACTTAAAGTAGCAGAGAACAACCCTAGCTCTGCCAAATCTCCATGGGGACAAATGGATAGCAGATGACAGAAATGAAAGTCAAATCATTTTAATGGGATGGTGGCTACAGCCTCTCAGCATCACTCTTGGCTCCATCCCTCTCCAGAACGTTGTCAATTTGACGATTGAAAGTGACTTTGAACGCAGCAAGAGCAAAGGATCAGCTTTTATAGATCCGGGCTACATTGCGATGGTTCAGCCGGGACACTTGTACGGCAGCAGGGATGCACACAGTCTAGTGGGCTTGTTCCGTCTCGAGTAAGAGCATCAGTGTGTTAATGCAGTGGCACTAATGCGCTAGAAGGCCTAAAGGAGCATTAAGGCAGGGATGACTGAGTGTTAAGCCTGAATAAAGCAGCTCAGCCTTTGTAAGCTGAGCTCTATCTGCAGCGATTGGACTTCCCGTTGGTCTGCTCTTAGATAACCTTTTAAAACACGCAATAAAATAAACATGTAGGTCTTGTTTACATATAGTGTCATAAAAAGCACGTGTGAAACATGTATGCGTGGCTGGAAATCATTTTTTATTACACCGCAGATCACCCAAACACATTTATACTTTAAATCTTTAGTATGGTATTCTATAAAAAGTATTTTAGCTAATCTGTGCTGGGCTTTTCCAACCAGCCAATCACATTCCTCTCTGAGATGATAAGGACTGATAACCTTTGCTGCACTGACTGACGCGTTCCCTTGCCTGTAGATAATGATCAGAAATCCCTCCGAGCCACTTAGTGTAATCTGATTACTGCTGACAAATGAATTCCTTTATTACTTTAAGAATCCCTGTGGTAGCGGTGTAGTACATTTTGTATCGAAAAACATTTTTGAATCATCCCAGGACCATCTCTGTTGGATCATTTCAAATGTTCTGGCCACAGACATTGGTATGGGTCAGGCTATAATCTAGACCAATCCGTCACAAATACATCAGTCCTCAAGAAGCCAATTGTCCTAGAGAGAAATATCTCACTTTGAAGTCAATACAGGTGAGAGAAAGCTAACAGAGGGTACTATAATGTGAAAAACAGTGAAGCTTTTAAGAGCTCACCCTGGTTAAAATGCCTCAATAATAAAGATTCTGACAAATAAAAGGGGTAGTAGGGGGTTTAAACTACATCAAAATCAAAATGTTGCCGATTGCCCCTGATTTTTTCTGATTTATTTACTTCGCAACTATCAAGTATCGATTCATGGTAGATCAGTCTAAAGTGCCAGATTTTGCTACCTGAGAACAAGGAACAACCTTTGACATCTTGACTTTTTCAAGTCAAGATGTGCACGACAATGGAGACTCCAAAGCGATTGCAGGTACAGACTTTGACAGACACTTGTTAGGACGAGTTTAAAGAGAAGGAACATAGGAAAGGGTTTTATTGTATTGTGGTTTGTGAAAAGTTCTTTGTTTTTAGTCATTACAGAGAGAGTAAAGAACTGAAAAAAGTTGGGTACAGGTTTTGAATCAAATGTGAACGGTTTCTAACAATGGAGTGAACAATACTTGGGTGAACAATGTGTTGTTATCTAATGACATGCACTTGGTGTAATGTGGAGGCATGTGCAATATGATAGAGATTGCTTCAAAGTGGAGCCTTGACTTCGGTTGGTAGAAGCCCTTCTGGTTTATGACTGCTGACCCACTGCACTGGTCTATATTAACCTACAGTTTACTGCATCATTGTCTGTTTGGATGCATTCATACTGTGCATCAGTTGATTATGTCTTGACCTTTCTAAATGTGATAACTCACTTCCAGAGTCCATCAATCATTTTGGGGTAGAAACAACATTCCAGCATGGATTTTTATTTTGCCTGCATATACAAAAACACACAGACACGAGCAGACAGAGTCCTCCAAGCTGAGACACAGACTGACAGACAGTCTGGGTGAGTGACAGTGGAACTTTCCAACTGGGAGAGGAAGTGGGGGGGGGGCAGCCAAGCATGAAATGAAAGTCCCAACTGTCATCCTGAGGAGAGGATGAAGACACATGCTGTACTGTACTGTGTGGAAGGGAGAGCTTGTTTTTTTCTGATAGACACTTGCTCTCTTTCTGTTCAAAATTAAAATGATACTGAGTGATGTTTCATTTAATAACAACCATATTTGCTAAAGTATTCCAGTTTTTAGAAAATGTGCTAAAAAAAAGTGTTTGCTCAAAGTAGAACAGTGGAAAAACAATAGGGTATTTGGTTCAAATAAACCTGAATAAATGTTCAGCTTGTTCTCTAGGACATGAAATATCAGTTATTACACTCAAGAATGTAAGTAACTAAGTGACTAAATGAGATGACTAAACATTCATGCCAAAACATTAGCCGCCTTTAGCTTAGCCGTGGTGATGTGCAGCCAAGTGACCTTGGTGTAGCCTAGCGTTAGCTTTTACTTGTCGAGATTGCATTTACGCTTACAAAAATTACAATGTGGTTTCTATATGTGGAGATGATCCTTCTCGGCCAGACGCAAGTATAATAAATGTGTGTTTGCCACACAGCTTATTTTCTGCAACATTCCAAAATCCAATGTTAAAATCCCATTAGATTTAGTCGAAGGGAGTCCTTGCGATGCTATCTTTCAGGTCGGCATACAAATACGTTGTCCCTGCACCAGACTATAGAGGCCAATATAGGCATTATTATTTTCACTGAATAATTTTTAGGGATGCACGATTTATATTTGAGAGCAGATAAGGGAAATCTATAATTGTACATTTTGCCGATAATGAAGCCAAATTGCTTTCAGGGACTAGAGCGCACCATGTACACACTCCAGTAGAGAGAGTGTGATAACAACATGCATTACACGTTTTTTGGATGTTCTATACTAGAAAAAATAAATGAACATTAGGAGAATTATAAATGTTTTTCGTTGTGTAGACAGATTTGGTGAGGTCATGGCTTTGCATTAATAAATCCCCCATCTTCACTCACTATGTGTCATAGCGTTTCTTGTCCTTATCCTGCAAAACATACGCTGATGCTTTTTGTGAAAATGCTCTCAAGCAACAAATAAAAAAATAAACAAGGAACGTCTGAATTTCCTGATGTGATTCCTGCAAGCTTGTACGATAAATATTAGAGGAAAAAGAATAAAAAGTCTGTAGCGGGATAGGTCAGGGAGTTCAAAGTTTAAAGCTTGAAGGCTTTGTGAACTTGAACTTGTCTGAATGGACTCATCCATGACTCAATTTAAATGTATCTACTTTCTACTTCTAGGAACAAGCAACAAAAATGATTAAAGCATCTCAAGGCTGAATGGTGCCACCGGCCAGAAAATAAACCCTTGCTGCGCTGATTCAGTGTTATGCTCCTTTAAAAAGGTTAACCAGTTCCTAATTAATTAAACATCTTGTTAGTTAATCACTGAGAGGAAGGCTGCCAAAATCTACAGAACATGCCGGAGAAGAGTGGAGAAACATTGAGTGAGGAGCAGGACGATGAGGGGAAATAAAGAAGCGCAGTGCTGCTCTCTGCTGGTCCAATAGTGTGATTCAGTGAGGCTGTAATGGGGATGATAGACTGCTTTTATAAAAAGGGACTAAATGATTTTCTCTCTATTATTACAGATACAAACTCATCATCTAGTCTCATTGTAACAAATGGAGGAACATTATGGTCCACACAGTTTATAAATCACAACTCATGGACACTGAGGAAACATTATCGGAGAAAATAAATACTGAAACAGCTAGAGTGTTTGAGGGAATAAAATAACTTAGTCTACAATCTGGGACATGGTTTATTATGTCTATAAGATTCAGGGGCTTTTCTAGAAAAATATAGTATGAGGGCAATACTGTGGCGAAGATCTTATTTTTTTTTTTTGCATATATTTTTTGACGAACAGAAATATTGTTTTCTGGCATCACTTTAGGGGAAAATGTGTATTTTGTTAAGAGGACACCCCTGTTACCTGGTTTAGACAAAACCCTGAGAATGTTTTCAATAGGAAGGAGATAAATGATACTATAGCAGCATTAGTGAGCCTGTGGGCCACAGGATTCAGCATCTTGGATGGATGCATAGTGATAGTTCCACCTGCTGCTTAATACAGAAAAGTGGATAAAGCCAGACTATGTTTACCCTGGACAGACAACCATAAACTCAAACCATGTGTCAAATACTGATCAAATAGTCAAAACAACACTAAAGGTTTCAACAAAAGCTGATTATAATAATCTAAAGGAAGGGCTGATGTGTTGGCTAGGTGTTAAACTCCTTACACACCAAGCCGATTTTCGGCGTCGATAGATGTCGGGCCGTCGATGAGCATCCTGTCGCCCTACTCAGATTGGTGTGTACTGCACCCAGGGCCGTGGGAAGTAGGGGTGCTGAGGGTGCTGCAGCACCCCCTGGTGGAGGACAGGGGATATGCACTTCCACAAGATTAAATACAAATATAATTTGATTTTAAAACAAATGTTCAGGCTTGATGTAACAACATTCATAATTAAGTAAAGAGGCACACCTTTATAATTATTAGGATGAATAAAAACAGGTTTGAAATCATTTCAATGTATACTATAGGACAGTAAATCAAAAATATTGTTTAAAACTGGAGAGATTTAAAATATGCATAAATAAAGTGTTAACTGTTAAAATAAGATATAAATGAACCTCAAAATAAACAAGTTAGCCTACATTAATTTTGTATTGGTT
>NW_011333040.1:21448422-21467370 GCF_000735185.1 Notothenia coriiceps
TAAATTTAGAGACTTTTGGAGCTAATAGCGCTAGCTACTAAGAGTTAGCAACATTTGGCAGGTTTTTTTGGTTGGTTTTAATGTATTTACTCTTGCTCGTCTAATTGCGGTGGTTTTCCTGGGTGTTCGGCCCAAACTGTACTGTTGGAGAACTCTCCAGAAAACTAAAAGGAGAGTGCTTGGAGTCAGGCGAAGCCATAAAGACCTTATGCTTCCATTTGCTAACGCATTCTTCTTTCTGCTTTGTATGCACCACATATACCCAAAAGGCAAATTCCCTGTTATGTTTAAACTACTTGGTAATAAAGTATTCTTGGTAATTCCGATCTGCTTCTGATTCTGATGGCACACTTGCAAAATATATATTTGCCTTGCGCACTACATGTTTGGACATTTAACTAAAGTGGACCTATCATTGCATGCTAATTGAATAATATATGTAGGACCATACCTCATAACAAGAAAAGTAATGTGAACCCTTGGAACTACCTGAATTTTCTGCATAAATTGGTCATAAAATGTGTTCAGATCTTCATCTAAGTTTCACACAATAGCAAACACAGTCTGCGTTTAGCTAAAACCACACTAAACAATTAATGTTTTGAATGTTTTTATTGAACACACCATGTAAACATTCACAGTGCAGGGTGGAAAAGTAGTGAAACCCTTGATTTAATGAACTGGTTGACCCTCCTTTGGCAGCAATACCCTCAACCAACACGTTCCTATAGTTGCATATCAGACCTGCACAATGGTCCAGGAGGAATTTTGGACCATTCCTCTTTAAAAACTGTTTCAGTTCAGCAATATTCTTGGCATGTCTGGTGTGAATCGCTCTCTTGAGGTCCAATGCCACAGCATCTCAATTTGGGTTGAGGTCAGGACTCTGACTGGGCCCACTCCAGAAGGCGTATTTCTTCTGTGAAGCCTTCTTGTTGATTTTACTTCTGGCTTTGGTCTTGTCCTGATTGCATCACCCATCTTATGTTGAGCTTCAATTGGTGGACCGATGGCCCTTAAGTCTCCAGCAAATGCCTTGATAACTTGGAGAATCATTTTCCGTCGATGATGGCAATCTTGTCCAGAGCCCTGAGGCAGCAAAGCAGCCCCAAACCATGATACCCCTCCACCATAACTTCACAGTTGGCGATGAGGCTTTTGATGTTGGCTGTGCTGTGCCTTTTTTTCCACCACGTAGCATTGTGTGTTCCTTCCAAACAACTCAAACTTTGGTTTCATCTGTCCACAGAATATTTTGCCAATAGTGCTGTGGAACATCCAGGTGCTCTTTTGCAAACTTCAAACGTGCAGATCAGAACACATTTTATGACCAACTTATGCAGAAATCCAGGTAATTCCAAAGGGTTCACATACTTTTTCTTGCAACTGTATATAAGGCCTATTTATACTTTTTATTTTTCAAAATACCAAACAGATCATGCATTTTAGCCATTCCTCATTTCGCTCAATTTAACACTGTCTTTGCATGGGCTGATTCTGTGAGAGCAGCACCATCTACAGGCCTGGCATATGTACTACAGCGTCTCCAGCGCTTTCGAACGGCTATGTCCGTGGCTGTCTCCTCCTGATTGGTGGAGTTGGCCCAATAGCCGTAGCGCCACTTCTGTGACGTCATAGAAGTGTTCAAATCTGGATCAGTCTGTATCATATCCGTTGCAGCCCCTTTTTAAGAGATTTGGGTATGGAGGAAAATGAGGGTTGTGTTTTCTGACACTTGGTGCCTATCCCCTGTGTGCCTTGGCAGACACATATTCATGTATAAAAGACCTACTAAAGTGCATTTTGCATGATAGGTCACCTTTAATGATATTGGCTTTCAGACAGCTGGGGTTGAACATTACTAAAGTGATCAAAGATTACAGAATTATGCTTATCCTTAAATCATGCTTAGATCATTAAATAAATAACACCTTGAATTAATCAATGTGATTAAATACTGCATTAAACCAAGTTGTCATGAACATGTTTTATAATCGCGTGCTGAAGAATAAATGTTCTGGCTATTCTGATCATTGAAACATTGAAGTGTGTTTTTAGCAACCCACATGTCTGGTTTTTCTGGCGACCTCACCCATGTGACAATCACATCTCAATAATTTTTTTGTATATCAATGTATCTCTTACACTCTATTTAACTTGGGTTTATTTAACCTTATTAAACAAGGCAGCTCGGAACAACCCCATGACTTTAATGGCCTTTACAGGAGCAAATGTTCCTTAACAGTAATTTAACTTTTTCAATTTTATTATAATCTCTTGGGGAAGGGGCGGGGGTGTTACTTCATTAGTGCTCCAATGGGATATTTCATTTTCTATTGCCTTGTCTCCTCTCCCTATTCCTCCTCCAACACAAATGTGCTTCTCCTTTTTCTCACCCCTCCATCTTTCCCTTTCTCTCACCAGCTCATATGCCCTTTCTCTCGATCGCCCCCCCATCAATTCTCCTCTATTCTCTTTCCCTCTCATGTCCTCTGTCACCTCCTTTGCCTTCCCTTGCGTTTCCTTCCCTTCATCTTAACCTACTCCTTGTTCTCCTTCACAGTCTCCCCACTTCTTAACCATTTAACCATCAATCCTGTCTTCAACTTCACCCCCCTCAGGCTCCCACCTTCACCTCCTCCCCCTCCTCCTCCTCCCCCTCCTCCTCCTCCCTCCTCCTCTGCCCGGCATGACGTGGGACCAGATCAAGGAACTGTGTTGCCGGGAGTAACGGGGATTGAGAGCGACGCGTTGGAATGCAACTCCAGCCGAGCCCCTGAGAACAGGAGGAGGAGGAGGAGGAAGGGGCGATTCAGAGCAAGTATTTCCACTTTATCCCTGTGAAGTGTTCCAAATTCCCTCTCTTTTTCTCTGTTTTTCATACCCTTTTCACCTCTTTTCTTCTTCCCTGTCCATCTCTTGTCTGTATACATTTTAGACTACGTCCCTTTTGATAGCCCTCATCTATCTTTGAAAACAGGATGCCAGTGACTGTAAATCTATTTTCAGCTCATGGTCTCCTGACTGGTTCACCTGCTTCTGTCCTGTCTTAAACCTTTTATTGCACGCGCACAACTTGATTTGGCTTTCCCTTTTTTATTTTCCATCCTTACATTTGTCTGACATTGGGGCTTGTGTTTATCGGCTGTCTGTACACCAAGCCGTCTGTTTGTCTGGCTGCTCACAGTGTAAATGCCAGTGAAGGAGACAGAGCGAGAGACAGGGCAAACACATGGACACACACACACACACACACACACACACACACACACACACACACACACACACACACACACACACACACACAATCACACATTCCCTCGCTCCACCGTGCCACCGTACACACACACTCTCTCTCTCTCTACTTTATCAGTAGAATGAAAGTGCTTTCTGGCGTATTTGAATGAGACAGAAAAGAGCCTTATTCAGCCCCTCTGCACAGCTTTTATTAACACAGCGCGTCACTGAGGGGACATAAGCCTCCCCTCCCTAACACCCCCTGTCACCCTGTGTCTGTCTCCACACACACACGCACATACACTGTACACACACACACACACACACACACACACACACACACACACACACACACACACACGGAGGGGGGTCCCCTGTTCAGGTATGATGATGCCCCCTCCTTGATTATTTTTCCTTTTTTCCCCTCTCCCTTTTCTCTCATCCCTCTTTTTTTTCATTGGCTCCTCCTCACTCAGGGGCTTTTGTTACCTCAACCCCCCCATTCCCCTCCTCCTCTCCTTTTCCACCACACCTCTCTCTCTCTCCCCTCACTCTCTCCCCTCACTCTCTCTCACTAGCTCTCTCTGTTTGCCTCTGCCGCTGAATGGAAATACGCACAGATGCGTAAAGGGGCGATCAAACTCCACATATCCACCGGTGGCAGCGGCAGCATCACTTCTTCTCTTTGGACAAGACGAGCGAGCAGGGGACAAACTAACATCCTGGACAGTTGCTCAGGCCTCAAGCACAAGCACGAGCCTGGGGCCACCTGTTTGAAGCCGGACCCTGTCTGCTCCGGCAGCCCGGCGGCAGGGCGCAGGGGGGCATAGAGGAGGGCTCGCGGTGTCCCGGCTCGGATGCATGGATGCTCGCTTCTTCTTCAATCCTTTTTTTTTTTTTTACGAGCTGCTCGTCTGTGATCCAGAAATAGCAGCAGCCAGTGTAGAGGTTTTGTGAGGAAGCGTCTGAGGACGGTTATTTGCGGTAATTGTTATGCTTTCAGCGACGAATTGGTCCGTTTTGATGTGATTATTTATTTTATTTTCCTGTGTCTGTCTCGCCGCCTCTATTCTGAATTTCCAGCTTCGATGCCACTTAGTCTGCCGGAGTCGCACTAATTAGCGTCTTGATTGACAGCTCGGTAATTGGATTTATTTCATATCCACTCCTTAAAGTTGTGAAGTCTCTTAAGGGGCGACATGAATGGTTTCATTCTTTAGGAAACAATAATAAAATACCTTTCTCTAGACATGTAGGGGGTTATTTTCTAGTTTAAATCCAATACCTTTTCCAAGTCTTTCATGGACCTTTTAAGAACCAAGAATGCAGGGCAGAACAGGGTATGGGGGCTATTTCAGGTAGAGGGATTATTTTGTATTTAAAGAAATACATTGCACTTAACCCTCACATTGGTCCTTTTCATTGATTATCTTACCAACCTTAACATCTGCTTTCTTAGTTCCATTATTCAGGTGCTAAATGTGGACTGGTCGACTGCAAATATGTGATTCTTGAGTTGTTCTTTGAAATCATCATTCTCTCTTAAAGGTTTTTTTTGTTTTGGTTTGATAAAAATGTGTTAAGTTGGCGGCATGTGGATTCTATCCAATAGGACAACAGGTGCTACTGAGCTCATTGGAGAAAGAGTTGACCCCTCCTCCCCTGTTGAAGAGCAATTTTTTTTTTAAAAGATTAATCCAACAGTAAGATTTACACTGATACAAGATAACAAATCTTGTTCCGTAATCTTGACGAAGGAGTGATATTTTTCCAAAAAAGAAAACCATGTTTAAATCTTTTTTTTTAAAGAATTGACATCGCTTTAGCTTTAGAATATGTGTGAAGAGCCTCTCGAGAGTATTAAATAAACTAAATTGGACCAAAATCTATTTGGTGAATAATAGATTTTTTTTATCTTACCATATCCAATATTTGTCATGTATCAGTGCATTTTAGTGGACACTGTTACACTTTTTGATTTAGCTTTTGCCTTGGCATGTGAATGAGTGTTCATGTGTCTTTCTTTCATTCTATCTTATTTAAGTTTAGCAATCCTTTAAGGGAACAGGTATGTGCATAGGTTACAACACTTGTTCTGCTGTGCAAACCACGTGTTTTATTTGCGCCCTTGGAAAAAATGGAGGTCTTGTAAAGGGATGTACTTTTAGTTAAAAGGAAGAGTATAATAGGAAGAGATAGGGGTTCAAAAGGAAATACCAGGAGGGAAAATCAACAATAAAATTGTATTTTGTTTTGTGGCCGCAACATCCAAAAAATGGCAGCTTGTGAAGGTTAACAGGTTCAAGTTTCTTCAAATTCTTAGAAAAAGTCTTATACCAGGGTATCTCTGTTTGGTCCCAATGAGCCAAGAGCTGCGCAGTTGGAAATCTAGCTGCTTCGGAGACAACACTGTGGGGATGAAAAGCCGTGCCACACCTGTTGCCACACCTCAGCATCGGGCAGCACCACTCATCCATGCACGTGCTCTCCCTCTGACTCACACACCATGCCCCCTGGGCAGTCCTTGGCCCAGTATGATGCAATATTCCCAGTATACTCAGTATGCAGGGCCCAGCTCCCTTTCTTCCTAACTGGATGTCAATATATTTCACCTGCTGTTTTTCCATTTTCCAGTTTTGCAGCCCCCAGGGGTTTTATTTTAATGACCTGCTTTTTCTCATATATATATATATGTGTGTGTGTGTGTGTGTGTGTGTGTGTGTGTGTGTGTGTGTGTGTGTGTGTGTGTGTGTGTGTGTGTGTGTGTGTGCGTGTGTCCTTGCTCTCAAAATCCAGTCTTCCTAATGCCTAGTGCGCTGTATGGCTTTTTATTCCTATCTGACTGTACTGATGGTTCATATAGGGATGGAAGCCATGCACCGCGCTGGGAGCACAGCGCACTGGACCATGGATTTAAGCTCTGTCACCTCACATAAACACACACACACACTCACACACACTCACGACTTTATGTTTAAGCACTCTTGGGAGAGCCTACATGCTCACAGAAGGCATTAAATGCATGCACACATCCAGGAGACCATGGAGCGGAAACCTGTCACAGAAATATGGACGCACATGCACTGCACACATAATAAGCATGCATTCATTTATGCATGTGCATGCAGTCGGTATGCATATGTATGGATGCATGTTTAATGCACACTCATGACAGAAATGGTCCCACCAGGCCACCATACTGCAGCGAGTCAGTCTGAAGCTGTCTGTAAACTGTATCAGCTCACAGACAGCTCTCTGAAGTGAAACACACACATCTGCCAGAGAGACTCAACATGATCGATACGGATCACATCACAGCAGAATGAACGTTAAATTGAACTGAAGTGAATTGAATTGATTCAGACTGAAGAGGCATAACTCGTGGCAGGGGAATCACACAGACCCGTCACAAGAACTCATTTGGTCATGGTCTTTTACCCACTTAATCCTTATTCAGGGTCCCAGTGGGATGAAGAAATTATCCCAGCATGCACAGGGTGGAAGATGACTATAGCCACATACTGATGTCTGGAGACAGATGAGTTTGAGGGCCTCCTGACATGTTTGTGAGAAAACCCACGCAGGTCTGATGTGAGTCAAATAGAACGTGTTTTGGTTTAAGAGGTGAGACTGAGACATTGTGATGCTGCACTTCGATAAAAAAAGCCACTCTTTATTTATAATACCTTCATTAAAGAACAGAATCACATCAGTGAAAAGGCTTGTCGCAATATTTTCCATGAAAGCACAGAAACATACATTCACTAAGTCAAATAGAATACAAATAATAGACTGACTGACACATCTGATACAGCATTAGATGATCTTCTGTCTTTAATCTTCTAGACTCTCAAAAAGAAAGATTTATAAAAAAATTGACACAAATCATGGACATACAAGACATTTTAAAACTCAAGTCCTCATAAATGATATTCTATCACTTACGTCAGAGTTCATTTTTGTCATGTGATTGGGGCTCTGACCTCGAGCTGTAAACTTTATTAAACTCCAAACATAACAAAATGTTTCATAATCTGGTATGGTCCTTTAAGGATAGCAGTCTTTAATATTGTGGATCTAGTGATTAGACTGTTCTCGTGTTTAAATCATTACATATGCCTCTATGGCTAAAGGCTTCAAATAAAAAAATAAACCGACACTATTTTCACAGATAGTTAGCCCTCCGTAAGACATGGTTGTCTTTTTTATAAAAACCTGATGTATGTAGGTTTTAATGCAAACACTCTACCTGTCATAACTGACTCTTGGAAACGTGTGACTTGTTAAGGTTGAGCTTCATGATGTTGCACAACATTGCCCCTCACTGTCCTTAATGCGGTATTACAGCCGTTAAAAAATCTATTAATGACATTTGTGAAATGTTAGCTGTTTAATTTGTAAATACAATAATGTAATATACACAAAATCAAGGTAAACAATAAAGCAGCATATACAAAACAGATAAGTGATACAGTTAAATATGAAGAGCATAACATGAGAATATTAAAAATCAATTCCATATATGCATAAACGTATATAAACATGTTTGGTCAGAGGTTTTGTGAAATAAAGAAAGAAATGTAAAAATAAAACTGAATAATTCAGATATTCAAGACCCCCATCTCCTGGTTTATTATATTAATAAATGAGTTGCTTAAAAAAATTAGAATCCAACTGCAAGATACAAGAGCTGTGAGATATTCACAATCGAATAAATGTGAGAACATTTTGCATTATTTTGATTACATAATTTAAAAAAATTACACTTAATTCATAATTAGTTTGATTATTATTAATTAAATTATTTATTAATTTAGCCCTTTTTATATCTCTAGTAAGACATGAATATGGTTAGGGGAAAGAATAAGATAGACAAATTGTTTGCTGTGTTTTTTGTTACTGGTTCTCAAAGTACAATGTTATGCAATTTGCAAACTAAAGACAAAGAAATACATTGTTAAAAAAAAGAAATATCAAAATCTTAAAACATATCTACTGCATAATTATCAGGTTATGTACACATTTGAAATGTACTTGCTTAGCCTGTAAATACAGTAGTTATAAAGCAGAAGCCATGCTGGTCTCCAGTTGACAGTTTTAGACCTCCAGAAAAACTAGGGAAGAAGAAGAAGAAGAAGGAGCGGAAGTGACGTCAGTCCCGACTGCAAGTGCTGTTTCTTGTTATGAAAGCTGCTGAGTGAATTGTTGGATAACTGCTGTTTCCCTGGGTTTATACAACACCATGTGGAGAGCTGAGGGACTTCCACCGGTCTTGTCTCTGCCAGAATACATTTATACTATTAAATAAAGTATTTTTTATCTTAAAAAGACCGACAGCATGGCAAAGCGGAGAGGGGGTGCAGCAGAGACAGAGGCCGGTACAAAGAAACTGAAGCTGGTTCTGAAGAAGGGCTGCGGAGCCAAAGCGAGAGAGAAGAAGAAAGATCCAGGTATGAAAAGTCAGGATTTATGCATTTAGCCCCATTTAGATACATTTACATTCTGCTTTTGTGTTGCTAAGGATGTGTGAAGTTTGCATCAGAAAATGAAAGGGAAACGACGTTTATCCTGCTAATGAGATCACGGATTGTAAATAAAGCAGTCCGTTGGCGTGTCTTGGCAGTAGAGGGGTGTGTGTCTATGTTACCCTGAGCTTGAATGAAATAAAGTTTTGATTTAGAAGAATAATTGTGTTCTGCTAAATCCATCCTGTTTTCTACGGTTTAAATGTTATTAATTATGTCTGATGTTATTGCAGACTAGAATTCTCACTGCGCGGCATTGTTGTAATGGCCCTTTCTCATTTCATCAAATCCCCCTCCTCGACTCCTCGGGCCTTTCTCACTTCTCTTATATTTCATTTCCTCGCTCCTCGGTCTCGGTCTCACCGAAAGTTTATTTGTCTGCGCCATCTTGAGTAGCGTCCCAATGGCCTTATTTTTGTCGGAGGAGCGATAATGGAGGAGCGAGGAGCGATAATGGAGGAGCTATAATCGAGGAACCACCAGACCATCCTCCGATGAAATCCTCAGACACTCGCCCCGCCCCCTTACTGTGTATCGCTCACTGATTGGACGAAGCAGTGCATGCACTGATGTGATGCTTCTTGACATGAGAGCAGTTTCTCAGCAGTTTTTTTACTTGAAAAAGCACTTGAATGAATAACCGTTTATCAATTTGGATAGCTTCTAATTTTCTGTCCATTGAATAATGCTGAATCTTTTGAGAACGTAATAACTTTATTATGACCATTATGTGGTTCTCATCTACGAAATGTCAAACTGATCATAGGGGGTCTTCAGTGGTACAACATACAACACTTTTTCAGTATTTACATTTTATTCATACATGGCTGTTGTTGCCACCAGATAACTTTTGAGCAGGTTGAGTGCAGGTGCTCGTTCGGGTGAAATGCATGGCTGCTGGAGTGGATCTGCTGGCCCACATACACATCTGTGCTCCACTTTATCAAAACAAGGAACATGTTATTGTATGTGTGAAACCAGAGGAACATTTGTATTAAGTTTGCACATGTGTATGCATGCACCATACATATGCATACATACATGTTCCTTTTTATATCCCCCTGAGTCTCTCTGAGTTGTTACATGTTACATTTTTGTATCTTGTCCATAATCCTTGTCTGTGGGCCTTTCTAATTTCTATGTTTATCTTATTTATTCAATCATTTTTGTATGTGCCTCTCTGCTTTTGTCACAGTTGAAATGCACATTTAGGCATTGCTGTTCTTCAGAAAATGCAGAGTATATAAAACACACAAATATAATTACTCACAAAGATGTCAGCTTTTTAAGGAAAGAAAGATTGTGAAGTGAAAGACTTGAAGCCAAACCTTTAATCTTCTCAGTCTTAACCATAACCCCATCACTGTATTTAAAACTACTTCTCTGTGTTTTTAAGGTAATGGCATCAAACAGGAAGAGGATGAGATCAAAAGGAAGGTCCAACCCAAACCACATTCCTCCACAAAACGAAGAGCAGAAAAAAAAATATCCGACACGTCTAGAACAACCACTGCTGTCAAAACCAGCAAATACTTCCAGTCGGCGGTAAAAAAGGAGACTGACAGTGAAGATGACTGTAACATGTTGACCTCAGCAGCGCCTGACATTACGATGAAAATCATGAAAACAGAGCAAGAGGAGGAGGGCAGTGAGGAAGACGTGGACGATTGGGAGGAAGTGGAGGGTAAGTGAGAGATTATAAGAAAATAGTGCATACATTTTTATTCTCCACAAAGGTGACAAGAATTCTGGCAGGACAGTGGAAAACTGAAGTGTTAAAATAATTTTTTCTTTGTTGATCAGAGCTCTCCGGGCCATTGGGTCCACCTGGTCCGTCGGAGCCCGTCCTGCCCACTCAGCCGGTTGAGATAGAGATTGAGATTGAGACCTCAGAGGTCAGGAAAAAGTAAGTGGACATTTGTGTTGTATTAAAGATTATCTGTGTTAGTTTAAAAATGATTAGTTTTCTATGTCCAGTTATTCATTTTCAAGTGCTCCTTAAGTCCTGCGGACTGATTTTATTAAAATGTATCTCAAGTCCTGAATTTGACTATTTTGAACCTGCAAACACATTGCATCTTATCTGGATTTTGCCAAAATTGCAATATGGACTATTTCAATATCCAATCAAAGAGGGCGTAATATTTGTTAAAATTAAATGTCGGCAAAACGTATGTCAAAATGCAATTCTGAAAATAGTAATGTAGTGCCACAGAGAAGTCCCGCTTATAAATTACTCGCCATGCTTAAAAAACAGTACAAAAAACACACACTTTTTCCTTTTAATGCTAATTTTTAATTGAAATGAGAATGTCCCTACAAAGTGGCCCAAAGACACTGAAAATATGATGTAACCCTGTCTTTGTTAGCCCTACATGCCTACATATGTATACACATATGCACATACTGTTGGATCATCTAAGGAGATAAATGTGTATACGATTGTATAGATGTGTGTGCAAGTACGTATTGTATGTATGTATAATATATTATGTATAATATTTTCTACAAAGTAGTAAGCATTTCGTTTTGCCCAGAATGACCCTGTCTGCTTTCATATTGTTTGTCTGTTCAAATGAGAATGTCCCACCAACATCGTGAATCCCATCACAACTTCAATATCAGTCATGATAATGGCAATTACATTTCTTTTTCAAAATGGCTAAGTCCTACTATGGAGAGTATTCAATCTGTTTTAAGAATAATCATGATTTCCCATTGTCCAGGAAAAAGAGACAGGCGGAGTTTGAGACGTATCTGAGGCGGATGATGAACAAAATCAAGAAGGATGTGCTGGTAGATACACACAAGGTAAAAACTCACAAAATAATACATATTCTTCTTATCCCTGTAATCGTAATCCTAATTTGAAGTCAGTACAGTTAGCGTTTGCTCATTGCCACCCTCTGATTGGTCCATTAGGTCCACCTGATGTGCCTGATAGCGGGGGGGATGTTCCGCAGCAGTCTGTGCAGTGAACCCGACCTGCTGGCCATCACTCTGTCGCTGCTGCCCACACACTACAGCATGGTCGCCAAGGAACGCATCGACCAAAACTACCTCTCTGGACTGCTCAAATGGTGTGTGCTTGACAGAGTAAATTATAAAGCGTATAGTAATGCCTAAATATGCTTTTTTTTACCTTAGAATGTGTAAGTTAATAAGTAACTTTATCAAGGGAGAGAAAGGAAAAAAAGATAAAAGACGGAGTTCTGGACGTCCGATAAATCACCAGAAGAAGGCAGACAGGAAGTAAACACTAACAGGAACTGGCATTGTTTAAGGACTTGTTAGTGGATCAGAAACTGTGAACAGACTTGGACAGTGCTGCCGTAAAGTTGTTCTTGTCGCAGTTCCAGCTGTTGGTGCGCTGTGGATCTAAGGTTTTTTTCTTCGCGGAAGAAACACGATCATTTTTAAGTCAATACAATCATTTCAATTAATATTGGGAGTCGAGTCGTTAGTTTGTTTAGTATCTGGCCGTGTGATAAGCGGGATAATGTGCAGCAACTTGGTCATTAAGGGGAAAAGATACTCATTGCATTTCTTATTTTCCGTCTCTTCCTCTCCTCCCCTCCCCAGGTTTAGAGCAACATTCACCCTCAACCCCAGTCTTTCCTGTGAGGAGCGTCCAGACCCCCGGGCTCTGCTGGAGAGACGTCTGGCCAGCCTGTCGGGCAGAGACCACCAGGAGATGACTCATGTTGGTATTTTGGCACAGGAATAATCCAATTAATTGTCAGACTTTGAGTTAACATAAGAAGTTAAAATAAAGTGGATACATAATTCTGCTCCTTTGTGTTTGCTGCAGATGTTCCTGTTGGTCCTGAGGTCTCTGCAGCTCTTCTGCCGATTGGTTATTTCTTTGCAGCCGATTCCTCTCAAAGCCCCATCAGCCAAGGTACGTGAATCAGTTTTTTCAAAGATTCAAGATTCAAAGGTTTCATTGTCATAAGCTACAGTGTAGAAATGGCAATGAAAATCTTATGACCCGAGCTCCTCCAACAATGCAAAATATATAATAAAATCCAAAAAGAAGTAGTTCAAGAAGTCTATACACGTAAATAGAATCTGATCTATACAAGAACAGAATGTAAAATTAAATATTGTACATTAAGACGGATTTAAATATGGTTTATTACAGTGTTAACTATTTAGATAACTGTTCTAGCCCTTTAGAGGAATCTGATGTAAATACTGCAGCCCCACTCAGACAATAACTTTTTATGTACAGGCCATTCTGTCCTCTACCTTCATGCTTCAAATAATCAGTTGGATGGCCAATAACTAAAAGTCATGATAAAACACAACTGCTGTGTTGCATAAAAAAACACCCTCTCTGTTATTCTACATGTATAAATCGTATTGCCTCTGGGTGTTGACTATTGAATAATTACACGATATATGCTGGTATTTGGTCTTTAATGCTTATTTTCATAGTCAAAACCTCTCTCTGTCTTTTCTACAGGGTAAAGGGGCTAAAACATCTCCAGGGGCCCCAGGAAAGGGAGACACAAGCCAGGATACATCCAAGAACTCCTCTCCTGAGTCAAAGGTCTCTCCTGGCATCAAGAGATCTGCAGGAGGGGGGAATATCAAGGGAGGCCGAGGAGGAAAGAAAGCAAAGACTATAGCAATAAAGGAAGAGGATGAGAAGACTATAACATCAGGAGGGCAGAGGCCAAAGAACTCAAAACGCCGCAGCATCGCCTCAAAAGTCACCTACAAGGAAGAAAGTAACAGCGACGAGGACGAAAAGGAGGGTGGGCTCAGTGATGAGGATGAGTTTCAGGCGACCAGTGAGGAAGACAGTGAGGAGTCAGAGGGAGGGTCTAAATCCAAAAAGGGGACAAAGAGGAAAGGCAAGAGCAAAAACACTGCAGCTCCAAAGAGAAGGAGTAGCGGAGGGGGGGAAAAGGAGGAGGGAAATGAGCGAGAGGTAGATGACAAAAAAGAAGAAGGAATTACAAGCATGAGGAAAAAGCAAAGAAGCGGGAACAAGGCAAAAGGGCCTGGAGCGGACGAGTGGTTGGAAGTGTTTCTGGAGAAAACGTCCTCCTGGGTTTGTGTACACGTGGAGCAGGGTGTCGGGTTGCCTCACCTCTGCTCACAGAACGCAACAACGCCGGTGACTTACGTGGTGGCTGTGGACGGGCACGGCTTTGTGAAGGACCTGGGGAGGAAGTACGACCCCACCTGGTTAACGACTTCCAGGAAGAGGAGGGTGGATGAAGATTGGTGGGATGAAACACTAGGGCCTTTCCTGGGACCCGAAGATGAGAGGGACAAAAAGGAAGAAAAAGAGGTGAGATTCCAGGTTCTATTATTTTATTTTCATTAATTGGTGTGGTCGTGTTTTGGGAGAATTCTAGAGGGAGTAGGCGACTCTGGATCAGGGTTTCAGCAGGAGAGAAAGTGAGTTATATCTCACACAGGCTCCGCCCTCTACTGGACTCTATGGGTACTGCCCTTGACCTCACTATGCGAGCTTTCACCTGCCTTCGTTTCGCCCCCGTTGCCAGACATCTGGCAGTATGTGGAGGCGACGTGATGGCATCCACTGAGGACGAGGGCTCCAGTGGCAGGTATGTCAGCTATCTTGAGGGTGCAGGGCCGCTCCTACACAGCAGGTTCCGGTGTGCCCCCCCTTGATGAGAGCCTGGCGGCCCATCTGCTTCTGCAAGCAGCTGGATGGGCGGAGGGGAAAAAGCCTCTGCCCCCGCTGCCTCGTGACCGGGAAATGCTGGAGTATTTGGATAAAATATTCCGGCTCGGTACGCAGATGGCAGCAGTGGCCAATAATCTTGGTGTGTTGGGCGTCTCCTTGATTTCCCTTGTCCCTTGTCGCCCCCCCCGCCTTAGGACGAGAGTGATTATTCGGACTGGTGGCCAGATGAACAATCATGTCATGCGTGTGGCTGGGACTCACCGTGCTGTCCAGGAAGGGCCGCGAGGATCTCCTAGGGGCCCCCGTATCCACGGAAAACTGACCGCTCTGTCGGTACACCCGAGTTGTCTGTGGATCCGAGGTGACTGTAGCGGGGCGACACTCAGACCGAACCCCTCCTTTGCTCCCAAGAGCTTAAGGTCAAGGGCTATACAGCTGGGCGGTTTAATCTTCCACCCCATATTGGGGACAGGGAAGCTAAATTGCACCTCCTCTGCCCAGTGCGTGTGCTAGCATGTTATGTCGAGCGCACGGCTGCCATTAGGCGCACTGAACAGCTGTTTGTGTGCTTCGGGGGTGGTGTGGCCGGTAAAGCTCTGTCCAAGAAACGCCTGGCAGGATGGCTCTGCGAGAGCATTGTACATGCCTACGGTCAGGCGGGGAGAGCCTTCCCCACGGGGGACCGTGCACACTCTACACAGTGTATGGCTGTGTCAACAGCCTTATTTAACGGCGTGAGTGTGGAGGACATATGCACGGCGGCGTCTTTGTCAATGCCAGGCCCCTTCATAAAATGTTATCTCTTGGACATGTCTGGCTCCTTCTCATCGTCTGTGCTTGCTGGGGCAACACAGGACTGGTGAGGGGGGGGAGGCGGGTTGTGGGTCAGTAGGTATCTGACCCCCCCGACCCCTTGGAGATGATGCACTTATGGTTTCCCATGCTCCTTAGGGACCTGAGAAACATGATTTTGCACGATCTGCACGATTTTTGGAAAAAATCGAATTGCGATTTTTCTGACAAATATTGCGATTCGATTTGTGATATTTGTTTTTAAGCGACCCAACGGAAGTTTATTGTATAATGCGGCCATATCTCCGGCTAGGAAGGTCGCATCAACATGCTCCCGTCTCTAGCACCCCCGCAGCCCGAGCTACGAGTGAAAGAACTTAACTTACACAAAACTTCCGTTGGGTTGCTTTAAAGTCAAGCTTCAGTTTAATATTCACCCTGTAACAGATGTAAAACATGTGATGGAGCATTACTTACCTAACTCAGATGGTTTGTTTCACCAAACCATCTAGGAATGAATGCTCCATATTTGTCAGAAAAATCGCAATTACATTTTTTTTTTCAAAATCGTGCAGCCCTAATTGGAAGCCATTTTGGAAAGGGCAGGCACTTTTTTTATCATTGGATAAATCAATCACCTTCTGTCATGGGCCACTTCTGATTGGGTAACAATGGCTGGTACATGTGGAGCACAGCACTTCTGATTGGATGACTGACACACAAGACAAAATAAGAAAATGTAAAAAAAAAAAGTACAAAAAAATCGCAGGCTTTGCGATTTGATAATCGCATCATTTATAATCACGATTTCGATTTAAAATCGATTAATCGTTCACCCCTAATCGGGCCTAATGCGCAGTGAGCCCCTTACGGGGCCATCTAGTATTTAGCTCGGGCCATGAAGCCTCACCTGCTGGTTGCCCGATCGGGCAATCTATTATACCAGTATCATGCAGCTCGCGGATCCAGTAATGAGTGACCCGACAGTAAAACTAAACATATCTATAACTAGTTTAGGTAGTTTGAGAGGTAATTAAAATAGCTACGTGTGATATTCTAACCTGTTTTGTTCCGCTCACCGCTGCATGTGATCATGCAGAGCTGCGTGTCGACTCGTCAGCAGCAGCTGATCTCTCTCTCCAGTCAGATTAGACTTCACTCGCGTTTATGTCCATATCGATCAGATACAGCTAGTTTTAGCTAATGATATGACTACCTGCTTATTAAAAGACACCGTGACCTAAACAATAAGTGTCGCTTTGCAACTGGGTTTTGAGCCACAAAGTAAGCGCAGGCATTTATGCATTTGTTTTACATGCCACGAACCACCGAGGCCATAGCAAACAGATAACGCCACATTCACCCAACATCCTCTCTTTCTCCAACAATAAGTGTTACACAAATAAAATTGACTACCCCTTTTCTGTCACATAACTTTCTTCTTGCTGTCCATAAGTGCGCAACTGAAGCGGTATGCGCAAAGGAAATTAAATCTTTGAACCGGTACCAATTTTGACCGAAGAAATTAATTGCTTTTGGTAGGATACTCTGAACGCGCCATTTGTTGTGCTTCGCGGATGCACTCGGCCTGCTTCGGTCCTGCCTCGGTCAGTTTCTGGATGAAGGAGGGCATCCTGACCCAACTTACAAGTAGATAACAATTACAAACATTTTAACAGGGGCCATAAAAGCGGTAAATAATGTTTGGTTTGGCAGTATTACAACTGCAAGTAATTGTTTCTCTTTTTAACATCCTGGGAAGGCCATTTTTCTGCCTCATCAGATGGAAAGTTGTCTGACCAACAAGTTAAGTTAAATTTATTATACTATGCAGGGCATGGCCAAGCGAGCCACACACAAACAAGGAAATGAGAATACAATGAAAATTGTAAAAATATTGTGGTGGGGTCACCTATATTCAGCTCAAGAATCACCAGACACAAATCTTAAGACCTGCAAAAATCCAAAATGTTTTCACGGGAGGGCCCCCCAAACCCCTTTCGGCGTCAATTCCCGTCGCGCGCATTTTTTCCAGGCAATCTCTATTTGGGCTCAGGGCCATCGTGAATTTAGCCTTAGAAATGGTCCACAGGGGCATCCTTCCCAAAAACCTTAATTGTCATGCAACTGACGCTGCCAATAATGGAAGGTCAAGGGCAAGTAATCGTCATAAGTCCCCCGCTAGAGGCCTCCCGCCGTTGCTTATATAACTAACGGGTTTTTTAGCAAACGTAACCGTTCTGTTTTTTTTTTTTAAATACTGCCCGAATTTAATTCATATTTTGAAATCCATTCTATTTCATATAAACTTCTGTATTTAACTATATTACTTTTGTATGTTATATAATCTTTAATAGTTTCTCATCCTTGGAGTTTTTTTTTTTAACTTTTTAATGTATGCACCATAACATCAATAAAATTCTTCGTAACGGTGTTCAACCACCTGGTTAATAAACCTGTTTTTTCTCTGATTCTTGATCTGAGGATGGGCAAGACGTGCAAGTTATTGAGGGGAAAAGAGGACTTTTTGTGAATCGGTTTTAAAATATGGGTTTTTTAATCAAATTCATTCCGCCATCTTAATTGTCTAACACTTTACTGTTTTTTCCCCCTGAGCTCCCAGAGCAGGCTAATGAAAACAACCTCTGCCAGTCTCCAATAGCGAGTAAAAAAGAACCACCCGCTGTAAATGCCTGAAAGGGCAGCCTGCATGAAATACGGATGCCATCTACCCCTGGAACAGCTCGTTTCCTGGGATACTGCAGGGAGAGCCCGGTCACCTCCAGGTCAGTTGAAATCAAGCCGGCAAAGCCAATGCCGCCTTATTTTGGTTTGAATGTGAAACACACAACAAGAATTTTTTAACCCTGCAGTCTCAGATCCCACAATTAAAATGGTTAATAAGAAAATCCACGTTTTGTTTAACTGGGGCGTTTTTAACCAGACATTTTAAAGCCATGTTTTCCTTCGTTTCTAGAAATTATTTGCACATAAAGTATGTTTTTGACATCAGTCAGTTGTTTTTTTAATTCTAAACGTAAAGAAAAATAAGAACATATTCAAGCCACTGTTAAGAAATGAAAGTGCCAGTTTCCACAGGTATCAAATTTTTTGTTTGTAATTGACAAATGTCCCCTGGTCATTAAATGTACAAAGATTTTAACCTTAAGGTGTTTTAGAAGCACCTGATGCATCCAGAAGTTTTTTTTGGGTGGGAAGGTTAGACCGTTCTTGTTTAATTGGATTACACAAGTTTAGCCTGAGGAACGCTCCTTTTTTAAACGGGTTGGCTTTGGAGGAACAGATGAAGCACCGCATATCCATCACTTGAGTCCTGAGTAAATTGGTGGCCCTGTGCGTCAATGTCCAACCTGGTGGGAAGCTGTTTTGATTGGAGTTTAACGTAAATGTCATGAAAGCGTTGCTTTTTTTCACATAGTATTAGTGATCTACTTACTGTTAAATTACATTTACACACATTGTTACTTTTTTTTACTTAATTTACAATACATATATTATACAACTTCAAATTAAACATTTCAAGACATGAAGAGAATGTTTCTTTAATAAATTGTGTTTGTCTTTAGGGAATTGTGTACATCCTCCCACTTCGCAAGGACACTTTGCTAAAAAAAGCGACGGACTTCAGACTAGGAGAGGAAGCCCATTAAAGTGGAGAGAGAATATTTTATTCCAAATCTTTGTTTTTGTTTTTTTCCCCCATTT
>NW_011333040.1:21467415-21485116 GCF_000735185.1 Notothenia coriiceps
AAATACAATGTTAACTAGGTAAAATAAGATTAAATGAACCAACAAAATAAAATAAGTTAGCTACATTATTCTTTTATTGGTTATGGTAGGTTATTGGTTATGTTTAATATGATTTGATTAATAAAAATGCAAACCGATCTTTTTCCATAATGGGTCGTTTAGAGTTGTAACCCCCTAGATCAGTCACTCCTAGTAATTGGGCGCTCAAAGTGCACAGATAGAAACATTTTACTTAAAATCGTTCAAAAAAATCTTCCCGACAGGAGGGGCACCCCGGACACCCTAGAGGATGTGAAGTCCACTCCTATTAAAACATGTTCATGCAATACTAAATAAATTTTGAACCTTTTTATATAAGCTGTCCACCATGTCCAATACGTTTCTCTGTTTTGTAGTGTATTGGACTTTTGTAGAGGTTTTTCCATTGCCAGCTAAAATCTTGCAAGGGCCAGCAATTGGTCAGAACGGCCCTCCGTGTCATCCCCACAGCACCCCCATATTGAAACATGTTCCCACGGCCTACTGCCGTCTTTTTCGGCGTGCCGACCCATATACCAACCGCCACAGATTTGACATGTTGAATCGGGAGCGACGGCCTTTTATAACACAGAATATCCATAATACACACATGCACACAGACCAGGATTCACACTTCAATTAACATGATCCCGCAAAAGCATTCACAACTCTATCGACTATACTACCACACTCCGGAATATCACACTATTACGATTAGTTCTACTTACATGCACACACAAATGTGTTCGTTTCATATACATGTAAATAAATCAAATACAGAAAAAAGCTTTACATATGTATTTTTGATCCACAACATATTATGTTTTCCGTTTAAACATCTGAACCTGCAAACACACCCTTTTTCTGTGGCATGGATCCCGCTGTGGTATAAATAAACACGAGTGTGGGTGTTTTTGAGACTTTTCCCTGCGGTCAACCCGATTCGTACTTGTAAATTTTTCTATCTATAGCCAATAGATGTTCTCCTTCATTCTAAGCCAACCACATGAGCGCGGCCCCCACGGAGGGTAATGCATTTATTGGCGTTCATGACACTTCATATACGCATTTTGCGTATTCAGCTCGCTAAACAGAGGCTGAGCTTCAGGTGTATCATGGCAGGCTGCGTGTCTCCGTCAGACTCAGCAGCTGATCTGATCTCTCTCCTCTCTCGCGTTTCATCGCGTTTATGTCCATATCGATCAGATCAGGCTTCTCCTGATCGCCTAATAGGAGCACCGATTCAAACTATAAGAGTGAATATCGGCCGATATATGACGGCGGGGTCCCACCCGTGGGACAGTTCACTGTTCTAGCACTGGCTTCGTTAGTGCACTGGATCGATTAGGCTAAGCCAAACTGTTGCCGCTCCCTCCACACTCCACAAACCAACTTCAAAACAGAACATAAATATAAGCAGCTGTATTTCGCCATTACAGGAAAACACACATTTTAAAACGGGACTGGCGCAAAATCCGTTTACTAATTGAAGTGCTACTGTCATGAACGCAAAGAAACTACCCTCGTGGGGGCGCGCTCACGTTGATTGGCTTAGAATTAAGGAGACATCTGATTGGCTATAGATAGAAAAAAAGTACGAATCGGCTGACCGTCAGGGGAGTTCTCAAAAGACCCCACAATGAATTGCACATCGGATCCTTGCACACGAAAGCGGTTTGTGTTGGAGTTCCAGGGAATTTTTAAAAACGGAAAACAAATATGTGAGGATCAAAAATACACATGTCAAACTTTTTTCTGTATTTGGATTTTATTTACATGTATATGAAACGGAACCCATTTGTGTGTGCATTGAAAAACACAAGTGTGGATCCGGAAATACAAGTGTGAATCCTTCCGTGTGCATGTGTGTATTATGAGACTGTTCTGAGCCCATAGCCTTTGGCTCTGAGTGGCTGTTCAGCTTAGCAAATCAGTGCATGAGAAGCAAAACGAGGGACCCAAACAAACTATTAAGAAGGCAAATCTGAGATTTAATTTAACTCCAGCTCTCGACACAGGTTCGGGAAAGCCCCATGAGCTTCTCGTTGTAGAGTGAAAATGGAACGCACACGCTATTTGTTGTTTGTTTACATCACGCAGTCTGTTCTTCTTCTCTCGGTTATCACGCAGTCTGTCTTCCGGTTGTTGCCTCTTTTGAATGACGAATACACACTACCACCGCCTGCTGGTAAGGAGAGTTATTGCCACTCACGCATGCGCAGTTAGTACGTGCAACTTGGCCGTCGGCTGAAGTCTTTGCGGTGTGTTCCAGTGCGAAACATGTCCAAGACGCAGGAGACGTCAGGCGACGCGTTCTTTGGTGTGTAAGAGGCTTTACTGAAAGCAACTGGGTATAGAGCTAATTTGCATGGAAGAGACCAAAAAGACCACAAACTGTCCACTGACCACAAATCTTATCCAAACAACTAACAGGTTTGCTCAATGTAGTATTATTATTAGTTCAAAACACAACATTTCAAAAAACAGAACAAAACACACACATGGTGTTAAGTCTTTTGTAACATTTTGTAATTTTAAAATGTGTTTGGTGCCTTGGGAAGGAAGTTTCATTTTCACCACTTTCAATTTTTAAGCGTTTTGGAAATGTTTGCGTTTTTTTTTTAGACCTGGCGAACAATGCAAATGAGTCATCTTCTTTCTTTTTCCACAAGCTATCCTCAAACAAAGTATCAATTACAGTAGCTTATTAGTTGGTTTTCCTTCAAAATATTTTCAAACCTCATATAAGTATAAGGGCCTTGTAAGCACACTTTGTTATATTAAGTTAAGAAACATTTCAACATTTGGAAATATTGATATAATATAATAGACTAGATTAGTATATTCATAAAAACTGTACTTAGTACGGTGTTTTACTAAATGCTGCTACCTGTATGCGTCTTAAAAACGGTGGTTGCCAACAATTGACTAAATGAGACTACTCTACGTCATGACAATAAACCTTAGCCGCTTTTAGTTTGTTTATAGCCTACTGTTAGCCTCTTACTTACTGTATTGTGTTTTCATTTACTATTTGACTAATATAAACGTGATTTTAATATGTGGAGATTATCCTGCTGAACAAAACGAGTGAGTTTGATCAAAGTATCTTTGCAGCAGATGTTATTTTCTGCAATTCTCTGAAATCTAACGGAAAAAAATCTCATTGCTTTTTTTCAAGGAAACCCTTGGGGTGCTAACTTCTGGGTCGGCCAACAAAAATAAATCATCACTCATCTCATGTGCCAGAGCATCTGCACGACTCTGCCCTTATAGTGTTGTACTCGTGTTATCTTTGCCAATAATAAAACATCTGCCATGTCCCTGTAATTTATGATAAAGTTGGATTCATCATTCAGCACACCTGGGTAAAAAAACACTGGGATGGTCTCTCGAGAAATCTCCAGATGTGCCATATGATCTTAACTAGCAGTACCGTTTAATAATGTTGCAGCATGAAGCCTGTTGAGCCTTCCAGCCTCTATCACAGCCTCTCACAGATGCACGTCTCTTCCCTCGACAGTGCCAGGCTAACTCGTCCTTCACGCCTCTAAAGTGTGTCCCTACAGGTGTGTATCAAGCTGCTCGCTCCACATTAGCGTGTGAAGGCCGGTGGCAGTGTTCCTGTGTGTGTGACAGCAGAGCGGACCAAGGACGAGCCGTCAGAGGGCCTGCAGCGGCAAGATCTGCTGAGGCAGCACAGAGGGGGCATGTGCCAGCTCACAGCCCCCCCCCAACAAATCCTAACAGCGTGTGTGTGTTTCTTCTACTCTAACCCAATTTTGCAACATTTAATGTATTCAGTATTTTATTATACTCTATTGATATACATGTTGTTTACTGTTTATCTTTTATTTTATTTCTAACTTATTTATTATATTTTAACTTTTAATGTGTGAAACATGTTAACTTTCTGCTGCTGTGACAACAAATGTTTCACATTTGGAAAGAATAAAGTATATTTTATCTAATCTAATTTTACAATAAAAATAAAATGTGATAAACTTTGATCAAAATGCATCTTTAAAGATGAAATCAGTGGAATAACTGTTGGAGGTACAAAGAGGTAAAACTGTTCAATAGTTACCAAAAGTCTTAATCAGGAATCATTTGTTTATCAGAACTATTACTACTTTTGTTCACACACACACACACACACACACACACACACACACACACTCACACACACACCACACACACACACACACACACACACACCCAACACCACACACACACACACACACACACACACACACACACAACACACACACACACACACACACACACACACACACACACACACCACACACACACACCACACACACACACACACACACACACACACACACACACACACACACACACACACACACACACCACACACACGTGTAGAGTAAACAGTGCAGCGGTGAGGAGCAGTGCTCAGGTGAGTCAGCCCCGTGACTCTGCATCTGAGCACTAAATCAGCCGTTGAACAAAAGTTTGCTTTTCAAATCATTTAGGTCTATGACTGTCCTGCTGTGGGGTTCGCCGCCGTAAAGCTCTGCTAAAGGGCGCGTGGGCAGGCCTCCCCTCATGCCTAACGTATCACATGTTAACTCCTTTTAACTCCTGAGGCTTCTACACAACATAATCTATTGTTTGGATAAAAATAGCAGTGAAGTATAGAATGATGACTCATCAGCCTATGCTGGATGCCTGCCTGCCTGCGCCTGCCTGTCCTGCTTGCCTGAGTAACATAAGTAACGATGCCTCAGTTGCCACGATTAAATCACTGAGCCACTGCAGAGAACACTTATCAAGCTATTATTCACTTTTTAATATACAGCTGTGGCTAAGTATGTAACAAACCGGCTTTCAACGGTGCCAAATCAGCTACATCTTGGTCATTTATACTTAATGTGTCAAAAAATGATGTGNAATTGAAATTGTAATATTGTGGTGGTTCATCTTATAATTCAGTCTAGAGAATGCACCAGACAGCATCTAAGACCTGCAAAAATCAAAATGTTCTAGGGGGAGGCCCCCCAAACCCTTCGTGCGTCATTTCGTCCGCGCGCATTTTTCAGGGCAATCTCTATTGGGCTCAGGGCCATCTGTGAATTAGCTTAGATGGCCCACAGGGCCATCTCCCAAAATCCTTAATGTCATGCACTGACGCTTGCATAGTGAGGTCAAGGGCAGTATCCATAAAGTCCAGTAGAGGGCTCCGCCTGTGCTTATATAACTAGGGTTACAATACGTAACCCACCGTTTCTGTTTTCTTTTTAATATTACTGCCGAATTTTATTCCATATTTGATTCCATTCTATTTCTATATAAATACTGCTGTATTACTATATTTTTTACTTTTTGTAATGTTATTATATTTTCTTATAATAGTTCTCTATCTGAGTTTTTTTTTACTTTTATGTATGCACCATAACATCAAGTAAAATTCCTCGTACGTGTCAACCTACCTGGTAATAAACCTGTTTCTGATTCTGAGTCTGAGTGATGGGCAAGACGTGCAATGTTATTGGAGGTGGAAAGAGGACTTTTTGGTGATCTGGTTGATATGGTTTTAATCACATTCATCCTCCATCTTATTTTCTAACACTTTACTTTGTTTTTCCCTCCTAGCTCCAGAGCAGGCTAATGAACAAACCTCTGCCAGTCTCAATAGCGGAGTATAAGAACCACCCGCTGTATGCCCTAAAGAGGCACCTGCTGAAATACGATGCCATCTACCCTGCAACAGCTGCTGTCCTGGGATACTGCAGGGGAGAGCCCGTCTACTCCAGGTCAGTGAAACAGCCGGCAAAGCAATGCCGCCTTATTTGGTTTGAATGTGAAACACACACAAGATTTTACTCTGCAGATCTCAGATCCCACATTAAATGTATAAGAATCAGTTGTTTAACTGGGCGTTAATCCAGACATTTTAAGGCCATTTTCTTCGTTTCTAGATATTTGCACATACAGTATGTTGACATCAGTCAGTGTTAGTCTACGTAAGAATAAAACATATCAAAGCACTGTAAGAATGAAAGTTGTCCCAGTTTCCCACAGGTATCACAATTTGTTGTAAATGACCATGTCCTGGTCATAAATGTACAAATATTTTACTTAAGGTGTTATTAAGAAGCACCTGAATGCATCAGAAGTTTTGGTGGGAGGTTAGACCTTCTTGTTATTGGATAACAGTTTTAGTCTGAAGGACGCTCCTTTTTTAAACCGGGTGCTTTGGAGGAACAGATGAATGACCGCATACCATAACCTGAGTCTGAATGAATTGTGGCTGTGCGTCAGTGTCCACCTGGTGGAGCTGTTTGATGAGTTGAACTGTAATGTGCATGAAGCTGTGGCTTTCACATAGTTAATAGTGATCTACTTATCTGTAAATTACATCTGCTATACATGTTTGTTACTTTTTGTACTTAATTACAAATACATATATTATACATCTTCAAATAAACATTTCAGAATGAAGAATGAATGTTTTTCTTTATTATTGTGTTGTCTTTAGGGATTGTGTACACTCCCTCCACTCCAAGGACACTTGGCTAAAAGAAGCACGGACTGTCAGACTAGGAGAGGAGCCATTTAAAGTGAGAGAGAATATTTTTCTCAAATCTGTTTGTTTTCTCCCCCATTCATCACTTCCCTTATTTCATTTTGTTTCCTTCAGTTTCTGCAGTCATGATCTGTGACTAATGTTGCCAAATAAGAGGAACAACTTCAACAACAGTTTACTTCATAATGAAAACTCACAATGTTGTTATTTGAATGTAAACACACACTCCACTGATGTTCGCTAAATGCATTTTAAACAGATTAACCAATCATAAATTCCTTAAAGAGTATGAGGTCTGGTTGATTTGAGCTGTGAAAATGACATACACTTACCCATGTAGTTTGTAGCAAAACGATGTATTAACATATTTCAAAGAGTAAATATTTTCCTTTACAGTTTACTATATTACTCAGTTTCAAGAGTAAACAAACATGTTTTCCTGCAAGTGACTATAGTTGTACACTGATTTTGAGATAATTTACTGTAAAGCAGGACTCAAATGGTATTGCCTCTGGATATCAAACTTGAATGTAAGGTTTTTACAAAAAGACTTGACAATTTCATGGAAACACATCAGCTTTTGGACGACAGTCAATATATGGATTCAGAAAAGACAGATCAACATCTATGGCACTAATGGAATTAAGAGAGGAAATAGCAAACTGCATGGACAATAAAAAAAACAAGCAGTGGGAATATTTATAGACCTACAAAAAGCATTTGACACCATAGATCACAACATTTTACTGACAAAACTGGAAAGGTATGGCATCAGAGGGGTGGGATTAGACCAGTCTAATCCCACCCCTCTGATGCCATACCTTTCCAGTTTTGTCAGTAAAATGTTGTGATCTATGGTGTCAAATGCTTTTTGTAGGTCTATAAATATTCCCANTCCGGGGCAGGCCCAGCGCCCCAAACCACAACCCCCGCTTGCCCCACAAAAGTGTTTACCAAGGATTTCTAATATTTAATAAACAGGTTGGTTGAAACTGAATTCATTATTGAATGACTTTTTCTGCCATCCAAAAACTAGCGAAATCAAACAATAAATAAACACTTTAGTTTGGTTTTGTACTAAGCCGAAACGCAAACCTATTGAAACATGTGTTGTATATGCTGAAGAATCGGTGCACAATCAACTTTCATTTACAAACTTTATGTTGTAAACAGATAGTATAAATATTACCAGAAAATAGATATAAACGTAGGCCCTTATATATATTTTTTGTATTTTATACTTTAAACCAAATAAAATCCATTATTATCTTAACAGCATGTCTAGCAATTTTTACAAACACACACCGAATACAAAGTTTCAGTGTTACATTCCATTCTTACCATTAACCAACTTGTAGCACGCGAACGATTTACATTGAATTGATATACATGGAGTACATGATTAGTGTAACAGGTATGTATGAAACGCAACATAATTGGTCTATATACATTATTTTATAACAGTATTTGGCAGGATTTATTATTGACAAGGCCAATTATTGCATTTATTGTAATTTAAAAAACAAAGATGTTGCATTTAAGCCTTAAAAAAATGTAATCTATAATCAAATGAAGCAGTGTTTTTTAAGAGGGCTATTCATTAATGGTTTTGAAAAGATGTGTACAGGAAAGTTGTTCTTTCTGAAGCCTTTATTGAATGACTTATTATGATGGTTTAACGGTGGATGAAACATTTTTGGATTTTCTTTGGGTGGAAATAGATTGATCTCAGAAAAAGGCTGTTTGTTCCATAGCAGTAATTTTCTGCTTGTTTTAAGATTCGCTGAGTTTGCAGGAATGGCCCCCCACAAGGGATAAGGGCCGGGAGGTTTGAAGAAGCTAGTTCTTAATTCGTCCATATGGAAGGGGTCCAATTTCTAAATTTCCATGTTCAGAAATCAAGAGTCCAAACTGTCTCATAAGTCAGTCAGGCTCGGAAGCCCGTGTGCGAAGAAATATTTCCATGTTTTTTTCTTGCTGCGGCAAGACGCAAAGAACTTGAAGTGGACGAAGGCTCGCTCGTGTGCATCCTGTGCCTCTCGCGTTGTGGATGTTCCGCGCGTTTCGCCTGAGGATCTGTGGTGCTCTGCAAGCCTCGTCAAACGCCTCGCTGCTGCGCTCGCCACTTAGGACCAGGGCCCAAACTTTACAAACAAGTGAAAAACCACAATAAATGATAAAGCCAGGGCGAGTGTTGGATCACCATTTATTGCTAATAATGTTTTTTCTGTTTTTATGAACATTTAAAAATTTACAATACATAACTTTTGGCATTGTCTCCACTGGAAAAGCAGCAAGGGAACAGGCTCTTTTTTCAGGCCATTTTTCACCCACGGGTTTGAAGTTGGTCTCCAAATGGTGGGTCCATCTCCACATCTGAGGAACAAATCTTTTCTTTCTCTCTTGGAAAGCTCCCTTTTATTATTGAGAGGGAGCATTTCGGGCTGATGCGTCCTTGGGTCATCCTCTGAAGGTATCGCTCAAGTGAAGTGCTGGAGAATCTCGTAAAGAAACACTGTTAAAAAAAAAAAAAGATTATTATTATTCACTTTTGGATAAAATATCAAAGTTTGTACTTTGAGTTGGGCTGTGGCTTTGAAAGAGGGTTGTAACAAGCTTTTTTGCTCATTCTATTATTTATTACAAAATGAATTATATATGAATACAAAACTTACCATTTACATTTCCCAAGTTCAGGTATAAGATTACATATATACAATATTTTTCTGTTTAGGGGCTTAGTAGGACCACAAAAAATACATACCAAACAGTCTCTGGAGCAAAGGCCAACTCATGACTTAGTGGTTCAGGCGCGATCCAAAGGGAGGTATTCATTTTCCACCGGACTAGGGACCCCAGCTGTACCAAAAAACAAATCAAACAAAGGATTTAAAAATTAAAATTGTCCCTGTTGCCCATAACTGCAACCCAAGCAACAAAGCAAGTCAACTCTCTCTTTCTGGTGTGATCGGTCACGGTTAGTTTGATGCTGTATATATCACGCACCATAGAGAACAGTCAAGTATTACAGTATTCCTTTATTCTCCGCAGGGGTGGGGAAACCTTTGCCGGCCCCCGGCCGTATACGGCCCGCGAGAAACCATTGGGTGCGGCCCTCGACGTAATTTTATAACACACACCGCACCCAAAAAAACAAGAAAAAAACATTAAAGAATCGAAGACCCAAGAAAAATTAAAAAACAAAGCGAGTGCCTGTTTTTTCCTGGGCCCACGGTCAGAGGTCCCTTGAACCAACCCCACGGCCTAAAACATTCAATCAACCTTGGTTCAATCCCACGTGGTATTAATATCCTCGTTTTTACAGGGGTGCAGTTCTTGCCGGGAGAGCACCCAGAACGTCGCTTCCGGAACTTTCACAAATTGCAAGTACCCATTAAAGCAAATGCCGCAGTTTTGGCGTCGGTTTGTGTCTTTATTGTTAATCCCAGTGGCGATTCCTGTTCATTTCCTGTCATACTGATCATCTCAAGTCAAATAACTTTTGTTGTTTATTTTTAGCAATTTTTCTGGTTAGCTATATGTAAACGAATTATAAAACCAACGGTTTTCACAACCAGTGGAAGGTAAAGGCATAACATCTTTATATTGATCATTTATTAGTTTATACAAAATAAGAGATTAAAAATAAAACAGTTATAAAAATATACATGTATATTGAGGAGTAAAAAACAAAAATTGTTATTTTTAATAAACAAGAATACGTTTGAAAGGAGAGGATTTGTAAAATATCGTAAAAGAAAAAGGAAATTTTCTGCTTACAAGCTTCTGTTCATATGGGTGTGAGAGATGTAATCCATAGATTTTCTTTCTTTTCATGTTGCTCTCAAAGTGCATCCTGATTGATTGTTTTTAAACTTCAAAACATTTTAAAAACAAATCTCCCCGGGGGAGCCATTGCCCCCCGGAACCCCCCCTTAGAGGGAAGGTTTTAAGGTCCCCCCCCCCCACTTAATTCAAATGTCACATGGATAGGAAACTAAATACATTTGCACACATCTGTTCCATATCTTTCTTGTTTTGGGTTCGTTCATGCCACAACCGTGGTCATGGTCTAAGATAACCACGTATCTGGATTAAAGAGGTTGCCTTTGTTTCTTTGCCACAGCATGAAAGAAAGGCGAAATTATGGATGGCTGTGACTTTAGTATTTCATTAAGCAGGAGCCGGTCAATAATTTGTACGGGCCCTCGGAGGATGTTGTAAAAATTGAAATGGCCTTTGAGGAGGAAAAGAAGGGTTCCCACCCTTCTGCTTTATTTCTGATAAAACTCACCGGGTGGAAACTAAATTAATCTAGATTTCCGTAAATATCTTCAATTTAATAAACAATACTGATCCTGATTTGACTGGGCTTCCTGCTTGGATCTTGCCTGCGAATGTTATTATGCTTTCCATCGATGGTCTCTCTTTGTCCACCCTTATGGGTTGTTTCAGGCGCTGTCTGTCGACTGGCTTGCACTTTCCTCATCTGAGCCTTCACAAATCACACTAATCAATCACTTTCCATCTCATCTGTTGAATTCTTCCTCATCAAGAAACATCATCAAGATCCGCCTAAATGATTGATGCCTCTGAATCACTCAGGTTAGAAAAACAAAAACACAGAAAATTGACTAACAAGCAGAAAGATGACAGATAAAGACACATACACAGGGACAGGCAGAGATTACACAGAAAGCCAACAAAGATAGGACAGGCAGGCACATTGCTTCACGGTGCTTTCTCTACCTGCTGGCAAGGATCGCAAAATGGGCTTTAACATCGTCGCGCCATAGATGACGTCAACGGATTAAAAGCCGTCTAACAAGAGAATGTAATGTAATGCTAATTGGAACAGGGCTGAAACAGAGGGGGATTATGGGATGCCCTGCAATGATCTGTTTGGCCATTTCAGCCAAAACACGTTCAGGAGACCTGTTTTGCTATATACCTGAGACTTATGAATTATATTGTTGGAAAAATCAGTATAATAGCGGCGTCCTTAAATCAAATAATCAATATTCTCATAAACAATAATTTTATGCCATTCCTCAGCTCTAGTCCTATAAGCTGTAGCGAAGCGTTGCCTCACTGATGGGCTTCGAATTAGTTAAAAGTTGTTTGCAGATGACGATTCTATGCAGCTTAGTAATTTTTTCAAAACAGTCACTAACAGCTTAACCACATTATACCTGAGACTTGCCTGCCGAGACCAGCCAAGGGGACTGTTGGCGACTTATTTCTAAATGGTAATTGGCATGATATTTGTGGGTTTCACTAAACGTTTTACTTTTTTCTTAATGCTTATTTGTTTTTATGTTCCTGGTAAGTATATTTTATGTTGCCATTGTGTTTGAGGGACTTAAGGTGTTCATTGCCAACATACAATGCCTTTTCTCCGTTTCACAATTAAAGGCTTTTGAATCGAGACATGAATGAACAGCGGATTTTAGAAAAAAATTTCCCTAACGTTATTCTACAGCTGACAGGGAGCCTCTGGCCTGAGGCTGACAACCATTAATCCTGAAGAGACATCACAAAACAAGACATTTACACAATCATGATATGTTACAGGAGGGAAGCCATGGAATCACGCTGTCCTCTTTTTTTCTCTTTTCAGACATTCGCGAGTGGTGGTGCGGGGCGTAATTGAGCTTTTACCACTGTAAAACGTTACAATTACAAGGTAGCTATACATACGATACATGTCATTCTTGGAATACTTCTTTTCATAGATTGCAAATCAATAAGTATATAACATATTCATCTTACTATAATAATGCATTTTTTGAAATGCCAGTGTACTCGGCGTGTAAAATGCCGCAGCTCGAGTGTTTTATAATTGGGGCCATACGTATTTTTAACAATTCCTGCACATAAGTAGCTTTCAGGCTATAGTCTGGGTGGTCTCCTTCTTACGCCTTGCCTGTCCTTGTTTCTATTCTAAAAGGGTCTTCTGCCATGTGTGTCCTTGACAGGGCATGTCAGTATACATTCAGGAGCTCCTGCGCAAACATATGAATTGTGTTCAAACCAGGTTCAAACATAGTGAAAGCTGATTCTGCTTTTCTGATTCACGGAGCTTGGCGTATTAGAAGAATCCGACGGTCGTGAAACGGCAGCCAGGATTGAGCTGGCCCGTTACATTCCGATGATATTACCTTGTGGGAGCAGGTTGCAAGCCTAGCAAGCGGTGCAGGGCCAGCTAAAAGGGGCGATGTGGGGCCCGCGGTTCGTGTTTACACAGCGCTGAGGACTCCAAGAGGTGTTTTTTACCAGGCTCATAAACAAGCGGGACTCACTCCCAAACTTTGGCGAAATGACACACGCTTGCGCGAGAGGAGAAAAAGCCCAGAAACTGAACGAGCCCAGCATCAGGTCATTCTGTCTCAGCCTGCTGGGAGGGGGAGGGAAGCAAACAAGCACTGCTGCTTGGACTGTGGATGCCGATGGAAGGTAAGGGAGACAGTTTTTCTGTTAACTCCATGGTTAGAAAATCGGTGAACTGCTGAAATTATGTGGCCAGCTAACGCGCTCAAGCTAGAAATATCATTAACGCTTTCCAGATGGGAGTCACTTATGAGGAGCTATGCTTCCTCGTTGAGCCTATGCTGTTTAATATCCCAGAATGTGCTCATTTCGATTAAACATGTTTTTTTATTTTTATTTTCAATATTTTAGTTTGACAATGCAAACAAATGCATTGCCGCTTCAGTTAGGGAATCACAAGGCACATTATTGAGCGACATTGTGCAAGCAATCTCAACAACCAACAACTTCCGTTTAACAATTTCAAAAATAAAATACCCATGCTGCTTTTATTTTTATCTGATACGTTAGCGAGGAACAGAATAATAATCTTTAGGGCAATCAGTACTTAACTACGATGAGCTATTACAGATGCTTATCTGCCAGTAATTGCTGTCATACAATTCAGATGGGAGGATTAACACCGTTGGTTTTGTCCTTGTTTTGGTGCTTTATCAAGTCAGTTATTATTTACATCAATATATGCTAGCCAATGTTGGGGATTTGGTTTCATGATTTGGATTGACCAGTAAGCAGATCTTTGTTTATCTTTTTTATTTCTCACCATGGTTTGCATTGCTGGGTTTTTCAAAACATGCCTTTACTAAAAATTCATTCTTATTTTGAAATCAGGGATGGGGCCTCTACTTCCGTTTTTGTGTTTGCTAGGACTGCGGCTAACTTGGATGGAATGTGGTTGGCTGACGCGTATCGATGTCATGTCCTTGACTGTTTTATTTATGAGCGGAAAAACGTGGCGTGGGGGCTGTTGCCGTTCGGCAACATTTTAAAATTTAAAGGTGTCGTTTTCTCGGTTGAATCTCTCTTGAGAAGGCAGAAGCCCAACATGAGATGCCTGTTTAGGTGTGTTGCAGCTGCAGGCCCACACCTTTTTTCTGCACCGGACATTCCGCGTCCTTTGGCAATTATTGCCCACCCCAAAACCCATTAAAGTTTTATGATTCTAACGCACGCATTTAGGTCATAACATGACATATTCGCTCAAAGGAGTGCCCTGCTTTGAAATCTTAAGCGAACCACGTTTGCATTTCAGTCATATCATCGCAATAACATTGCGTATATCAATTTACATTTTTAGAATTTGCAAGGCCCATAATGTTTGAGAATTCCCAGAAATATCAGCGCGCATCAACTTAGAAAGTAACATATATAGGTAAATACACTTTCCACAATTGATCCTGCAAATTGCCAACAGGAATTTCGCTGACTTCTGCCTGAAGCAATTGCGTTTTTTGTTGATTTATTATCTGTTAATTTCCCCCTCATCTTTCATGCTTCATTTCCCATAGCATTCTCTTACATGCTAGGGCCCTTCGGTGATGTAGCTTTACCAGCAGGCACAACGTGGAGGTTAAGGCCAAAAAAAAGGCCAATTTAACGTAAATCACCTCAGCCCAGAATATAGTTCGCGAATAATTCGTTTCAGACTTGATATTTAGTGCAGTTTCAGGTATTGCAAAATCAACCCTATTGTAACCTCTTTCCTTTGTTTATTTTTCTGGGTACAGTTTAAATAATCAAAATCCCAACATTTAGTTCTTCTCCACAAATACCAAAATGTATGGGTTTCTTCGAAAAAACTATTTCATGGAGTTTCTCGTGCGAGAAAAAAACAAATGTACTTGTCCGCACAGTTTGCGTTTAATATTGGACTGGACTTCTATTCTGGCCGGGGGCGGGTTGGATTATGAGTTATTACCCTACGCCGATCAATAAGTCCAATGCAGAGGGCCAATAATGTTAGTATAATACATGTTATTTATCCGTTAGTATATATTAAATATTTAAAAAATTTCTATTTTTAAAATTTTCTTATATAGTGTGTTTATATAAAACTGGGCCCTTTTGGAGTGCAACCATTCGGGGCATGCTAATGTGGCCCCCGAGGGTTGAATTGGAGCTTTTGACACCCTCGCCTTAAGCCAGGCTTTATGTTTTAGTTGAAAATGAACAACCACTGGGAATGGGTCCAAATAGGGGGGACCAAATTTAGCAGTCGGAGTACTTCAACTAAGATGTATAATGGACAAAAGATTACGCTGTTCAACAGTCCAGCTTTTTTACTGAACTCAATATTTCCTCGGCACAGCCTTCCTCAGCCTATTGACTTTTTCTCATGTTCTTCATACTATTTTAGTTGGACTTTCATGACCTTGGAAAGTGGCCAGCCATGCCATGAGCATCGATCAATCAATCAATCAATCAATCAAGTCAATCATCAATCAAACCAATAAATAAATCAATAAATCAATTCAATCAATCAATATTCTATTATAGCCCCTTATCACAAAATGATTACATTTGTCTCAGCTGGACTTCACAGTATCTGCCTACAGAATATCAGGCTTATGACAACACAACAGCCCTCCGTCCTTAGACCCTCACATCTTCCACCGACAAACCCACAGTTTTTTTAAAGGGAAAAATGGGAGAAACCTCAGGCGGAAGCAACAGGGGAGGAGGATCCCCTCTCCCGGGACGGACAACTGTCGCAATAGACCATGCTGCTGTGTAAACTCGAAGAGATAATACATTTTAGGGCGAGATAGTAGACCAACATGTTTGGGTAGACCAAATGGTTTGGAACATGCATGGTGTCTATAATAAGGAACAGGACTGAAAGATGTGTTTGGCAATCAGCGGAGACCAACAAGGGTTATTGACATCAATCGGGTTAGGGGACTTTTAATTATCAACATTTAAAATATTTGTGGCCCAAGGGGGGTGCTAGAAAAGGTCACATTAGGGCGGTTGTAATACTAATAAAGGAAATGGGATTCACAAGAAACATATGTAGGTTCTTTTCTATTACGTTTGTTGATTTTGGTTTTATATTGGTGTTGCTCTTGCCAAACGATTCCCAAGTCCTGTGTTCGCACTCCCTCTTTCCTTTTATACTGTATTGGGATGTTACAGGCTTTTTGTTTAATGCGTCATTATCAAAACTTCTCTAGTACAAAAAACTACATGCTTTTACGTTTGCTATGCGAGCAATGGAGTTATTCCAATCTACTATTTATCGTGGGGACGGAATTTCAGTTTTTGCTAACAGTTCTCCAATTTTACAATAACAACAAATATAGAATAAAAGTATCTTTATGGAAACTATTAGGGGGAGCTTAAAAGCTAAAAAATGCCGCTGCCAATACAATATACACAGTGGGTGATTAGTATTCAAATTAGGGGCTGCTCAAACGATTAACATTTTTTAATCAGTTAATCACAGCTTTAAAAAATTACATAATCATGATTAATTTCACCATTTCGAACTATTCTCATAAAATTTATGCCATTTCTTTATGTATATTGTTGTGGGAATTGGAAAGATAAATGAAGAAGGGCGGCGATATATCCATTTAACATACATTTATGTATGGCGTTATTATAACATTGTTCTGTGTGTCAAAATGAAAGACAGCCCACACACCTATCAATCATCAAACCGTGGGGTCTTATTTCATTACGTGTTGATTTCTATCAACACGTAATGTTGTATCGATGTAGGCCTATATAGAGATGCACTACCGCAAAAGTATTCTCCGTCAGGACTTCCTGCAACAACACCACGCCGTTATCTTGATTCTGATTGGCCAGAAGATATTATCAAAGATGTTCTATTGAGAAGACGATCACTACGTGACAAAAGTTTTCAAAAACGTTTCTAGTCTTTGGTATTTCCAGACAAGTGGCTACTGAAATCAATCTTTCTAACTGCTGTCTGTGCAATTTACTCAGCACGAGTTGGCAGACTATATTTTGCTTACTTTAATATCATTTTTCAAGGTGGGGCTAAGCCATTTCTTGGTATGGCTGTAGCCTACCCCAGCGCTGCCACTGGTGGGATGTATGGGGCGGGCCATTCTGCGCATGCGTTAAATATTTGTAACGCAGTTAATTCAAAACATTAATTACCGCCGTTAACACGATCATTTTTGACAGCATTAGTATTAATACAAGATGTACCTGATTTGCACCGTTTGAAAGGGTTTGGTTAATAATTAAAGCCTGTATATAAAAAGTGATATCAGTTGATAAGTGTTCTCTGCAGTGGTCAGTGAATTCATCGTGCAACCTGAGGCATGTTTACTTATGTTACTCACAAAGCAGCAGCAGCAGCAGCATCCAGCCATGCCTGATGAGTCATATTCTATATGTCACTGCTATTTTTATCCAAACAATAATTTATGTTGTGTAGAAGCCTCAGGAGTTAAAAGGAGTTAACATGTGAAGTTAGGCATGAGGGAGCTGCCCAGCCCTTTAGCAGAGTTTTACAAACACAGCAGGCAGTCATAGACCTAATTGATTTGAAAACAAACTTTTGTTCAACGGCTGATTTAGTGCTCAGACTGCAGAGTCAGTGCTGACTCACCTGAGACACTGCTCTCCACCCTCACTGTTTACTCTACACGTGTGTGTGTGTGTGTGTGTGTGTGTGTGTGTGTGTGTGTGTGTGTGTGTGTGTGTGTGTGTGTGTGTGTGTGTGTGTGTTTGGTGTGGTAGATCTGTGTGATTGTGTGTGTGTGTGTGGCACACCCACACACGCACACACACACACACACACACAACACACCACACAAC
>NW_011333040.1:21485161-21489380 GCF_000735185.1 Notothenia coriiceps
CTTCGGTTTCAGCCCACCCAGCTCCACTCATGCGGTTGTGATCTACGTTCGCATCGGAGGCGCACCTGTGGCTCTCCTGCCACTCTTCTGCAAAGGATGCTGGGAACAGTACTAGCACTGGCGTCATACGGTCAAAGATGGCCTGGGAGTTGGCTGAGCAAGTGTGTTTGGTGTGGTGTCTGTGGTAGTCATGCACACAGCTGGTATTAGAGTGAGTGAGTCACACTTTGTTGACCGTGAAGCTCCCAAGTGCCTGGTTTAATGTGTTGCTGTGGTGTTTTTCCACTCTGGGTTTCATCAACGTCAGCCTCCTGATTCCTTTGGAAGTTTATTTTGGGCTACTGCTTTACCGCCAGAGCAGCAGGCGTTGCAGTATGTTATTATAGGTGGGGGGGCTGTATCAGTCACTCAATCTTGGATACCCGTTTTTAATGACAGACACTTGGATGTTTGTGCCGCACGGTCTATATTTGTTTAGCGTCTCTGTTCGCAATCGCAATTGTGCCATAGGGCTTTGAGGTGAGAAGCAATATGAGGATTTAATGACTCCCATGTGGCTGTACAGATGTACCTGGCAGGCTTACCGTCCCACGCCCTATGATTATGAGTGCATGTGTATCTATCTGGGAGAACGTGTGCCTGTGTCAGTCAGGAGACGCGATGGGAGTGTGCGAGCTGTACACAGATCCAATTATAACATTTTGTACGGCATAATTGAAGTGACGCAGCCAAAGGTTTGTCATTAGTTGTTGCCTATACCAGTGAAATGAGAGAGATTCGATACTTGAATGGACTGAACACAAGCAAAACAATAGCTGAGGTGATGCTGTTGCGAAGCTGCACTTGATGGCCAATCTTTAACTTGTTGTTGTTCTTCATCGTCATGGTTATGCCTTCTTCATCTTCACCTTTGTCATTTAAGAGCAGCACGGACAACTGAGATAGGAATTGAGTGGGGAAATGATCTTCCTCTTTTACATTGGCATTTAGCTGACGCTTTTATCCAAAGCGGATTACACCATCAACGTGCAACGCGTATCATACTATTGCAACTAAGAACCAACACAAGAAACCTGTTATATTCGACTTCAAACAACAGCCAGACTGTTGATCAAGTTTGATACTCTCAAGTGCTTTTTTTTGTTTCTGTTTTTAAATTTTTATTTATTCTACTATTTCAACAATTAGGCAGTTGAATACATCCACAAAACAAACCAGATTAGTAGAAGGCGGGGAGGGCAGAAAACATAGCTTATACAGAGGTAGCCCTCCCGCTAGTCATCCGGTTGCAGGATAAAGTAAAAAAAGATAATTCCGTAATGAAATACTCACAGAGTATTTACAAGAGAAATGGTACAAGAGAAATAGTCGGATTTACAGTTTGCGAGTGAAGATTAGTAGACTTTCTGCTGTCCTGATATTAGTGGTAAGCTCGTTCCACCCTTTTGGAACCAGGATAGCAAAAAGGCGTGTCTTTGTGCAGGGGTGCCTGTGTCAACTTTCTCCTGAAGGAGAAGTAAGCCGATTGGCTGATGCAGAGCAAAGTGCATGTGATGGAGTGTATAGTTTGACCATGTCTTGCATGTTCGAAGGATCAGATTCCTTCTCTGCATGGTAGGCTTCAGCTCTTGGAGAATGTAATCCTTGCTGGGTATCTGTGGTACTGTAGAAAAAATGATATGCGTGTTGTAAAAGTCCATACGATGTACCAGACTTCCTGTCCTTTAGTTTAATGTTTGGAACCACAGGTGCTTGTGTATGTGCGAGTGGTAGCCTATTTGTATGCAGTACCTCTTGTGTGTTCTAACAGTGCTCTCCGATAGTCAGTCCACCTAACAGAGTCCTTCAGAGCCTGATAAGTGTTTCTCTATCAGCTGTACCAAGGACACGCTTATGATGACAGATGAGCCTGATTACGTTTCTGGGTCACTGTAACACTAGAAACCCAGCCGGCTGAAACCAAACCCAACCGGAGAGACTTTCTCTCACAAACCAAGTTCAAATGATGATTGAGTTTTGATGGTGCATTAGTACAGAAACACAGACAGTAGTTGTTGCCTTTATAGGGCACTGTGTGTACGTTTTACTTCATACTATACTCTGGACTCTTAGTAATGTATTTGTGTGTGTGTGTTCAGGTATATCGTGTATGGCTCAGGAATGTTCCCTGCAGATGCCAGAAGACTTCGTCCTGTCGCTGCTGCCAGGAGAGGAGCTGAAGGACAAATACAGACGCTACCTCTTCAGAGACTACGTCGAGGTGTGTGTCCGTCTGTGTGGATCTGTTTACTCAGATGCTGCATCAAGGTCTGCATTTATAGCAAATGACACACCAGAGGCATGTGGAAAGGGAGAGAAACTAAGCCCCTTGTGACTTTTTGATTCTCCTTGACACAGCATTAAATCTGAATCATCTCTCTCTTTTTTTTCTCTCTCTTCACTGTCTGTATCACCAGCTGGCTTTCCATCTATGTATATTTATGCAAACTAAAGTCACTTTTATAGTAATTTTAAAGGATAATTCACCCATTTCATCCTTTTTTTTAGTTGTGTTTACCCAGGTCTAACTGACAGATTTTTGTTTTGCTAATAATATTGAGTAAAATGTAAACCTCTAATAACTTACTTCCAGAAACATAGTTCTCTGTATTCTGGATAACAGAACTCAATGTTAAGGATTTCTCAGCACATCCAACTTTCTTTTGGGTGAACTCACCTCACCAAGGGGGATTGAAAGCTAATTCCAGCCACTCTCATCACGGGATTGGAAACTGTGATCATGATGCATCTGCTTCTTCTGACCTGTTTTGTTTTTAATTTACACTACGTCTCTCTTTCTGTCCATTAGAGTCACTTCCAGTTGCAGTTGTGTCCGGGTGCAGACTGTCCCATGGTGATCAAGGTGCAGGAGCCACGGGCGCGCAGGGTGCAGTGCAGCCGCTGCAGCGAAGTCTTCTGGTAGGACACGCACAGCTTCAACACTAAGATTCTCACAAGAAACTACAGTAGTTAATTTAGCTTCCGTGTGACTGCAGTCAGCTTTATTTTTTTACTTTGGAATGGTTGTATTCATTAACTTAATGACTCTGAATGTCATTTGTTATCCTAAAGCTTCATGTGCGGTCTCTTTCCATTTAATATCCTGTGCAGTCTCATCCAGTCCAAGGATAAGTCACATTCTTGGAGCAAGTTCAAGAAAAAGGAAATCAGATCCAAGCCGTAGATAAAAACTAATGAATAGGAGTTGAAAGAAAGAAGTCCTTTTGAGTGATGGTCACACAGCTGGTTGTGTATAAGAAGCAATCTAAGTTTACTTATTAACTTATAGTCCAGCAGCAAGTCCTCAAAAAAGGCTTTAGTTTTCGAGATACCCTTACCCGAGGTAGAAAAATGACGACAATGATTTTTCTTATCTTTAGGGTCTCCCATTAATGAAATTGATTGTTGTCAAATTTTATTTTGGGGGAAAAAAATGTTTTTTGGGTTGTTCTTTAGAACTACCCCAATCCCTGAAAAAGAGCCAAATTAGACCATGCCGCATATGGGAAAGGTGACTAAAAAGCCCATAACTTGAGAATGACAACTCTTTTCCTCTTCAGATTTGCTGAGGTATGAACCAGGTGGCTGTCCTACATCACTAAATAGTCAGACAATTATTTAACTAAAAAATACTGAATTATAGTCCTGTAAACTTAGCTTTAGTTTAGACGGAAATTGTACTTTTGGTGATAGGAACATAGGACTCAATCACTTTTCTCTCATTTATCAGAAAAACAGAAATCCCTAAAACATATACCATTACTGAATTGTCTAGGGTGCTATTGAACACTAACCAGTAGTTGTATGGAAATATCTGGTACAGTTTCTATTGCAAATGAGATTGTCTTTTAGAACATAGGCCCCTACCCTCTTCTCTGAGGACAAGTCAAATTCCGAAGGGGGTTAAAGTGGCATAATAAGCCTATAAGTTAAGAATGCTCACTCTGATCGGTCATTATATTGGCAGAGGGTAATACCCAGGTGGCTGAAACACTCACCACAATAGTCACGAAAAAAGAGTAACCCAATACAATCAAATGTATAGTTCTAAATTGAAGCCTCTTAAAACATAGGTGTAATAGTACAGTTTTTATTGAAACTGGGAACTTAATTCAACAAAGTTACAGTATACAATTCATCCAAATAATTTCAGTGAGAGGTCAAGTATATAGATACGAGA
>NW_011333040.1:21489423-21512769 GCF_000735185.1 Notothenia coriiceps
GTCTGGCAATTCTAATATTTCAGCAGTAGATTTTTAGACACAAGGGTGCATGTGTTCACAAATTCAGATCTATGGCCAGGGGTGTCAAACTCAAATACACAGTAGGCAAAAATAAAAGAAATGGGTACTAGTCGAGGGCCGGACTGGTTCAATGTTTATTGCAAAACTTATTGAAATGAACTTATTGCACATATTAAACCTGGAACTAACAAAGCCTAAAGTATTGCCTATAAAAACAACATTAAATAATTAGTTGCATTCATTTCTTATGGCTCTATCTGCAGATTTTCCCCGAGTAATTTCTTATGATTACATTTTTCCACGGGCCAACAACAGCTTCAAAAAAACAATTTCCCTCCAAAGAAGAAAACAACATGCCCTGTTGTCGCAAGAAAAAAAGTGCAGAAGGAAACATCCATTTAAACTCAGTTTGCTGCTCTGTGATGCTAGTTCAAGCCAGATACTTGGCGTCTCATCTTGGGTGCAAGTTCATCAATGTTTGGGGTCAGGCTCTGTGCTGAGGAAACCCTCAGAATTGAGTGAAGGTATGCATGCAATACTGATTTGGCACCCGGGCCTTGAGTTTGAAACATGTGCTTTTATAGGAAATCATGTGCTGTGTTTTGATGATTGAACTGAGTACATAAAGAGGCAGTGTGTATAACCCGTCTCACTTTCCTCCAGATGGTGAAAGGCTTCTCTAATCGTTCCCGTAAAGCCAGGATGGCGTCCGGGCAGACAGAGGAGAAGGACTTAGCTGTGTTTGGAGAATGGCAGACTGAAGAATACCAGCCGCCTTTAGCTGTGGATGGGAAGGTAAATGCCTTTATGGACCGGGATGATAACTGTAAAGAATTTTTTTTACTCTTAACAGCAAATATTTATATACAGCAGATAAAATGGACCATGCATTAAAAAGACAATCAGTCATTTCTGAAGATATTTCAAATTAGCGCACTATTGTTTACATATTGTCTGTTGCCTTCAGGTTCCCCGCAACGAGTACGGTAACGTCTACCTGTATAAGCCCTGTATGTTGCCGGTGGGCTGTGTTCACCTAAGGCTGCCCAACCTGAACCGCGTGGCTAGAAAGCTGGAGATGGACGCCGCCCTCGCCGTCACAGGCTTCGATTTTCATGGAGGATACTCACACGCTGTGTAAGACAACACTGAGGAACCTCTTCAAACACAAGACAGTAGGGGGTGTGATCAGTTCAGGAGTATATCAGGGTTTTTATTCCATTCTCAGTCTCAGGGTTTAACAACTCCACTGCATCGATCCGAACTGTTTTCATCGTTTGTGATTTTAACCGTTTTATCTTATGAAAAAAACGATTTTTTACCTCCTGAAATCTAGGTCATTATCTCTATTATTTTTTATTTTTTTTATTTCAATATAGTAAAATAAGTTATTCAACATTCACAATTGGACACAAAATTAGTATTACTTCAAGTAGTTTCACATAGCACTGGGCACACAAAGTGTTTGAAGCGTGTTCCATGACCTTTTACAGCCTTAGCTTTCACCAGTTACTAAGTGTAACCTAATGAGCAAAGTGTTATGACATTTGTTTATTTTGATACACTTATTGTAAAAACTGCTAAACAGATTTATTGATTTATTTCCTCTAATTTGTGTTACATGCTTAAGAAGAAAAAAGAAAGGACAAAATAAGGTTTTTAAGAAAACAGGACAAATGCAAGGTGAATGAAGATCTGTATTATGTATGTTTGTGTGTTTCAGCACTGATGGGTACATTGTGTGTGAGGAGCATGAGGAGATTCTCAGAGCAGCCTGGGCGGAGGAACAGGATATTCAGAAACAGAAGGAGAAAGAGGTGAGTGTGACTGATGAGTACAGGTTAATTACTTTCTTTGTTTACACAGTTATGATGGTTTTGCCATCTGTTATTTAAAAGCTGTTCAGCACCAAAGCACCCCGTCACTGTTTTCCCCTTACTGTTTCCAGAAAAAAGAAAAGAGGGTGATCTCCAACTGGACTCTGCTGGTGAAGGGGCTCCAGATCAAAGAAAAACTCAAACAGCGCTACGGAAAGTTAAACCAAGGTCTTCTTCAAGGGGAGGAGGCCGCCGGGCTTTCTTCAGATGAGGAGGGGGATGAGGGGGGAAGTCCTTCAGATAAGACGGCATCTGAGACTCTGGCCATGTCCTGGCCTCAGAACAAACAGGCTGAGGAGGACGGGGGGAGCATCAGCGGACTGAAGAGGACAGCGAAGACAAAACGAGAAAAGAAAGGACAAGAGAAACACATGTTCCCATTTGAAAAAGTGTGATATCGGAGGTAAAAAAAAAAACTACACTTGAGTTTAGTAAATCAAGTTCGATTCCATTTCTCTCAGGAAAGGCTGCTTGTATGGTTTACTCTGGTAGATGTTCTTCCATTGATGATAATGCGGTCATTAATCCCCATTCTGTGTTTACCATCAATGTGCATACTTCCATTTGAACTCATGTACTGTATTTTAGATGTTTATATGAGAGCTTAGTATACATACTGTCCATGCCAAGTTGCCAGGGGGGTAAACAGGCAAGGTGAATATCAAATCCAACAAGTTGACGCGTGTTCTCTGTGCAGAAAGGTGCTCTGAGGTTGCATTGGAAAGCACTCACTCAACATGAATGTGGGAACAGGGAATTGTCCTTACAACGTGATACTCACGGCACTCTTGTGAGAATGAAATGGGTGTTTTCCAGAACTCGATCAGTACAATGCTGCTGTTGAACCTGGTAGGCACTGTTTTTCTCCTTAGTTTAGCGCATTATACAATATATGCCGAATAGAATTGATTGCTTGTGTTGCAAGTTAACACAAAACCGCATCTAAAAACAACACTTCAATTCCTACAGGTGAATAAACATTTCCATTGGCATCTGGTGCCTCAGCTTCCTTATACCGTTTCATTGCTCACTGGACTATACTCTGAATAAGCTGATACAATGAACACTGAAACTTGTACCATTGTTGTACATTTAAAATTTGGTATCATAAGTTGCATGAACAGCCATGTTTTGGTTGCATGGCTTCTGTACACACGTGAACCACGTAAAATGTATCTTGAGATGTATCCATGAACTTTGTAAAAACCGCAACTAAGAAGTTGTTAAATGATTTCTTAGCTCACACACTGTCTGTCTTGATTTCTCACCAAGCTTTCTGTACTTCCTCTTTTTCTCTCTTGTCTTGTTTGGCTGCTACATCCTCAGAGATTCGGTGTTTCTGTTGTATCCTGAATCTGCCTCTTATTCATCTCTTTCACACTTGTTTCCTTTATATAATTGTGTCCTCAGCAGATGATGGCTGTATATAAATAGAAAAAAGTTTTTTTGTAATTTTTCTAAGAAATTTTAAAATCACCAGTAAAAAGCAAAAGCAACAAAAACTAAATCAATCTGTGTTTGTGTCATTTTTTTTAAGTCTAGTTATTTGTTTAAGCCTAAGGGCAGCTGCTGGTATTTTTGTCTAAACTTTAAAGTGACCATAGAACCTGTGATTTAGCTGCATGTTATATATAGATCATAAAATACTACAAAGACAGAATACAAGGGGATCACATTCATGTGTCATTTCATGAAGTTAAATGTTTAAAAAAATGGCAGCTGTCACACTGATGAAAGATGATAAGATGTGTGTAGCATGGGGAATTGACATTGGAGGAGAGATTTCAAACATACCTAATGCTGATTCCTAATACTGCATTGATTGCATTGTATCATGTAGGTGGGTATACACTTACAGTACACTGGGGAAAAGGACATACATTTATCACAAACATTGTATAATCCTAACATAAGATAATTACTGGCTGTTAAATGTATATTTAATTAAATTCGTGTATTATATGGATATGTGTTTTAGCAAAGAGTTATAAGATGTTGGTCCATTCCTGTAGTGCAGCTAAAGTATTAATGAGCAGCACAAGTGCATTAATCTGCTATAGGAGGGGTAGTGACGTCATACATAAGTATCTCTGTGGTCTTCCGGTTACCAGCCCAGCAGTCGGAGAGTAAATTGCACAGTGGATTTCCCCACACAATAACCAGTCCTGGTTGTCATTGCGAGCAGAGCCGACGCTTCTCATTGAGGTAAACATTGCCGTCTTAAACCAGATAAAAATGTTTGCAGCACTTTTATAAATGTGTGTGTTTATTACGGAGCTCCAGAGGGCCTTGTTTACATCTAAATCCCCGGTCTAGAGTGGGCGAGAGGCGGCGACGGAACAGCGGGAGATAAAGGGGTAGCTAACCGGGATAGCTATTGTGTTATAAATTAAGGAACAAAACTAACTTTTTTCCCTAGAAAGTTTTCCCCCGGTCTGCTTTAAAAGTATACAACAATTTAACTCGTCAAACTCGTGGGTTTGGCATGCCGTCACGTCGCTGCGGAATAAACTGATGCACGCTAGCCAGGAAGCTAACCCGGCTAACGGTCAATTGGCCATCCTGTTTGAGGATTTCAGTGCCAGGTTTTAATCTGCAATGAATGCACACCACCGAAATGCCCTGGTCAAACAAAAAAACAAATATATATATTGTTAATGTTGCGTTATCGCTGCTCGTACCGCTCACTTCCCATCCCCCAAGACATGTTATCAAAACCTGTGCTGAGTAGCTGTGATACATTAGCCTAGCGAAATGTGTGTCACCCAGTTGGTGCCTATTTTTAGCCCCGACCGGGCAGAATGCGAACAGACATCGTCTCTCGCCCGGCGTGCCACGGGTCCGGGCCGCCTGGCAGGCTCTCCCGGCTTGTTTTTATTTTTAGCCCGGTGGATATTTGCGACGTCACATATTATAGCCCATATCAGCAAACGGCATTTACCAGGTGTCTCTTTATACATTTAGTGTATACAAATTGCATATCGGAATAATAGCCTATGTGGTGCAAAGTTTGAATCCTATTCGGAGTATTGTTCCCGTTCAACCGTATTGGGCTTCTTTAGCTCGTGACACATGGTGCGAAGGCAAGTGTTGGCAAGGAGAATAGAGAAGCTACCCATCCGCATTCAAACAAAAACAATAGCCGAGTTGTAAATCTGTGCGTAAGGGAAACCCCAATTGGACAAGGAAATACGATTAGCAAGCCTAGGGAATTTACTTTTCACAAGTAGCCTTGCATTCAGAGGAATATTATTCCCTGTCACTGGGCTGGGTAATATAAGGATTAAAGAAGGCAGTATCATATATTTGCTTCTGGCATGTAAAATCGCATGTCCAGGTACAAAGAGGATGTTCAGTGTTTTGGTCATGTTCATCTTGCATACTAAAATATTTTGGAAGTAATTTAAGGGGAAAAAGATCCCCTAAATGATGAAATTTTGGATTTTAGACATCATGTAAAGATGTATTTGTCTATAATGTACCAAAATGTCTCAATCCAGCAATTAATTATTGCTCCACTGTTGTATGCTTGCATGCATGTGTAAAATGTTAACTATATACAAATTGTGTCTGGGTCCCGTCATTCATAAGGTTAAAGCATCTTCAGCTAATCTTGTAAACCTTGTTTAAAAGCATTAACCCATGCCTTGGGTTGCACACGTGTTTAGCTGTTCTAAAGTGTAGAAGGACAGAGGCAGGCCTGGTTAAGAATAATAAGACTACAGTAAGAGATGCACTCGGGAAAAATGTCAATGTTTGGAAGTGAGTAATAAATCCCATTGTTCATTGCCTATTGCCTAGAAGAGCAGCAATGCATTGGTGAGTAGGGTATGTGTAGCTGAGATCAGAGGCATGGTCTAAATGAACAAAATCTTGAAGCTAATTCATTGTAATCTGTTTTTACTGTACATTGTTTTGGAACTGTATTAGTAAACCGAGAGTAACTTAAACATAATCAAATTCCTTGTATTTCCACACAAGCTTGGCAAATAAAGCTGATTCTGATATGACATAATCTGTACTAAAAGGTCAACTGCAAAGTAGACACAGATTAAGCAAGCACAGCCAAACGTTTAGCAACAACTGGCTGGTAGCGTGTGTATCCCAGAAACAGAATATTTTATATACAAACAAATTATATTGTCCAAAGTGTGTCCAATTTGAGTCATATTTATATATGATGAAGTATTAAGTATTATTATTCATAAGTTGTTAATGTGTGTCCCCCCCCCCCCCCCCTGAAAGGGACAAAAGAAAAACAGATGTCGTCACTCTTCACAGTGGCAGGTGGTTTCTGAGCACCACTGGCAAAGTTGTGTTCAATGGAATAAATATATTGTTGGTGTAAAATTAGAAACACTCCAGGCTTAGTGACTAGCCGTGTTGAAAGGGAGAAATAAGTCCAACATGAACACTTCATAGCTTGCTTCTGTTCTTTGGTCAGTAAACTAGCGTTTTCATCCATATGTACAAATTAATATTATAAATCACAAGCTACTAAACTACCTTTCAGTAAAAACTAATGAGCGAACTATCAACAACTTTGAACACTAATTATATTTTTCTCTTTATACCCCCACGGTTTCCTCAATTACACCGCACCTTTCCCAACATCTGTTTGTACTTCACTTATTTCTCATTACTTTTCAATCTTTTTTTCCTCCTCAGAAATCTTTGTAGCCAGCTTTCCAAATGAGTGACGGGGAGTGTGACTGCTTCTGCTTCTTCCGTTGCTGCTGAGCGCACTCTCTACGCGCCTCGGGCAGACGGGAAGGTAGTGTGTCTCTAAACAGTGAGGCAAGCAGCTTGAACAGCACACAAGGAGAAGAACCGAAGTTGAGCTTTAAACAAGTCATTTAATCCACTCGAACCACCGACAGGTAGGCGAGCTGTCTACCTGTCCGGGTGGCTGATCCAATCAATTGGATGTCTGTGGACATGAACAGCCAGGCGTCGGACAGCAATGAGGAAGACTTTGGGGAGAACTTTGAAGACGAGGGAGATGACGATGACGATGGAGGAGACGATGATGATCAGGCCGACATTGAGGACTACTACATCGGCGTGTCCAACGATGTGGAGCAGCAGGGCGCTGACTCCTTTGACCCCGAGGAGTACCTGTTCACCTGTCTGACCTACAAGGAGAGTCAGAGGGTGCTGTTAGAGGAGGTGAACACTGTGGCTGCTGCACTGAAGGTGAGCTTGTGTGATTCTGCAATTGAATTGAGCTTCTTCATGGTCACAATGCTTGTGCTTGATGGCTCATCGCCACGCTGTCATGGGACAAAATGAATAGCGCAGATTCATCATTAGTTTTATCGGTATCTTTGTGCTTCCAAAGATTGTGTAGAATGTCTGGTATGGAAACAGGCTTTTTGCCCCTCTATTGGTTCAGCGTTACTCTGCTGAGTCTACATGCTGTTCTGCAGTAAACACCTTGCTCCACACTTGTATAATTAGTCATTATGCACATAGGAGCTGCACAGCAACTACAGTATTCTGTTCCCAGAGGAGCAGCTGTGTTTTGTGTTTATAGAATACAAAACAATTATAGAACAATGACTTTGATTCATTGACTCCTGACTCTTTTCATTTTTATAATGTTTACAGCAGTGTTACAATCACAAAGCGTTTTTTTTCTGCTAAAGGAAAAAGTCGGCTTATTGTATTAAAGTGAAAATAGGCAAGTCTTGGATATGGGAACTGTGTGTCTTTACTGATTAGCTGACTTTCAACAGCCAAGTCACTCGGGGGAGCAACATTTCAGCGATCTCTGTTTGTCTCCTTCTCTCTCAGGTTGTACCAGCGGTAGCAAAACTGGTCCTGGTGCATTTGCACTGGCACCTTACACAAATACTGGACAGGTATGTCTCTCCTGCTGCATCACAATCCTGCCTTTCTTTAATTTGAATTATTGCAATCTTTCTTTTTCATCACCACTTTTTGAATTCTTCCTCCCTGTCTTCACTTTTTAACATGTTTGGTCTAACAATTCTTTCTCTTTCTTTCCTCCTTTACCTCCTTTTCCTTGCTTTCTCAACCTTACTATTTCCTTTTTCCTTTGTGCAGCAGTCTTATATTTTTCAGTCTCTCATCCTTGGTTCTCTCCATGTTCTCCACAGATACAAGTCCAACTCGTCTCTGCTGATGTCGGACGCTCTGGTCCAGCCCAGCAGCACCTCCAGAACACTCACTGTGAGTAACAAGCCACGAGCAAATAATGAGCCCAAATATTATTCACAAGCTTTGATTATACCTTCTTATTCAGATGTTGTATATCCTTTTATACATAGGGACCAAGCTAAGAATAACTTAGTAACAGCTTTCTGCGCGTGCACATGCATTGTTAAACATCGTTTATTAGCCATAATAAAGAAGTACTATACTTAATGACTTTGTTCACTGTTGGTAGTGATAAGTAGTTTAAACATGAAATTAATATTTTTAGATGTACCAGAGAATTCCGTAGGAGTTAAAAAATCCGTTTATCGTGTTTCTTGATTTTTTTTATTTTCAATACATCACTTTGGTAACATGAGATGAAAATATGAGTAATATATTGCTCTTACGTTACCAATAGGGCTGTACCCGAATATTCTACTATTCGTTCGTTGGCCAACTATTCGGGTTTCAATTTCATTATTCGGATATTCGTTTTTTTTTTTTTAATTATAATTTTCTTTCTTCAAAGAAATATATTTTTTTTTCTAAATGTATGCTATTAATAAAGGTAAATTGCCATATTCTTATACTATATTTATACTTTTGAATTGCACTGTCAAAATGCGGAAATATATACAATCTCAGCCTGTGCTCCTGACATCGCGTTCACTCAGTCACGAACGCAAACGGCACGCTTCACCTCGCTTCACCTCGTTTCACCCACAAAATGCCGAAGACTTCAGCTGTGTGGGACCATTTTAAATTGGACGACGGTAAGAAGAATATGTGCCAAATATGCAATAAGAAAATGGCCTACCACGGTGGCACACCAGCTCTGAAAAGTCACCTGGATGCTGTAAGTACTAGCCTAGCTTAGCTGTTGTCAAGTTGCCATGATGAAGCTGCTTTATCCGCCGTTCAAACAGTAACGTTACACATGATAAAAACGTGCACTTACTTTGCTTGGAAAATAGTTGCAAGCAAGCAACCGAATTGTTTTTTTATATTAGTTTTTTTAATTTTATCCGAATAGTGAAAATGATAGGAGTAATGTGGGAACATCTGTGGCTAAGGCAATTATTGGCATAAAGTTGAGTAGCTCAGCCTAATAATATTTTGTCATACAAGAGACGAGGCGAAATATTGAACCAACAAAAAACACCTAACATAGTTGACGGATATAACAACGTTATCATTCTTATATAAATTGTTTTAATTTTTGATTTGTTTTGCAGTTGAACTCTCAAAGAGTTGACTATTGTCAGACCGAACAAACTATCAACTTATAATTGTCAAAAGAACAAGCAAGGAATCAAACTTTCCCTAACCTATATATCGTGAATTAAACAATTAGGACGAAAACACCTTTTTCTGCGTCGATTTAACAGATTACCATTTCTCCTTCTGTAGTAAGGTGAGTAAATGGATAGGATTAGTCAACCAAGGCAACGAGAATACTGTTTCCTTCTTACTTCTTTGATGGTACTGCTTTCTTGTTGTGTCAATATTCTACCTGGTAGTTCACGTGAAGTCGTTGCTACGTAGTGGAGTCGATAACAAAAACCGAACACAAGTCAGGTTAAGTATAGCTTTAACTACAATAAAGTGACCATATCCGTTGTTGATTATTGTTTGGAAACGACGCAGTAAAGTTATACGCATGTATTTACATATTAACTAGAACACATGTGAGGGTGTGAGGGTAGACGAGAGGACGACTGTGTCCGTGTTGCAAGAGGGTCTATACTATGTGTACGTGAAGTATTAGTATCCACCCTTGTCATTCGGACGGTCATGTAGAATGTAGGTGTACCCTCAGTAAATTTAGGAGTATATATGAGAGTGGAAGTTTCGGGATTACCGTGTTAACCTAACGCTTTCATCTGCGCAATTTGTTTATATAATGACACGTGCTATTAGTAAGGTCACAGACAGTAAATTTATTGCCAATAGTAACTCACTTGACTATAGTACGGGGGGGTGATTTATTGTATGACGTTGCGGACGGACGAGACCGCCATTTCGTATCGGGTATTTGTAGGTTTCTTAGTCTCCGTCTGACACTACTTTTTGGTCTCACCTGTTGTGGTACAGTACGTTATGTATTATGTCTCCGTGAACCCTCGAGTGACAAGTTTTGTATTCACACTGAGTGAGTGGAATTAGGTCGGAAACTACTGATGTGTCTGTAGTGTTTTGTGTGAGACGAGTGGTTAGAGGGTCCGAGGTGAGAAACTGTACTGTCACGTCATGACAAAAGGGTACCGTAGGAAACTCTTCCCACGACCGTCCCGTCTCGGTCGTCACCGGCAGTAGAGACATGCTAACATCTGTTAGTGTGGCGTGACCCTCCACTGACCCACCCGACTTTGGAGTGTTTTGTGTCCTTCGTACTTGTTGTTGCGGCGTCTGTGTGTAGACTGGGCCTCTCTCATTCTTTCATGTGCCCAAAGGATAGGGTATTTCATTTAATGAGTAGGAATCTTGTAGTTTACTATTATTTCTTTAAGTAAACCATTATGGTAATAAAGCCCGAGCCTATAAGCAATTAGTCGTCGCTTATAAGCCACGCCTCTCTAAACATTAAAGAAAAAATATTTTATAAAAACCTTTTTTCCAAAGTATTGGTGCGAGGCCTTAGGCTCTGTTGGACTGTTGTGCGACAATTCGTCTTCGGGGTTTTTTGTTGTGTGTTCCGTCTTTCTCGTATTGATAATGCTAAATATAAACTAAATAACAGGTGCAGAGCGTTTGTAATTTTGATTTTACACAGGAGACATCCATTTGCACATCCCAGACGACATAACAACTCCTACAACTACCGACCCTACGTGGATACCNTGAAAAAATCCTCAATCAACAGCAAAACATTGGTATCGTACATCGGTGCCTCCCTAGGAAGCGTCCTGTCTCTGGTTTGGTCGGTTGGATGAACCAGTTATTTAATCACAGTGGAATCAAAGTAATTAAACAAATCATAGATTCCTGATCATCAGTATAAGATGAAATGATAAATGAGTGCTCTATTAACATCCTTAAACACTTTATTCAGCAGGTCTCACCTTCTTTGGCCTCTTCGGAGCCCTGAGTGAAGAGCAGCTGGAACTGTTTGTTAGGGAAAGAAGCTGGGAAGATCCTGGACATCAGAGGGCTGACACACACACACAGGAAGAAATCATAAATCATCCAAATGTTCAAATGACTTTCTGTGCTTCTATTTGTCATTAATCACAACATCTAGTATGCATGTGTGTGTGTTGCTTTACCTCATGATGTGAGACAGAGCCAGCACGCCCAGGCCAAAGAAGTAGATGGACAGCAGCATGTTGATGTACTCTTGAGAAAATACCTGCGCCAGAACACATTCGACTGAGTGTGGAAGACATTACTTTGAATTGGATTTGCATGCCTTTCAATCGTTCTGTTATTAATCGTTTGCATGTACAGAGCTGCTGTTTTTTATTTTCTTAGGCTGGCTCTTGTTTTTGCAGGTTTCCTTTTTTTCATGAACGCATGACTGAGGAATTGTTTGAGATTTGTGGAAATATTTCACTCCCAAACATCAGTTTTATTTCAGATTAGAGTAGCTGGTGGGATATTGTCACTGGAAACTAATTTTACACATAGTATAATAAAATGTATTTTAATTAATTCATAAATAAGCCATATGTTAATGCAGAATATACAAGGTTTAAACTCAATAAGGACAAAATTAAAAAATCCTGGTCAGCATTTAGACGTTATGAATTAGGCTTCAAACTAGTTGTCAGCCCTACTATACTAACATAATGACTACTATACTAGAGTATGTACTAGCATACTGAAGTATATACAACTTCTAGTCTATGCTAACATTTTAAATCAGCTAAACACTTCCCTCCAAATGTTTCTTTCAGGTTGCATCACCGCTGTCTTTTGTAGGAATTTGAGATATTTCATGCATTTATCCGAAAACTCCAAAACGTGAAACCCCTGCAGGTGGGCTGAGGAAACCCTGTGTTACCTTAAAGAACAGGTAGAGCCCGAACAGAGTGCAGCTGGCGATGATGGGAAACCTTGCGGCGTCTCGACTGGTGATCGTTTCAGGCATGTCTGATGCATTCTGGGAGGAGAGAGAGAAACAGAGATAAATAAAGAGAAGAGGGGAAGCAATGGAGGGGTGTTGTAAGATTCAGTGTTAATGCAAGGGACAACTAGTTACATCAAAACAATGCAAACAACATTTAAGTTAGTTAAACCAAGAAACACACATTTAAATAGTGTTAAAGCAACTAAAACAAAAACTGAAATACTCTTAAAGTATACATTAGAGCATCATTTCCACCAGCAGGTAAAGCTTCATGGATCAAGTAAACAAGTTTAATTTGTTTACCATGTGTAAAATGTTATGTAAAACTAAAAGGATAATGTTTATTGTTTGTTTATTAAGACTTTATTGAGTGTAATTATTGCGGTTAGGACCATCATTTCTCTTAATAACACCATTATCACCAAGTTAAATGAAAACAAATCTGTTCCCACAGAATCCCATTGATTTTGAAAGGGTCAAACAATCAAGGTCGAAGGAGCATGATACAAACATGCACCCTCTTTTCCAATGGTCCCACAAAACTTAGAGGACCAGAAAATAAAAAGCATCCTTCTGTTTCTACAACCAGCTGCTCACATGTACAACTTCGAGCACCAAACTAAACACTATACTGTAGGGTGGAACCGAAAGTCAACTTTTTACATTCATAGCTTTATTTGTGTACTTTAAAAAATATTTTCCTAAGTGTTATGTCCTCATTCAGGCTAAAAAAACAAATGCATTCCTTAAAACAAAAAATTCTCCTCTGAGTCCTCTCCTGCTGATGTTCAGGTGTTTATCAGTATGTAGTGTCTCTACTTTAAAGAGTCCTCTCCTGCTGATGTTCAGGTGTATATCAGTATGTAGTGTCTCTACTTTAAAGAGTCCTCTCCTGCTGATGTTCAGGTGTATATCAGTATGTAGTGTCTCTACTTTAAAAGAGTCCTCTCCTGCTGATGTTCAGGTGTATATCAGTATGTAGTGTCTCTACTTTAAAGAGTCCTCTCCTGCTGATGTTCAGGTGTATATCAGTATGTAGTGTCTCTACTTTAAAGAGTCCTCTCCTGCTGATGTTCAGGTGTATATCAGTATGTAGTGTCTCTACTTTAAAGAGTCCTCTCCTGCTGTATTCAGGTGTATATCAGTATGTAGTGTCTCTACTTTAAAGAGTCCTCTCCTGCTGATGTTCAGGTGTATATCAGTATGTAGTGTCTCTACTTTAAAGAGTCCTCTCCTGCTGTATTCAGGTGTATATCAGTATGTAGTGTCTCTACTTTAAAGAGTCCTCTCCTGCTGATGTTCAGGTGTATATCAGTATGTAGTGTCTCTACATGTCTCCATGCTTTAATGTTCAAAAAGCTCTTCATTTTTCTATACTGCAGCACCTCTTTTCACCCTCTGTCTGAAACCAGAGCCCAGTCTGCTCTGATTGGTTAGCTGGTCGGCTCTGTTCTGATTGGTCAGGAGAGTAGGAAAGAAACTCCCTCTGGAGGGAACACAGGAATTCTAGCCTTTGCAGACCATTACCTTGCACAAAAACCTATATAACAAACTACAGGAAATGGAAAACCCCAAAAAGCACAAAAGGGCCTCTTTAAATATGGTTTTGTTCTTAGCTAAGACACTTGCTGATGATGTCGCTGTACACATTACATTTGAAAGGATTACGTAAATTCAACTGAAGCTCAGGTGAAACTCTCCCATGTAATCCTCCTGCTACACTCATACTGCTGTTCGCAAAGACACAAACGATAGAGAGTCTGACAGAAGTCCCTGAGAGAGAGAAGCTTGAGAGTCACCTCCATCTACTCCCCCGAGAGAGAAAGTGGGACAGAGGAGAGGAAAGGAAGGAAGGTAAGGGAGGAAGGAAGATTTACAAGGCAAAATGATGGGAAGGAGAAGAGGCCAGAAGGAGAAAATGCTTCTTTGTCACTGCACTAAAAAGGGCTCCATGTGACATGTCGATGATTCCTTCACTCAAATCACTGGTGAATTCTGTATGTGCTATAGGGGTTGCTGCAGGGACGAAATATTTGTGTAGGCCGTACCGTAAGGTTAGCATAGACAAAAAGTGAGATGTGGTGTTATTATGCAGAGATTATCCATTTAAGTAACATAAACGTCTCTTTGCAACAGAGCTTATTTTCTGTAATAATACAAAAAATCAAATGGTGTCGCCTTGAGTTAAGTGGAGCAGTCATGTGACCGTGCTGTAGTTTTTACTTCTAGGGACGTGTAAGAATCATACACGTTTGTTTGCCACAGATCTTATTTTTTAACAATATTCCAAAATCCCATTGCTAGCCCTTGTGATGCTAGCTTCCGGGTTGTCATCACTGCACCACTCTATTGTGAAAATAACAGATTGGAGTCACATAAATGTAGAAAAAAAACCTGATTGTGATGTGCTACTGTCTGCCATTTGAATGTAGCAAGGCACTGAGGGGACTCATTATCACTCACACACTGTTCAACAGCTCCAGTGTTATTAACTGATGTGTTAGTGCCGTGTGTATTTGGTGCTCTCAGCGGCTCTTATACTCACTCTGAACCCAGAATCGTACTCATTTTCTCCGAGCTCCTACAGACACACAGACAGAATGGATGGACAGACAGATGTGCACAGACAGACAGGAAAGAGAGATCAGATCGGCAACAAAGAGGAGGACTGAACGCAAGGCCCTAAGAATTAAAATCAACAGGAAGCAAAACTATCATTGTTGAAATCGGTGAGGAAAACAGTTTGAATTCATTAGAGAGGTTTGCCAGGGATAGACACAGGGAGAATGAAGAGAGGAGAAGAAGAAAGGAGTTCAGGAGCCGGATTCAAGCCCAGCTACACATCTCAAAACATGATTTTTATATATATATATATGTTGCACTGTTGGAGGAGCCTGTGGCCAATATTTTTCATTGCCATATCTACACTGTAGCTAATGTGCAAATGACAATAAAGCCTTGAATCTTGAAACCACACCTGGGATAAACCTCAGAAAATATGAGAACATATGGGTTTGAATGGTTTCTGCTTTTTCTTAAAATGTGACTCTACATGCCACTGTGCTCAGTGTAAGCCTATCATATTAAATCAATGACAACAAGCCTGTATTACATCATGACTGATCCGTCAGACGCACAGAACCTGCCAGTCATCTCACAGTGAAACCAACAGCAGCAAAGAGGATGTGGGAGTTTTTGTAACCTAAAGCTAACAGGCTAAACTGCGCATGTCCGCATAAAAAAGAAAAAAAAGAGTGCAAATAATTCTTGTACACACACACACACACACACACACACACACACACACACACACACACACACACACACACACACACACACACACACACACACACACACACACACACACACACACACACACACACACACACACACACACACACACACACACACACACACACACACACACACACACACACACACACACACACACGTATTTAATTTGCAGTGGTCTAAAGTTACCAAGTACATTTACACAAGTACACTATTTAAGTACAATTTTGAGATTCTAGCACTTTACTTGTGTATCTACATGTTTTTACTGCTTTGTACTCCACTACAATTCAGAGGTCAATTGTGTAATTTTACTCCAATACATTTATTTCATATCTTTTTTTAGGTACTTTGCAGATTGGGATTAATGATGCAAAATATACTTTAGACTTTAGTTATACCTGGAGTAATATCACAAGCTACTTCTATTCTTGGCCCTTTAAAAAAAAAGAAGGAAAATAAACACAACAAGCTGAGGTGGAAGAAGTTATCAGATCTTCTACTCCAGTAAAAGTAGAAGTACCAGAGTGTCGGAATACTCTGTTTTATTGGTCCATTTCAGAATAATATATGATATGTTTTATAATTATTTATTATTAAAGTGTTCTCAAAGCTGATAAAGGTGCAGCTAGTTTTAATGACTTTGAATACTGCAGGGTAGCTTGTGAATTTACTCCACTTGAGGAGAGTAAAAGTAAAACATTTACCGCTGAATTGTAGTGGGGTAGAAGACGTTCAAAGTAGCACAACATTCAAATATTCAAGTAAGGTACAAGTATCTCAAATTTGTACGTAAGTACAGTTAAACAGAAGTATAACACAAGGCCCTAAACAGAACAACAAATAAGCAACAGGTTGAAATATTAACTGTTCAAATGTTAACAGCTGTGACGATAGTTCTACCTTAATTCTGCTATTTTTTATTAGAATGAAGCCCTGTTTTGAGGCTTTATTTAGCTGTAGCCTCGGCTTTTATCAGTCTTTGGTTTTATTTCAACCTGTTGTTACATTTTTGTTGTGTTTTGGGCCTTGTGGTGTTAATTTTACTTTATTTTAAAACAGTATTCCTCGAACTAAACACTGATAGAAGCCGAGGCTACAGCTTAATAAAGCCTCAAAATAATGATTAATTTGAATACAAAAATAGCAGAATTAAGGTAGAACTAACATCACAGCTGTTAGCATTTAAACGGTTATTATTTCTACCTGTTGATTATTTGTGTTGTGTTTCAGGCCTTGTGGTGCTGATTCTACTTTACAGCTGTGACGTTAGTTCTACCTTATTTCTGCTATTTTGTCATATAAATTCATCCCCGTTTTCAGGCTTTATTTAGCTCTAACCTCGGCTTATATCAACGTTCAGTTCAAGGAATACAATTTGAAGACGATTTGAAATAAGCCGTTAGCCAGCCGTTAGCTTTTCACCAGCCAACCGGTTGAGGCCAACGGCTGACTGAAGAGACACCGGGTTAAAACATCGAGATCCTCCATCGCTGCTGCCGGAAGAAGTTACCTTTGATTTGGAGCAAGTGACAGAACGCAGGGCTCCGAAGTAGATGGGCAACAGAGCCATGAACACCAAGCTGCCGTACGCCAGCGCGGTGCCCTCCGGACTCGCCACGAATTTAGCCGTCGCGTTGAGAGCCTGCTCGGTTCCGTTGGAGTCCGTGTTGTTCAGGGCCTCCAGGACGGCAGCGACGGCCTCCGGGATCTGCTCCGTCTCAGACATGGTTCAGAAGCGGGCTGTGTGCTGTAGCTGAGACACGGGCAGGAAGAGGTGGAAGAACCGCTGGATGTTTCTCATTCATCCACAACAGTGATGCTGCGGTAAGGTAAGGCCACGTTTCCTAAAACATTGAGCAAAGAGGAGGCGGACCGTGAGAAGAGGTCTCACTCTGCGGGGTTTCCGTTAACATCACCGACACATTTTGATAAATGTATTTTCTTCTTCTTTTTTGAGTTATACGGCGGTTTGCGTCAAGGTTAATGTCGCATTGACACCAAATATATTTTCTTTGAATGCAGAGGTGGAAGAAGTACTTTTAACTTGTCAAAAGTGGGAAGTAACAAAGTACATGTACTCAAGCACCAGGGCCGTGGGAAGTAGGGGTGCTGAGGGTGCTGCAGCACCCCCTGGTGGAGGACAGGGGATCTGCACTTCCACAATAGAAAAAAAACGAATTTTCAGCCTTGATGTAACAACATTCATAATTAAGTAAAGATAACACCCTTTTCACCCCGGTTACATTTTCCATTTGCCCTGTACGATGGGCGCTGTAAGTGATGAAAGTGGGGGATGTTGGCTTAGCAGGCGCCCGCAGCCAAAGTGAGAGAGATAGAGAGAGGGGATACTGCGGTACCGGCGGGGATTGTTGTTAGCTTCTGCTGCGCAAACGGATATTATAAGAAGCTGTTTCTACAATAATGTGGAGAGAGAGTTCTGTCCTGTCAGACTGAGAGGCTCAGTGAGGTAAAGGACTCTGAGTGTTTAGATAGTTCACTTTAGTCTAAGTTATCTCAGTGGGTCTCAAACGTTTTGATCACAATTTATGTACGCAAATACTTCAAAGGGACACCTTTATAATTAAAAGGATAAATAAAAACAGGTTTGAAATCATTCCAATGTATACTATAGGACAGTAAACCAAAAATATCGTTTAAAACTGGAGAGATTTAAAAATATACATAAATAAATAAATGTTAACTGGTAAAATAAGATATGAATGAACAACACAAATAAAATAAGTTACATGTATTTGTTATTGGCTCTGGTAGGTTATTGGAAATGTTCACATACAAACCGATCTTTTTCACATGGGTGTTTAGAGTTGTATCCCCTAGATCAGTCTCTAATTGGGCGCTCAAAGTTCACCAAATTGAAGCATTTTACTTTAAAATGTTAAAAAAATCTTCCTGGGGGGGTACCCACGGACCCCCCTAGAGGATGTGAAGTCCACCCCCCAATTAAAACATGTTATAATACTAAATACATTTGAAGCCTTGTTATATAAGCTGTCCACCATGTCAATATGTTTCTCTTTTTGTAGTGTATTGGTCTTTTGTAGAGGTTTTTCATTGCCAGCTAAAATCTTGCCAAGGGCAGCAAATTGGTCAGAACCAGCCCTGGTGTCATCCCCACAGCACCCCCCATTTGAAACATGTTCCCACGGCTATGTCAAGCACTGTACTTAATTACACTTTTGAGTGTATCTAAGTTGAGTATTTCAATTTGTTTTGCTTCTACTCCACTACGATTCAGAGGTAAATTGTGTACTTATACTCCACTACATTTATTTTGTACCTTTAGTTACTTTGCGCATTTGGATTAAGGATGTGAAATATAATCAACACTTAAATAAGACTTTAGTTAGTACTTTAAGAAGCCTTAAAAATGAAAGCAGTTTATTTACGTAAACATTTATTTTCTGTTCAATAAAGAAAATAAAGACATTTATTTTCTTTAAAAAAATGTTACAGTTGTAATTTGCTACAGCTCTCTGTAAGCACAGCATGAGGAGAATAGGTTGCCATTGTTTGCTCAAATTGATACTTTGGACCAAGGTACTTAAGGAAAGGTAAATAAAAGTAGGTTTCAAGCCTGAGTTCCTGCTGAGAAGACCATAAATGCTTTATTGCACATGAAAAAGTTATTTATTGTGGGAACATTGTAAAATAGCCAACTTATTTCAAAACCCACATGCAGAGATATCTTTAACGCATCTCCCATTTCCCTCATCCCATTCCAGACTCTGAATTTCATTTCATTTCAAACCTTTATTTATGCAGGTTAATCCCATTGAGATCATTGATCTCTTTTTCAAGGGTGACCTGCTGCAAGTAGGTTCCACATGAATACATATAAACATAACAGAAAAACAAAAAGGACATCATACAGCATATTTACAGCGGCTACAGTTTACATAGCTACTAACATTTGCAGGTTCCAACAGTTTCCGATTGGATAGCATCTATCCTTGCTTTAAAAACATTTAGTGGCACCAGATTGCTCAGTTTCCATTTAATTTGCAGACTATTCTAGAATGGATGCCGAGTAGTTCTTTATCTTATGTAGGCTACACTAAAACAATGTGCTTGATCAGAGCCTAATGTATGATCTGAGCCTGTCAACAGGAAGCTGTGTATGTTCATCTTCAGTGTGATACATCCTAACCAAATTAGAAGATCTCTACATTAAGGAAGTAATGTTTCTTCCTCGTTGGTGGAATACATTTTGCTGAGACCTCAAGCAGCTGCCAAGGGGTATGCTTCTCGCTTTGGGTGCGAGAAGTCTAGGGTTCAAATCCCGGACGAGCCCAAGACATTTACATAGGTGTGGAACAGGTTTAGTTTAGGTAGCAAAAATGGTTTGTTGGAAGCAATGTGTACTTCACAATTTGACCAATTCTGTGCCCTGCTAGAAACCTAGTGTTGAGTTGGGGCAAATGATGATCAAGGCTTATCTTCTGTGTAGAGAATCCATGCATTTTCATCCAAGCTATGTTTATTTACTACAAAGTGCAATTAATGGTAAAGTGTTTAGCATTGTCATTTAAACAGAATATCGTTCGGAAGATCAAAAAATAGCCTTTTGTCATGGCTCGCTAGGGCAGTGGTTTTCAAACCTTTTTCAATAATGTACCCCTTTTAAAAAAAAAATTCAGCCAAGTACCCCCTGATCAGCGCAAAAACTATTTGTTAAGGAAAACATGCCTATACAGGTACAGTAAAGTGCTGCACCATCGGTGTCTGATTTATTAAAACAAGAACCTTGTAACTGAGAAATACTTATTCCAAATGTTTACAATCCATCACTAAATTCATGGCAAACCTATTTCAACATCATGCAATAACACTAAGACGAAATTAGTTGCATTGAACTGATCTTTTTTATAAGTTGTAGGCTATTTACAATTTAGTGAGGAACATGGGCTTGTGCTATAGTTATTACACTTCGCGTTTTGAAATATGTGTAACTCTGTTCATATAAAACCCACACTGCTCAAACCTCGTTACTTTTCCCAAAATTGCTTTAATTATTTATTTTGGGGCTATGGGAATGAAGAGAGAAAAATATATGAGCATTTTATGAGCATGGGATTTTGACCCCTCATTATGCATAATGCTGCGCTATACTTTGCGGCCACACCCCGTTGCCAAGCAACGCTTATTGTTTAGGTCCTTTGATAAGCAGGCAGTCATATCATTAGCTAGAACTAGCTAGATCTGAAGGATCTGGACATAAACGTGAGTGAAGTATAACCGGACGCGAGAGAGAGATCAGAGGTCAGATCAGCTGCTGCTGACGGAGAACACGCAGCTCTTCCGGATCACAGCTCCCCCGCTGTGACGGACCGTTGAGCCGAGCAAAATACAGTAAGAGTTAGACCTAACACACTTAGCTAGTTTATCTACTCTGGAACAAGCTAAACTAGTTATAAATATATGTATTCTTTACTGTCGGGTCACTTATTACAGGTTCAGCTGGCTGCACGAGACTGACGGGCTGTCAGGAGAGGGAGAGGAAAAGAGAGCACCCCGTTTATTTCCCCCATTTTATTATCCAGAATTGCTGTAAACAAAGTAGTTCATCTACTATTAGTAGTTTGTTTAAATGCATTACTTATGTTGTTTTTTTGCATTAACATAAAATAAATCTCTCGTAACCCCTGCAGTACTCCAACGTACCCCTAGCCCCATTTGAGAACCACTGGTCTAGGTATGATTCTCGCTTCGGGTGTGAGGTCCCGGGTTCAAATCCCGGACGAGCCCAAGACATCTACATAGGTGTGGAACAGGTTTAGTTTAGGTATCAAAAATGGTTAGTTGGAAGCAATGTGTACTTAATAATTTCACCAATACTGTGCCCTGCTAGAAACCTAGTGTTGAGTTGGGGCAAAAAATGATCAAGGCTCATCTTCTGTGTAGAGAAGCCATGCATTTTCATCCAAGGCATAGTGCAATTAATGGAAAAGTGTTTTGCATTGTCATTTAAGCAGGCTGTCGTACAGAAGACCAAAAACTAGCCTTTTGTCATGGCTCGTTGGTCTAGGGCAGGGCTATTCAACTACACATTCAGTTGGGCCAGATTTTATAACTACAAAATTCAGCTGGGCCAGACATTCAGCGGCCTGTAAAAAGCGGGTAGTGACACATTTTAAACCAACACATATTACTGCGATGAAAAACATGCAATTTTTATTCATTGTTCATCTAACAAAGGTAGGTCAAAAATTGCAATTCATGGAAAGGTGTTTTGCATTGTCATTCAAGCAGGCTGTCGTGCGGAAGACAGAACAATTTCCTTTGGTCATGGCTCGTTGGTCTAGGGGTATGATTCTCGCTTTGGGTGCGAGAGGTCCCGGGCTCAAATCCCGGACGAGCCCAAGTCGTCTACATAGGTGTGGAACAGGTTTAGTTTAGGTAGCAAAACAAGTTTGTTGGAAGCAATGTGTACTTCACAATTCGACCAATAGTGTGCCCTGCTAGAAATCTATTGATGAGTTGGGGCAAATCATGATCAAAGCTCATCTTCTGTGTAGAGAAGCCATGCATTTTCATCCAAGCTGTGTTCATTGAGGACAAAGTGCAATTCATGGAAAAGTGTTTTGCATTTTCATTTAAGCAGGCTGTCGTGGGGAAGACAGAAAAATTGCCTTTTGTCATGGCTCGTTGGACTCTAGGCCCTAGGCCGGGACCTCTCGCAGCCAAAGCGAGAATCATACCCCTAGAGTAGACCAACGAGCCATGACAAAAGGCAATTTTTCTGTCTTCCGCACGATAGCCTGCTTAATAGTACTGGGGGGATACGATTATTTTGAAAACGATTAATCGGGCAGGCTATCGTGCGGAAGACAGAAAAATTGCCTTTTGTCATGGCTCGTTGGNGCACGGAAAATGTGTGTGCATTGAGATTAACCATTAAGATGACATAAACATGAAGTCATGAACACTAACCCAGACATTAGTTGTCTAACTTAAACCTAGCTAAGACACTTGTAGCCTGTCTCTGCTGACGCACAATAAGGGTCCGGGGCCCCTAAATCGCCACTGCCCATCCCTGGTCTAGGGGTATGATTCTCGCTTTGGGTGCGAGAGGTCCCGGGTTCAAATCCCGGACGAGCCCAACATGTCTACATAGGTGTGGAACAGGTTTAGTTTAGGTATCGAAGATGGTTAGTTAGAAGCAATGTGTACTTAATAATTTGACCAATACTGTGCCCTGCTGGAAACCTAGTGATGAGTTGGGGCAAATAATGATCAAGGCTCATCTTCTGTGTAGAGAAGCCATCCATGTTCATCCAAGCTTTGTTCATTGAGGACAAAGTGCAATTAATGGAAAAGTGTTTTGCATTGTCATTTAAGCAGGCTATCGTGCGGAAGACAGAAAAATTGCCTTTTGTCATGGCTCGTTGGTCTAGGGCAGGGGTGGGCAAATTTTCTGGCTTTGGGGGCCACTATGAGTTTTAAAATTTGACAGACGGGCCGGGCCAGTAGCAGATCGGTGAAAAAAGATTTAGCTGTCCACTCCTCATTAAACACTCGGCACTCAATGTCGACTTTTCTTTTCTTTGGTCCACTCATTGTTACAGATTAAGGTTCAAAGGTGAATTATTGCGTCATCGTTTGCGTCATGACCTAACCGTTTACGTGCCTTCTTATAACCTACACAGCGTTTTACGTCGCAGATTTTCTCCTCAACACCACTCACAACAACATCAATAGGGGACTGTGTCTGGTAGTTTTTAATCATACGAAGCCAGATTAATTTAAAGAACTTCTCCAAATTTATACCTTTCTCCAGAGTGCCGTGGTGCATTGTTTATTAATGTGGTTCAGCAGCTGCATTACTGCCCCCTGCAGTGCTGCTCGTGCACCGGAGTTTATTCTCCCGTTAACTCGCAGCTGTAAAGTTTTCACTGTCTGACT
>NW_011333040.1:21512878-21516899 GCF_000735185.1 Notothenia coriiceps
TTATTAGAGGATGTTCCCTGAAAGATTGTAAAATGTCAATGAAGATGTCAGACTTAGTATATTTGTTAATAATTACATACAATAGCCTATATGGGATTTGTGTGTATGTGTGTTCCAAGTGAATCTGCAGCCCCCTGGTGGCCAGTACATCAATTATGTGGCCCCCACCACCATCCCAGTTGCTCATCCCTGCCCTAGACCAATGAGCCATGACAAAAGGTAATTTTTCTGTCTTCCGCACGAGAGCCTGCTTAAATGAAAATGTAAAACACTTTTCCATGAATTGCACTTTGTCCTAGATTTCTAGCAGGGCGCAGTATTGGTATTAGTATATTATTAACCAATAACGTGCTTTAACCACTAGGTGTCCCTTTCTATCAGCTGTGCACCGTTATGGTGTAAATACAGCCTATCTACCCATTGGATCAAATATAAAAGTCAGCCAAATTAGTATTGATACTGCAAGACGTATTGTGTGAAAAGAAATGCAAGATGTTGTTTAACTGCTGATATGATCCACGTCACCTTTTCAGTTTTGGCGGCAGTTCCTCATGTTTGTCTAGAAGTCTTCTGATCAGGGCTCTATAAATAGAGAACTACGGCAGATACGTAATATTTAATGCAGCCGAACCGTGTATTACAATGCCGTTATGTGAAGAGTTTGTAAATTAATATGATGCCAAGTTGTTGCCTGGCAACGCAATCGCACAACGTCACGTCCGTTAATTCCACAACCGCACACATGGATTAACATCGATTTAATACATTAATGTAGCCTTTGTTTCTGCTAAAAGAGGTGTCGACCAGCTGGGGCAACAAGAAAATCNTGTGTGCCTTGGCAGTTATGTGAAGAGTTTGTAAATTAATATGATGCCAAGTTGTTGCCTGGCAACGCAATCGCACAACGTCACGTCCGTTAATTCCACAACCGTACACATGGATTAACATCGATTTAATACATTAATGTAGTCTTTGTTTCTGCTAAAAGAGGTGTCGACCAGCTGGGGCAACAAGAAAATCGGTGAAATCGAGTGTGACTATTACAAAATAAATCATTATTATATTAATATTGACAATAACAACTGACCGTTGCGGTACAGCATTTGCTTGGCATTTCCGGGTATTTGGGCCATGTTAACAATACCGTGTAACTGTCACGTTTGAAGGGACGAAATATTGACATCTTCATGTCTCCCAGCATGGTAAATCGTCACATGTTCACGTCTTGCCGTGATACCGGGTTGGTTCTTTGCTTCATAAACAAAATGGTACTGATGTTCAGCATGTGAGGAGAGAGCGCTCAGCCCTGTAGAGACACAGACATTTTGATTAGATGAAATATCAATTACTGAACCAAGTTCTCCAAATTACATTAAAGTTAAACTGTAAAAACAACTTAAAGTGGACCTATCATGCTAGATTTAGATACAACATATATTGTAGGGCCATACCTATACAAAACATGTCTGTGAAGTTTTTTTTTTCAAAATGCCCAACAGTTCATCCATTGTAGCCACCCCTCATACTGCTCAAACCCCTCTTTTAAAGCCCTGTTAGATAGACCCTCCAGAAAAACGCGATTCTGCGATCGCAGAATTTACCGCATAATCAGCAAAATGGCGCAGATTTTTAAAAAGCCGCATATTTATCAAAAGGCCGCATAATCCCCGCATTTTTCCACACAAAGTTGAGAAGAAAAAAAAGTTAACTCGTCTTGACGTGACGTCATCAGCTCGCGCATCACAGAATGTAAACAACACTGTATAGAGCTCATTTACCAACGAACATTTCTACTAAAGACCGGGCAAAAAGTGGGGGGAAACTATTCTGCACCCCGTGCAACTGTGTGTTGCAGCATAAGAGAAAATCGACGGTGGCGACCCACTTTGATTCATTCAAACATTCAATGTTTGAATGAATCAAAGTGGGTCGCCACCGTCGATTTTCTCTTATGCTGCAACACACAGTTGCACGGGGTGCAGAATAGTTTCCCCCCACTTTTTGNTTTTCTTGTAACTGTAGGTATGGTCCTACACTATATTATTCAAATATAGCATGATAGGTCCACTTTAAGTTAAATGTCAAACATGTAGTGCGCAAGGCAAATATATATTTTGCAGTGTGCCATCAGAATCAGAAGCAGAATCGGAATTACCAAGAATACTTTATTACCAAGTAGGTTTAAACATACAAGGAATTTGCTTTTGGTATATGTGGTGCATACAAAGACACAGAAAGAAGAATGCGTAGCAATGAACATAGTCTTATGGCTTCGCTGACTCCAAGCACTCTCCTTTTAGTTTTCTGGAGAGTTCTCAACAGTACAGTTTGGTCCGAACACCCAGAAAACTCACCGCAATATAGAAACGAGCAAGAGTAAACTACATTAAAACCAACCAAAAACCCTGCCAAATGTTGCTAACTCTTAGTAGCTAGCGGCATTAGCTCCAAAAGTCTCTAAATTTAGCGAAAAGGTTGTCAACAAAAACAACTCACCCAAAAAATTATCGTAATGAACATTAACGACAGATATTGGTAGTACTTATAGCGGACAAGCTAGCTGATTGTATACATCTTTGTAAAGAAAAATGAGAGCAGGCAGGAAGGTAGGCCAGACAATCATCTAACCAACAATCATTACCTTCAACCAGATTGAAATAATCTCACAGCCTTATTACAGCCCTGTAGACAATGTTCAACAGGAGAAACAGTCACATGCTACACTGGTAAAAGTAGTTACCTTGAGAGTGAAATCTACTGTCATCGTTGAGCTGGCCTCGCAGTTCTTGGCTCTTGAGCATGAACAAACAAAAACAGGATGTTTTCTCAAAGTAAACATGAGGTTCCTGACGAAATACATATCCACCTTAATGACTCATTAATGGCAGACTAGATTCAGTATTGATGGTCGTTGTGTGCTTCTGGTGAGGATAGTGTGTTAAAGCATTTATCTACTCCGAGCTGCTGCAATCAGGATTATTGCAAGATGCTATTTATTGATCCATGTGTGGGAAGAGTGGGGGAGAAGAGAAGGGATTATATGAGAGGAGGTTAAAGGTCATCTCATCTGGGTTTTGAAGGCCAACACCGATAGGGTATGTTATAAAGTTATTTCTTTTCAGAGGCACAAACCTTTAAAGCAGAATTCAGACCATCATATAAAACTAAAACTTGAAAACGAGAGATACGTTATAATAGATTAAATAGGTTCTTATATAAGTGACTGACATAATACTTACAACATTATAGAGCAAAATATTGTAGACTCTGCAGAAGGGGACCTGTCATGCAAAATGCACTTTTGTACGTCTTTTATACATGAATATGTGTCCCCGGTGTTCCAGGGAGCTCACCAAGTGTCAGAAAACACAACCCTCTCTATTTTCCTCCATACCCAAATCTCTAAAAAAGGGGCTGCAACGGATCTGATAAAAACTGGTCCAGATTTGAACACTGTCCTGACGTCAGGACGGTGGCGCTACGGCTATTGGGCCAATTCTCCACCTATCAGGGGAATGTGGGATTGGGCCCATGGATGTGGTTGGGCCACGGCCGGCCATTGCCGCTCGAAAGCGCTGGAGACGCTGTAGTACATATGCCAGGCCTGTAGTGGCGCTGTAGTCTGCCACAAAAGCAGCGAAGAAGACTTCCCGCGCATGGTTGCCCTTCTGTTTATTCTCCGCTGTGTCTCTTTTTCTCCCTCCCCGAGGCAAGCTTTTGCTCCCGCTGCTGTAATTCAATGCAATCGCTCCCTGTCGAGGCAAGCACTGTAATTCTCTCCGGTTAGTCCACCAGCAGATGACAAACACCCACCTCTCCGCCTCTTCCAAGGAACGAGGGGACCGTGCGGCAGAGTTTCAGTTCCGGTCAAGATGTCCGTTAAAGTTTAAATGTTCCGGACAAAATTTGAAAAGTGCCAGTCAAAGGTCTTCTTTGTTATTTATTGAGCTTTAAAACAAATGAATAACGATTCTATATAATAATATAATAAAACACGGAGGACAGAGATCTATTTTTCTCC
>NW_011333040.1:21517529-21518236 GCF_000735185.1 Notothenia coriiceps
ATTTTGCTGGGCCCGCGTGCCTTAGCACCGCTGCTATGACTCCATCCTAGGGGAAACACCGAAGACTTTAAAATAGTTGTATTCCACTGTTAAATAACCTGTTCAATACAAACATGCCACTTGTAAAAATAAAATAAAATTCCTGTGAACTGATATTTGTTTAGTGAGTTTATTAGAGAATGTTCCCTGAAAGATTGTAAAATGTCAATGAAGATGTCAGACTTAATTTGTTAATAATTACATACAATACATGGAGTGTGTGTGTGTGTGTGTGTGTGTGTGTGTGTGTGTGTGTGTGTGTGTGTGTGTGTGTGTGTGTGTGTGTGTGTGTGTGTGTGTGTGTGTGTGTGTGTGTGTTCTAGTTCTAGGGCTGCACGATTTGGGGAAATATTCTAATTGCGATTTTTCTGACAGATATTGCGATTGCGATTCAATTTGCGATATTTGTTTAACAAATATCGCAAATTGAATCGCAATCGCAATATCTGTCAGAAAAATCGCAATTAGAATATTTCCCCAAATCGTGCAGCCCTAGAACTAGAACACACANCTAAGTCTGACATCTTCATTGACATTTTACAATCTTTCAGGGAACATCCTCTAATAAGCTCACTAAACAAATATCAGTTCACAGGAATGTTATTTAATGTTTACAAGTGGCATGTTTGTATTGAACAGGTTATTTAACAGTGGAATACAACTATTTT
>NW_011333040.1:21530892-21532969 GCF_000735185.1 Notothenia coriiceps
CCAACTTTTGCATTTTGAAATTTTTGGATTTCTGAGGTCTAAAGGTTGGCAAGTAGGACATCACTATGTGTCCCCGATGTTGCCCCGGTGTGTCCTCGTGTGTCAGGAGACTCAAAAAGTGTCAAGAAATAAACTCCTCTCTCTTTTCCTCCGTACCCACATCTCTAAAAACGGGGGAACAACGGAGCTGATCCAGATTTGCTGCGTCATGACGACATTACTAAAATATGGGCGGGCTTTACACCCACGGGCCAATCAGAAACGTTGCTGTCAGAAACAATGAGACTTGTTTAGGAAGTAATATGGTCTGTGTTTACATTAGCATGCTAACACTCAGAGCTAACCTGTACTGGAGAGAGCATGTGTGTGAAGAAGCAGGAAATCAAAAGGAAGTCACCTTGTGGTAAACCTGAGAGAGAGAAAGAGTTTGAGCTCCATCCTGTTTCAGAGAGAATCCTTGATGTGGTTTGGAACATGATATGGAGTTTCATCACGGCAGCATTTAGCTGAGTTTCTGCTGGGAGAGTTCTCCTGCTTGAGCTCTCGTCTCGGATCTCGTTTTTATTTATTTATTATTATTTGTTTTTAAGCTTTAGACCCAGAATCAGCACTTTAGTACCAGCTGGAATAGAGGGGTTTGAGGCTAGAATGTTTAGTATTTTGAGCAAAACACTTCATAGACATGTTTTTATATATCTGAGACCTGTAAAATGCCTAAAAATGGTATAATACGAGACCTTTAAAATATCGAAGGCCTTTCCTGGTAGTGCTGATGAATTATCCTTCACATCTTTCCTTAAACCAACAACTTCTTTCACTGAAGTTAAGGAACAGGAAAAGACACAAACAAGGACAACACTATGCTCTAGCGACCTGTCACAAGGTAGACTTAAAACTAGAGATTGAGACTATAAACGTATTAGGAAAATGTTCACTGAGGTAATAAATCAAATGAGAAGCAAGGTCATTATCTCGTAGACTTTCATGTATTCCGACTTGAAGGAACGATTGTTAGGAAAAGGCGTAGGACTGGATTTTTATTCGGACAATTGAACCATAACAAAGTTTCTCTTCTTCTTTCTCCTTCAGAAGACTCTCTGCAGCCAATGAAATCTGTGGGTCGGCTGCCACATCCAATCAGGACGCGGTGCAGCTTCAAGGGGCGTGTCCTTGGATGCACCAATCACTGCGCTGCGAAAAACCCCAAGACCTGCAAGTCCTGGTAAAAACTATACAAAGTTATATTCAAAGGTTTATGCAAAGAGAACATGATGTATATTTGAACGCATAGCTTTCTGTTGAAGAACATTGCTAAAAAGCAAATTAAATAAAAGGGATATTGCAAACAAAATGGATTAATAACAAACTTAGAAAAAGGGTCAACGGTTTATTTAACGCCACTCCTGGTTTTTGGATCTTAATGAGACATGAGTGTTTCTGGAGCTCAAATTGGGAATGGTGTTGATCCGTTTCACTTTGTGTTCGAAATGGGCCAGGCCTGACAAAAAACACCACTGAGTTGCATTATGGGATATGTAGTCTCTAATCTCTTTCAAGCTTGACCCTAAAGTACCTCAAGGTAAAGGTTTCTACGATGACCCCTTTTACAGCACCTCCCTCGGGGTAAAAAGATAAATGACCCCCTTAGCCTGTAGGGGGCGGTACACATTTAAGCTTTGAATTTCAAATGGGCCAGGACTGAGACGAAACACCACTGAGTTGTGGGAAATGTAGTCTCTAATGTCTTTGAAGCTTGACCTTAAAGTACCTCAAAATGAGGGTTCCTTATTTTCTTCTGCTGTTTTTATTTTGCTCATTGAATTGTTACATTTTCTGAAAAACAGATTGACATGGAGTTAAGCTTTAATGCACTCCCCAGAGGACGAACCCCGAAGGATTTTGAAACGGGGAAGCTAGGGCCTTGTTTAAAGACGTCCTGTAGGGGGCGCCATTATCTGTAAACACCGTCTCCTGCTGACACTCCACTGAAGAGCTTTAGTCACTCTCATTTTCAGGACCATTACATCATCATTGTCTAAAAAACGCACACACACACACACACACACACACACACACA
>NW_011333040.1:21533012-21536962 GCF_000735185.1 Notothenia coriiceps
ACACACTACACGTACACGACTACACAGACTACACACACACACACACACACACACACACACACACACACACACACACACACACACACACACACACACACACACACACACACACACACACACACACACACACACTCACAGCAGGGGAGAGAGGAGGGGGAGGACAGATTGAGACGCCTGTTTTTCTCGTCTGATCGGAGCATGAAGTTATGTGCGTTTGAATTTGGGTGGTGGGGTGATGAGGAGGAGGGGATGATGAAGAGGAAGAGGAGGAGGGGGTGATGAAGAGGTCTGACGGCTGCAGGATTCCATCACTCTTAGCAACGGTTATTGAGTTACCGGGGAAACGCTGTGCGATGTTCTCTGCTTCTCTTTTGTTTTCCTCCTCCTCTTCCTCCTCCTCCTCCTGCTCCTCTTCCTCCTCCTCCTCCTCTTCCTCCCTCTCTTTCTCCACCCTGACTTCCTGCCTGCGTTGCCACAGCAATGCTTTGGGACAGTTGAGCTGAAATCATCTTTGCCGCCGCCGCAGTGCCGAGACGAGGAGGAAAAGTCTCCAGCTTGTTGACTTGTTGGCTTCCTCTTCATCCAAAGGAACTCAAAGATACCGTCAGTGTTTCGCAGCGCTGGAACTTTTTAAAGAAACAGTTTTTTGTCACCTTTAACCCCTGGGCGAAGATCATCAGAGGTCAAGGCTTTTGTTTGTGGAAACCAACAACAGGAAGTTGCATGAAGTTGGAACGAGACGAAGCGTCACATGTTTTTACAACTCCGTCAGTCTGAGAGGCGTTCAAACTCTGCTGCGTGAAAACACTCAGACAACTCCTGAAAAACACTTTCTCTGCAAACAAGGAGATGAACAAGGAGGCGGAGGAGGAGGCGCAGCTGCAAGAGGAGGTGAAGGAGGAGGCGGAGGAGGAGGCGCAGCTGCAAGAGGAGGTGAAGGAGGACGAAGAGCGAGAGGAAGAAGAGGAGGTGCGGCAGAAAAAGGTGAAGGGATGTGAGGAAGAGTTGCAACAGGAGCAGGACAAGGTGCAGCAGAGTGTGGAGGAAGAGGAGGAGGAGGAGGAGGAGGAGGAGGAGGAGGAGATGTCTCAGACTAAGGATCTGCAGACGCAGGAGAAGCAGCAGACTGAGCACGAGACGCAGATCGTGGAGTTTGAGGAACACAATTACAACGACCAGGTCCTGTTCCGACTGAGAGGGATGTGAGTAAACACAGAGACATGCTGATGAAGATGATGATGATGATGATAAGGATGAAGATGTTGACCGTTTTTGGGAGTCAGACCGACGGCACCAGTGTGTCGTTGCTGTGGTGACGAATGACAGAAAATGAGAAATCTGTGGGTGCGGTGCGACATCACTGAACATGAGAGAGAGAATGTGTGTGTGTGTGTGTGTGTGTGTGTGTGTGTGTGTGTGTGTGTGTGTGTGTGTGTGTGTCAGATATTTTGAGTCACGCATCATCAGGCAGCAGCAGATGTAAAACAGCTGGGCGCTTTTTTATTTTTTTATTACATTTTTTTGTTCTGAGAGGTTGCCATGGTGACAGCAGAGCGTTGCGATTAGCAGCAAAAAAAGTCTGCAATAAGAGAGAGAGAGAGAGAGAGAGAGAGACAGAGAGAGAGAGAGAGAGAGAGAGAGAGAGAGAGAGAGAGAGAGAGAGAGAGAGAGAGAGAGAGAGAGAGAGAGTTGTCCTGGTGTAGAAAATAGCTTTTGGTCAAAATGTACAATACATTCCAAATGATTATGAACTGTATCTCTAGGTGATTGTACAATGCCTTGGCAATACTGTATGTCATTGTGGTCATGCCAATAAAGCTTATTTGAATTTGAGAGACAAACATTTCTGTGGGTGTAAATACTGCTGATGATGCAGGATGACAGCTCTAAATGTGGCCAATCACTGAGTTGCTCGTCAGCCCATGTGACTTTAAATGTCCTCCTGCTGGTGCATTGTAAGAAGTCAGTGTGGAAACAAAGCATACAGGAACTACAAGGCACCGGTGGACCCTTTTTTTCATGGTGAGGAGGAAATGGACTGAACTACAGGTGTGACAGTGACCTTAGACACAGATGGCCCTCACATGAAAACCATATGCCCTCTTCGTGTTGAGGCTGCACTGGTCAGGTAATAGGTGTTGCTGCAGTTTGGATGTCCTGGGGTGACTGAGTCTGTTGTATTGTTATATCTTTCTTCAACTCTTTCTGAAATGTAAGACTTGATTTGACTTAGTAATAAACCTTTTTATTCACTTTCAAGGTGTGAGACTAGAACTTGATCTCACCATTGGAGAACATGTATTCTAGGTTGATGAACATAACATGTGGTTTGTGTATAACAGGTTGGGTTTGTGTAGAAGGTGAGCAGAAGAAAATAAATCTGCAACAGCTCTAGAAAACAATAAAATCTTTCTCAGGAAAAATTAAATATTCTCTGGTTTCAGCCTTTGATTTTATTTATTTGTGTGTTTACCTGATTTGTATTTGAATGTATTTAGGTTTTGAACTCTTGGCGATTAACACCCTATAGTGAAAATACCTTGTTTAAATATGTGAATTAACTTATTTTAAATGATATGTATCTATGGACATCCTTGTGTCTGTGAACACAAGCCAAGTACCACCTACTCTAGCACAGGGGTTCCCAAAGTGGGGGTCGCGAGACTCCGAGTGGGGGTCGCGAGATGATTACAAAATAAAAATGGAAAATAAAAAAAATAAAAATGTATAAAAAAAAATTGATTTTTTTTTAAATAATTTTTTTAAAATTTGTATTATTAATAATAACGTTTGCATAGACATTTTCAGGTGAGGACTAGCCATCTGTATAATTTCCCCGCAACGAGGCTCCCACTTTGACAATCCACTAGCGCAGTGTTTCTCAAACTTTTTCATACCAAGGACCACTTAACCAATAAAAAACACTCATGGACCACCTAACTCCACAAATATCCAAAAACAATAGGCCTGCTTACCCATTCCAACAGTATATAAGAAATTACAGCCTAATAATGACAGCTTAACCTTCTCTAATTAGCCTCGTTCACACATTAAATCAACAATACAAATACAGATTGTATAAGCATTTAGTTCAAATGCGATTTAAAATCCTCTCAGGTTTTACACCTCTTATTATGAAATGTAGACTACTTTTATTATGTAGTATTATTTTAAACACAAGTCTATGTCCGAGCCAACAGACTCACAGATTGTTGGCTACTGAGAGATATGCAAAATACATCGCATGTAGTACGACACAAACCTCCGCTGTGGATTTTCAAAACAAAATACAATAAAACTATGGTCGCAGGCCCAAGTTTAACTCTCTGAGGCCTGCATGGTCTGTCTACAAAACAAAAATAAAAAAACGTTTATGCAGCCCCAACAACAGCCTCATCAACAGACTTCATGCAATGCTTCATCAGATGCATATATTAGATAATAATCTCTATCTCACTCCTAACACATCTAAATCTACTTTCTAGCATGGATAAATGTTCATAAAATACATCCATTGTTTGTTCTATATGCTTCTTGAAATCCTAAAAAAAATAGCTCAGACTAGTTATGTCAATGTTTGAGTTAGGTATGGGTAATATAGGTTGTGAACTAGTTCACATATCAGAACTCAGAGGCTCGGTTACATCTTACAAAGGTATTGTCTTTAGAACACGTAGTGTATTTGGTCAGTACGATCTCGTCAGCCCAAGGGTTTGAAAAGTCGGGCGGCTGGAGGGTTTTATTGTCACGGTCTCTGACCGCTGGGACAGCTCGCCCCCCCCCCACTTAAATTAAAGTCAAAGGCGTGAGAGCGCCCTTATGAGCGTTACCTCGCTCGGAATTCAAAAGCTAACCGTACTATCATCGGGGTCAGGGTTGTGGAGGCATGTTCGTACAACGGTGACACAAAGATGATAAAAAGTCCGCCAACATTTGACAGATATTTTTTG
>NW_011333040.1:21537007-21541042 GCF_000735185.1 Notothenia coriiceps
CATCTCTGTCGATGTCTGACTATACGTGGACTTTGTAGTGTCCTCTCCTGAGAAATTTCAATCTCTCGTGATTTGTGACTATACTTTCGGATCTTTTTACTCCGTAACGGGCCGAAATTCTTCTGGAATCCCACGTCCTCTTGTCTTTATGTACAATGAGCCTACGATGTGACAGACCTGTCGCCCGGGGAAAAGAAGCACAAAGAAGTAGTCTCCTACGAGCTTTGTAGCACTCTTTACCCCTTCACCTGAAAAATGGAGACCAATTTGCTAATTGTTACAAGAGAGAAACGGGATAACTAGATTTCTCTACCGACGAGTGGAATTTTCGAAGAATAAGATCCTGAATAAGTTTACGTACTCTTTTCGACGTCACGCGTGAAATTGATCCCGAATCAAGTGAATGGGGAGGAACATATTTTTGTGTACGTATGTTATTTAGCAAACCACTACACCACTATAACAGTAAAGAGTCATTTTCTTATCCCTCAGTATCGCAAAGAATAGTATATTGCTCTCTTTCAATGAAAACCTTTCTTTATTCCTTACTTACAGGCCTCCCCAACTTGATAAGGTAGCTTTGGGGGGGGTAGGTGAAATAGCAAAAATAGTTTTTATGAATTTAGGGGTACAGGAGTGAGTGAAGAAAGGTAAGTCGAATACATTTATGGATGTTAATAGCCTTTGGAAAACAATTATATTTTGTACTTTCATCCTGAAAAGGGTAGGGTGTCGGACGGTTGGCGAAAGTAGTACAGTTTAATTTATGATAATCAGTTTTTATTACTGTTGTAGTAGATGTTTCCGTTACTGTAACTGACTAATTCGCTGTCATATAAAACGAATTACCTCGTCCTAGCAAGTACAGAATGCAACCCGATATACGTGTGTTTGTCACCGGTTCACCTTTTGTTGGCAATATTTGAGTGTCTTAATGCGAGCGCAAGTGTTGTCCTGTTTCCCAAGACGGGTACTTAAGTGTGTTTCCTGGCTTGTTTTAATTGACTACCGTGCGTCTGTGTTGCAGTAATAACGGTTTATATTAAAACTTGTAAAAATGTTGTCTATTGATTACTCGTCCTAGTAATTTTTACAGGAAGGGAACCCACTTATTGTCAATATTAATCGTTGAGCAGGGAGGTGATGTCCGTACTTTTCCACGTTTGACCTAGCGACCGGTCGTGTGGTGTTTTCTGTAAAATGCTCTCGAACTAAAAGACGGAGTTTAAAAGCATAGAAAAAAACCCTATATTAGGGCGACACCAAACACCGTAAACGTAGGCCCGGTGCCGATGTTAAGCGTGAACAGTTTACAGTTATTTCGCTCGCCCTGGAACGGAGAGCGACGGTCGGGAGTGTCGTCTAAACCGTAAGTGCTCACCCGGCAGTTAAGTCACGGCGCGCCCTGCGAGCATTTGTTTGTAACACTAGCGTAGCACCACGGGGTAACGCTCGCTTTGAGACTACCTACCTCAGCACCCAAGGTTGGCGACAAGGGAACATCGCTACGTGTCTACTTCCGTCTTTCATTTATTTGTTTCTTTTACAGTCGGTGAACTTACAGAGTCTTCCGTAATCTATCGACGTGAGCGGAAAACCCGTAATGTCCCGCTTTTTCCTGGGAGCGAGGTCGATTTAAACCGGCGTCCGCTTCTGGAATAATAATAAGGGGGTGAGGTAGCCGTCCGGTGGCTTCGAGGTAATCAAGGAGACTCCCCCCCCCCTCCCCCCTTGTGATTGACTGTGTGCGTGAAAGGTGAGGGGACCCGTCTGTTTTGTTGTTACTGGTAGGGTGCTACTAATATTATTATAGTGTTATATCACGTAAAAAAACATAATTTTACTATGGACACGGTCAATTATACCCGAAAATACACTAGGTTTACTTGTCAACACTAAGGTATATGTTATCTACGCCACACGTACCATCACCCGCCACACACACTGCACACACATGCCTCGTCTTTCCAAGCGTCACTTCGCGACGTTAGCTCAAAGTGTAAGTTTGTTTATTATTTAGTAAAAAGAGTTTGTTTTCGTTTTTTGTCCCAGTTCTTACTGTCATTACATTTGTAGCTACACGATTCGCCGCAGGGATCAAAGTGCCAGTAGCTTTTCTAATAATTAAAGGTGATCAAAATGGGGGGGGGGTGTTTTTTTTCTTGACATTTTCCGCGTCTCGACCTTTCGCAAAACCGGACTAGACCGGTGCGTCTCTTTCTTGCCTTTCTGCCTTTTGAAAGATTAGGCACAAAGACAGTACGTCAGTTTGTGATCTCCTTTTGTAAAGGACACACCTACGCAGACCCCCCACGTTTCGTCTGCGAGAGAGAGAGGGGCCGTGAGAACGATCTAGCGTCTTGTGTTGTCTTCGGAAGGGTTCAATGTCCCTCTCCTGCTGATGTTCAGGTGTATATCAGTATGTAGTGTCTCTACTTTAAAGAGTCCTCTCCTGCTGATGTTCAGGTGTATATCAGTATGTAGTGTCTCTACTTTAAAGAGTCCTCTCCTGAAAGATTCCACAGCAAATTTGCCTCCATATTGTTGTCAAACTCAGGCGGAGTATTAGTCCTTCAGGAATCAGCATCTCATGATTCTGTGTCTTATTTCTCTCATGAGGTGTTACGATATCTCTGCACCTTTTTTCAGACTTATTACAAAGGCTGTTTTGGCGTAATAAAAAAAAGTTTTGACAGCAATTTTGGTGCAATCTTTGGAGGCTCATCTTCGAACACAGCATGGAGACCCATTTCATCTAATTGCTTTCTTACCCCACAGGAATTAAGCTTTCTAAAGGCTCGCTTTGTTGTTGCTCAGGAAGCAGATTTCACGCCTCAAAACATCTGTTTATTCACTGAGAATGCTGTCAGTAAATTCTAACAGAACACAGACTTTTCTTTACATGTGCAAATGCATAGCGAGAAACACAGCTACAGTATAGCGCCTTTTAAAAGGGCTTTTTTTTTTACATGCTAACAATGCCTCGTACACACTTGGATGTAATGGGGACAGCAGGACATCGTTTTTTGTGTAGCAACAAAAGCATAGTGTATTTTTAAAGGAATAGTTTTGAGACATTATTTAAGAAATAGAAAATAAATAGAACTCCTTTATGGTCTCCTGTATAAAGAGTGATGTCCTCATGTCACCTGAGTCAGCGCTGGTTGAAGACAAGAGTTACAATTAAAACTAATCTGCTGTCTCCCCTGCATCATCTGTGCTGCACTAAAGCATTGATTTTAAACCCTTTTTTTAACTGTCTTTTAACAATATGTCCATTATGAGTCAGACAATGGTTAAAGACTGCAATGCTACAGAGCTGCACGAGTCTTTCCATTATAGTTCACACAATAGAGATATGTAATACGACAATACCTTCATGCATAAGACAGTAATGTATGAAATGAAGGTCTCCTATCATGCTATTTTGAGGCAAATGTTATGGGTCTAAAAACATGTCTATGATGTGTTTTGCTCAAAATACAAACAGATCATGCATTTTAGAAATCCCTCATACCCCTCTATTCCAGCTGTTAGAGAAACGCTGATTTTGGATCCTTAGCTTGAAAAAAAATAGGAGACGGAGCTAATGCCTGATCAGAATTCTACTGGAGATAAAGTTAAATTCTGCTGTGATAAAATGCCATCCTGTTCTAAACCACATCAAGGATTATTTCTGAAACAGTGTGGAGCTCAAATGGTTTATCACAAGGTGAGTTCTTTTTTTATTTCCTGCTTTTTAAACACAAGTGCTCTCCAGTACAGGTTAGCTTTGAGTGTTAGCGAGGCTTGCTAAGCAAGCCTCGCTAACACTCAAAGCTAACCTGTACTGGAGAGCACTTGTGTTTAAAAAGCAGGAAATAAAAAAAGAACTCACCTTGTGATAAACCATTTNGATTCCTGCATTTACCTTGAAGTAGTAAAAAGGCACTTTCACTCTTTTACAGTAAAGACGAAGATAGTCTGTGTCAGTTGGAACATTTAGACTTGATAGTGTTAGAGCAGGGATGTCAAACTCAAGGCCCGGGGGCCAAA
>NW_011333040.1:21541059-21542720 GCF_000735185.1 Notothenia coriiceps
GTCATTTGAAACCAAAACTAAGGCCTCAGGATGACTTTAAGACTTGAACATGGTCATTTTTGTTTTGTAACATTGAATAAAATAAAATAAAAAATAATAAAAAATAAATAAAAAAATAAAATCCAATCCCCGATTTTTTTGTCCCGATTCCGATCTTTTGAAAATCACGTGATCGGCTCCGATCCCCGATCACGTGATCGGATCATCTCTACGATGTTGTTTAACAACCGACGTAAACGGACCTCCGCGCTATCAAGCAGTGAGCGTGCGATGTCCTGTTCAGATGACGTCAAATCCAACGGGATGCCATAAATAAACTACACAGAATCACACTACACACCTACGCAATGATTACATTCAGGCAGACTGTAGAATGCCTCTTTGGACAATTCATATACTTATTGAAAACAAGCAACAAAATGTAATACCTTGGAAAATGCCGTTTAATACTTTTTAATAGCCTTCATTTTCGCTAAATGGATTTATCAACTTTTAATACTTTTTAAGACCCCTGTTTACAAACAGTTCAAACGACAGAGGGCAAAAGTTGCACAGTTGACTGAAACACAACACAAAGGTTAAGAGGGCTTTACAAACCGCATCTTACATTATTAGCTATGAAATAAAAAGGGGAAAAGCCACAAATAATTCTCTTTACCTGCTTCACCACGGCCACCTTGCTGTCCTCTCTGGAGCCCAGGGCCAGGATCTCATTCAGGGACTGCAGGCTGGAAACACACATTTGTGATAAGAGGAGATAAATCTACATTCAATATCCTCCAGGTGTATATGTATATGTCTGTACCTGGTGAGCTCCAGGCGATCACAGAGCTTCTCCACCTCCTCCATCATCTTCACACTGTCAGATTCCTCCTCAGTGAAGTAATTCCAGGTCTGTGGAGTGAGTAGACGAGATTAAACAAAGCACTCTTACTGCTGGAGGTTAGAAAGTGTCCAGAGATGCTTTCTGAGCACAAACCTTGCAGGAAGTCCTGAGTTTCTGCCTCTCCTTCTTGATGGCCTTCTTCTGGATCTCCTTCTCCTTCTTGGCCAGCTGAGCCACCTGCCTGGCCTCCTCTTCCTCCTTCTCCTTCGCCAAACGAGCCGCATCTATCTCCGCCTGCCGGGCCTGAAAACACACAGGAAACTGACTGATGAGACACTCGTCATCACATACTCATTTAAAGGGGCCCTATTGTGCTTTTTTAGGGGTTTCCCCACATCAGCAGGAGAGGACTCTTTAAAGTAGACTCACTACATACTGATATACACCTGAACATCAGCAGGAGAGGACTCTTTAAAGTAGAGACACTACATACTGATATACACCTGAACATCAGCAGGAGAGGACTCTTTAAAGTAGAGACACTACATACTGATATACACCTGAACATCAGCAGGAGAGGACTCTTTAAAGTAGAGACACTACATACTGATATACACCTGAACATCAGCAGGAGAGGACTCTTTAAAGTAGAGACACTACATACTGATATACACCTGAACATCAGCAGGAGAGGACTCTTTAAAGTAGAGACACTACATACTGATATACACCTGAACATCAGCAGGAGAGGACTCTTTAAAGTAGAGAGACTACATATTGATATACACCTGAACATACATACTGATATACATCTTTAAAGTAGAGACACTACATA
>NW_011333040.1:21542760-21543128 GCF_000735185.1 Notothenia coriiceps
TTACATGTCACACACACACACACACACACACACACACACACACACACACACACACTGTTTGATGCATGGCCTTGAGGGTCTACTACACCATCAGCAGGCAGGAGGTGTTTATTGTATGGCTCTTATACCACATGTTTGTGAACGTGCGCTACACGTGTGTGTGTGTGTGTGTGTGTGTGTGTGTGTGTGTGTGTGTGTGTGTGTGTGTGTGTGTGTGTGTGTGTGTGTGTGTGTGTGTAAGGGGTTGTGGTGTTGGCGGAGTGTGGTATTTTTAGGGGGAAATGAGCTCTAGTGGAGCCAGTAGCATATAAATACACCCAGACACACACACACACACACACACACACACACACACACACACACACACC
>NW_011333040.1:21543139-21545134 GCF_000735185.1 Notothenia coriiceps
CAGGAGAGGACTCTTTAAAGTAGAGACACTACATACTGATATACACCTGAACATCAGCAGGAGAGGACTCTTTAAAGTAGAGACACTACATACTGATATACACCTGAACATCAGCAGGAGAGGACTCTTTAAAGTAGAGACACTACATACTGATATACACCTGAACATCAGCAGGAGAGGACTCTTTAAAGTAGAGACACTACATACTGATATACACCTGAACATCAGCAGGAGAGGACTCTTTAAAGTAGAGACACTACATACTGATATACACCTGAACATCAGCAGGAGAGGACTCTTTAAAGTAGAGACACTACATACTGATATACACCTGAACATCAGCAGGAGAGGACTCTTTAAAGTAGAGACACTACAGACTGATATACACCAGAACATCAACAGGAGAGGACTCTTTAAATGAGAAAGGATTTCTTGGGGACTACTTTAATTGTGTGATGGTTTCAAAAGAAAGACTCTTACCCGCTCCTTCTCCTCCTGCTCTCTCTTCTTGGCTTCCACTTTGGCCTTTTTCTCAGCCTCCTTCCTGGCTTTCTCCTCATCTTTGAATTTCTTTATTCTCGGGTCAAGGCTGTAAGCAGAATCTGCAGAGAAGAACAACACGAGTTATTGGGGGGTTTTCTCCATAGTGGTATTTAGATTGTGTTTTCTACATCTTGCAGAGACTGTACCAACTAGGTTTCGCATTCTGTTCATCTCCTCCTTCTTCCTCACGGCCCTGGAACCTCGATTCTGCTTTTCGATCCACCGCCTCTCGTCTCGACTGCAGGGAATACAGATAGAAACACCCGTCAGATATTTAAATCTATAACTCGGGATGTGCGTCGGTACGTTTGGGTCGCTGCTCACCACTCAGCCTTATCCTTTTCCTCCTCATCGAGGTATGAGAATTCCCTCCATGAATCGAAGTTGTACCTTAAAAAAAGAAATGGACAAAACAAGTTTACACACACTGATCTTCTGTAGTTTTTAGTTTTGACACGGATAAATGTTTCTGTTCTCACACTAAATAAATACTGAACATGAATCTGTTCTGAAATGTAAAAATTTTTTTTCTTTTGTTTTTGTTTATTTGAATTTTTTTATCTCTGTGTTTAATAATATCTGTTCTACTTCCTTTGTTTTTAAAAAAGGTATATAGTTCATTTTCAATCTTTGTATTTAAATGTCTACTGATTAAATGCAAAAGCACTTTGTAACCGTTTAAAATCGACTACATAAATAAAGTTTCTTATTATTAATTAGGTATCGAAATAGATTTACTTGAACCCTTTTTTCCTCCTATTTTCAATGACAAAGAAAATTCAGAGGATTAAGCACTTTAACATGTTCTCAATTTTAGAAATGAATCTCCTTTAACCGGTACGCTTCTTTGGCTAAATGTCAAAATGTTTAAAAACAACCTCAGTAAAATGTTAAAGAGATGCCAGAAAACTATATTTCTGTTCGTCACAAACCGTATAATTACTCAAAAAATATGACAATGGTGTCAAAAAGAGCGTCAGACGGCCGAGACAGCGTTGTTTTTACATCGCGTTGTTGTTGTTTACGTCTGTGCCGCCATCTTGCATACGAGTGTCATGACGCGCTTTCACACCGGAGTACTTTTCCCGTTTAGTTCCGATAGTTCCTGGGATTTTGCGTTCACACCAAAAAGAGAACTTAGTTCAGATCACTTTTACCCCCCGTTTAGTCCCTGCTAGAGAGGTGGGACTATCCTGGGGAGGAAAAAGTTCCAATTTCTGATTGGCTGGGCGAATTGCAAACCACGCCCCGTAAAACTCGGAAAGGTTTTGTGAAGCCACCATTGTATTTGCTGGCATTAGCATTATTAGCATTAGCATTAGCACACCAATGGAGAGAGAATAACTTATGGCAACACAAAAGAAAACATGGGAGCAGTGGAGATGAGGAGGTGTCGGCGTTCTGGCGATTTACTCGGAAGGCTTCAGTAGAAGCTGCTGGGACTCCCAGCAG
>NW_011333040.1:21545169-21553306 GCF_000735185.1 Notothenia coriiceps
TAGAATAGTGGGTGGACAAGAGTCCCGTGGTGAAACATGTGTCCTTAAAAGTGGTTTGAACAAGAAACTGCTGTATGTCTCAAACAAGGGGTCATCCTGGAGTTAAAAGGTGCCAAGTGGAGAGGAGTGAGTTCAAACGCCTGATCCTGAGATAGTGGTCCAACCTCGTGTTGAGGGGAACTACACTGTCAGCATCATGAAGAACAAAGAACGTGAGCTGAGCCTCACAACTGACAAGAAAGTCTACGTTAGGCCATTCGGAGAAAGTAAGAGTCTCGGGTAAAGAATCGTAATCGGGACACAAACAAAGTCAGACCGGAAACCGACTTGTCTGGTTTTGTAATTTGAGATGACCTCGTCTGTGCCCACGCGGCAGGGTCTTTGTACTCCATCACCCGACATCTGTCGGACGAACGGAGTACGGACCACGTTCAACATTACGTAGCATTGGTTCGGCTATTCAGCAGGAAGGTCAACGAAAAAGAAAAAGTACGGGTCCTTAGGAGTTGTAAACCTCGTCACAAGATAACTTCCATCGAAATCTCCTACACGTTGTCAATGACCTACCTGTAAACTTGCCTGAACCAACAGGAAATCCGCTACCACCTAGAGGGAAGAGCAAGAGTCTTCATGTTGAGAAACAACGACAGAGAGAGACATCACAAAGCAGTGACTCAGAAAACTCTGATGATGAGGCACCTAGAGTACGATACTGGCTAAGAGTACCCCCACAAGCTGGACTTCACTCACAGAATGTTGAACCTAGCTCTGGATCTCAGCGATCTCACAGTTGGTCCGAAAAGGGTACCTGAACCACAGAGATATAGAGTGCCATCGAGATATCATACACCAGAACAACATGGAGTTGTTACACTTGAGAGAGAAACAAGACAAGAACAACCAGAAAAACGGACTGATGAGGAAGACCTGCCTGTGGATTCTGAAGCACAGGAATGCTGTAATGCTACCATACATACATGCATATTGAGAAGGACAGATTGTTACACCCACTCTCATACATATTGTATTCACCTGTACATTTAAATAACTTGTCGATAATAACCTGAGTTAGCAAACTCTAAAACAACTAATATGCCGTGAAAGGCTTAATACTGTCCAGTCCCATGCGAGTAACATTAACTTACTGTTGGTCAGAGACGCACAAAGCTCACACACACTAAGTTGCCACTAAAGGTCCAGGCTGCACTCCTAGCATGATGTGCTTTTCTCCCTTTCTCCTAACAGCTGCGCTCCATGTGCTTGATAGTTACAATTGCGCGTGCCGCCAACAGAGGGCGCTGGAGTAACAGTCAGCAGGCTTTCCAACAAGCAAGTTGTAAGAACAACTGTAGACTAATTGCTTTACCCTTCAATGTCCATGTCCGTAATCATTCCAGGCAGTATCCCTATGTTCACATTGTACATTTACATCCAATGCCAACATAATGTTAAGCTAATACCGCACGGCCACTTTTAAAGGCTGTTTAAAACCAAAACAATCTGCAAGAATAATGTGTTTTAGTACTTTTAAAAAAAAAATCTTCATCCATGCTTAGGTGGCTGAGAATGCATGTCAAATGACCTTTTATGAACATTTGGCTGTTGCTTGCCAATGTAAACAGGAAGTAGAAAACCCTAACATAGATGGACTTTGGATTTTTTTCTAGATTCCTTGAACATACTGTGTTGAAAGATACTTAAAAGTAGGGATTAAGAATATAAAGTCATGCTTACAATGTTTACTGAGGAAATAAATCAACTAAGAAACATGGTCATTCTTCTCATAAACTTCAATACAGTTTTAGTATTTATATTTTATAGATCTGTACTTTCATGTATTTTATAAATGTTATTGTCATAGTCATGATCTATACGTCTATGACTCATAGACGTATAGATCATGTGTTATGTGTGAAGCTAATAGCTGGCATAAAAGATCTCTTCTCTTTTTGAGATACATTTATTTGTATGCATGATCCTTGTTCAATAGAGACACAATAATGACAGTAATAATAACAATCTGACTTTTGTTGCAACCAGAGGATTTTCCCTCTGCTTGCTTAATAGAGAGAATGCAATATTTAGTCATTTCTGCTCTTTTCAAACCCAGAGGTTGCCGCATGATTATATGCCAAAATGAAAATCAATCACAATCGTTTTAAACAACTTGTTAATCTTCAGCTTGAAGTAGAAGCCACAACATCTTCCAAAGCTCCTATGAAATGATTTCCAGACCCTTTGTTTACAGTGTTTGTACATAGTTCATTTTAATCTCATGAGAAAATTGACTTTACGAGGCAAAAGTCATAAAAAGTCAATGAAATAACCCTTTTCTGTTTGTTTTTTTAGACAATAGATTAACTTGGTTTACAAGCTTGCTCACAAATAATTAGCTGTGCAGATGCTAACCAGGCATATTTGTACTATCACCTCCCTTTTGTGGAGCACTTAATTCTCATTTTTTTGCGAAAACAGAGGAAAAGACATTGGCTAGCCTCTGTTAATGGATGTTTCCTCACCTATGCATTATAGATGTAGCTTGTGTGACTGCCTAATCTAAAATAAATTGGCAGCAGTGCTCGGAGAGAGGAGCTCATCACTTTCAATCCAGCGGTGTGAACATGGAGGTGTCACGGGGGCTGTCATGTTCTTCCAGGAAAAGTGCGCTGGCTCCAGGCCAACACCAGCGATATTGTAAGCAAACAGAGGTAAATGTGCAATATCAGCCCCTCCTTTCCCTGGTGCAAGCACTTGCTTTCACTCCAATACACACACACACGCACGCACGCACGCACGCGCGCACTCAGTGTAGCATGTGCAAGCACGGTAGTATCACCTCTCACACATGGTATAGACACTGGTTGTGTGGACAGCTTAGGGGCGTTATTTTCTGTAGAAGTGGGAGGGTGAGATAAGAAAGGGCAGGGGCTTCCATGGAATAAGGAGTAGGCAGCCACATGACAGCTGATAAATTAGAAAGTGATGGTAGAGTAGGGGGGGGGTGAAGTTCTTAGTGAATGTGCTGCTTCCTCTGAAACATTTTACAGTTTGTCGAGCACATACTAATAAGACCAGATGCTCACTGAATCTTCCTTATGGTTTGTTTAACCTGCTATCCATCTCCATTATTGGTTACTTTCACAGTTTAAAGACACAACATTTAAATAAATGCAATTTAAAAACGTGTGTTAATATAGTTTGTTGGGCTTAAAAGAGAAAGAATGTACACAAAAAGTTTCTAATAGTAGTGCCAAACCCTAGCTAATTATCATCACTACTCATAGAGGTACTTTAGCTGTCGTTATTGCAGAATAAAGCTCACAGTACACGTGGCTCTGTTCTGCAAAGGCTAATCTTGCTTTACTGCCACATGTAAATGGCGTGCTACAGAAATGACTACTAAACTCGAGATATGCGTCAGCATTTTCGCACTTCCCCTCGCAAGGTCAATGGGTTTTTTGAATCAGTTAAGTATGACCTGGTTAAGATATTTCCAATATTTTACAATGTGAGTCATGTGAATTATAAAGATTTTACAAGTGGCACCAAGGAGACAAAAGAAGGGACATTAAAGGCCATGTACCAACAATGACAAAATCTAATTTGTAAAGATTATAAAGCCAAACAAAGAGTTTTGGTATCAGACATTTGTTTGCATCATCATTTATTTTCTACAACAATCCAAAACCCTATAAATTAATACCAATAGACGCTTTCACACCAAGCGCTTTGCCGTACTTAGTTCCCAGCACTTAGTTCCCCTATGGAACTAAAGAGCAGATCGCGTTTACACCGGAATAAGTCGCTGAGGGAAGATTACGCAAATGAAGCATGGATGTATAATAAGAACTGGATACAGCGTGGGAGGCGGGGCCTCATTAATTCCTATGAGAGTTGCTCATTAGCGCATGATGATAAAAAAATGGCCCAACTTTTGAGAGAACGAAACGTCACAGATTACCCGGCATGCCTAAGAAGTACCCGTATGTGCGCTCATAGCGCATGCGCAACTTTAACCCAAATGCTTGTTCACATCAAGCACGTCAATTTGCGTACACGTAACAGCACCGCGCATTCATGACAGCATGGTAATGATTTGTTATTATGATGGATTTGATATTAACAAGGCGGCAGTTAGCAGCTAGTGGCTAGCTAGTAATTATGCTAATGTACACATCAATCGTTATGTACTTATATTACGCTGTAACAGTATCTAGTGGTATGCAACAGAGCTTCATTTAGCATGAAATAATTATTGCACTGTATATATATATACATATATATATATATATGTGTATATATATCTTAGTGCAATAAGAAGCTACAGGGACGTTAATCTAACGTCGGTAATATTAACTTTATTCAATACAACATTTACTGGACAATATTTAATCATACAGCCCATAGGCAGTGCTGAATTACAGCAAACATGTGCAATATATCCATTATTACAGCTCCGTGAGATGGCAATAAGACGATATGGGTCCGTTCTTATTGTGCATCCATGGGTAAAGATAAACGCAACTCACATTGGTTTCTCATTCAGCATCTCTGTAAACTACGTGTATTCACTGAATTTCACTCTCTGCCTTTAACGGCTCTTTGTAGCTCCAATAGCTCCAGCCCCTACCCTCCCTGTGAGCACAGTGTGCTCTGATTGGTCGGGACCATGCTGAACACGTAACATGAACGTGCCGTCGGCGCGGTCCCGTGGGTTAGATGAGCGTTCATAATGCAGAGGGAAATAACTCTCAGAATAACGTTATTAGCACATTTTTACAACTTGAGGAACTAATGTTTTTAATAAGGGCTTTAAAAGTGTTCATACTGGGTAGTTTATTTAGTTTAAAAAAAATTATCCAACGACTTACAGACCACTCTTTCCCCGTGTAAGTCAATGGGAAAAACTTTTTCCGGGCCTGGCAACCAAACGGAAGTGTAGTACTGCCGTTTGGCCACCACAAATATTTTCATCTGAGTCCGGCGCACTTCCTGGGGGCTTGAAATGAAGCCGCTGACGTCACTTCTTCTTCTTCTTCTTCTTCTGCTTTGGGTTTACTGGCAGGCCCGGCGTATACTGCCACCCGAAGTCCTTGGCCGGAAGTCCCCGGAGTTGGGGACTTGCTTCAGTAGAAGCTGCTGCTGAAGCCTTCCGAACGCCGACACCTCCTCATCACTCCACCGCTCCCATGTTTTTTTTTGTGTTGCCATAAGTTATTCTCTCTCCGTTGGTGCGCTGGGCTAATGCTAATGCTAATAATGCTAATGCCAGCAAATAGAATGGCGGCTTCACAAAACTTTTCAGAGTTTTACTGGGCGTGGTTTGCAATTTGCCCAGCCAATCAGAAATTGGAACTTTTTTCTCCTCAGGAAAGTACCTACTCTCTAGCAGGGACTGAAAAGGGGGGAAAAGTTGAACTCATTTCTCTTTTTGGTGTGAACGCAACATCCCAGGAACTAGAATAGAATATAGAATCGGAGGGATGAAACCCTCTTTAATGGTCACACATGCAGAGCACACACAATGACATTTGTTCTCTGCTTTTAACCCATCCTAGTACCAGGAGTCTAGTATTAGGAGCAGTAAATCGGAACTAAACGGGAAAAGTACTTATTTTAAGGGTGATATAACTTCTGGGTTGGCCTACAGAAACATCTTTATTTCTGCAGAACACTGTTTGCACATACAGCCTTTTTAACCATAAATTAAAGGTCCTATGAAATAATAAATACCTATTGCAACAGTCTTTGTAATTTGAGAACTATATAAGAATAGAATTGGTGTGTATAAAAAATGTCAAGTCATCAAAGTGTATTCAACACATTTCACAGAGTTAAATGTGTCCAATAGGTTGGGCCAACCAGCCCTATCATGTACGGAGTGCCTATCTACAATTGGTTTTTAAATACAGATTTTGTTTACTTATAACCCAGCTCCTGAGTCCTGTGGTCATAGTTTTAGCCATCATTTATATCAGTTATGACATATGATACTTCTTATTCATTACACCTTAGTTCTGAGATATGGGAAAACTAAAGTAAACAATGAGGGCAATAAAACAATGACAACATGTATCAACCTTTATCTAATATTAAAAACATGTAAAATTATGTTTCCAAGTCATTTCACAAAGAAAACTATTCATATTTTGAATTTTACAGTAATAGTGCAATCTTTATTTTAATATATTCATAAACTCTTGTTGCAGTAGTTATTTATTCTACCCGACAGTGTCATTATGATGTGCTATATTTACTGTTCCCTTCCTTTTCCAGCTGAAGTCTCAAAATGTCTTGTACAAATGAATGTGTGCTCAAAGCAAAGATGCCCAATTACCTTCACCACACATTAGGTTCATCGGTACAAGGGAAAGTGTTTACATTCCAATTTGTACAGCCTGTGGTTATGCCAGCATGCCAGAACTGTGGCACACAACCTTTGTATTGGTTATTGAGTCCCACCGAGGCAGTGCCGCAAGATTACAGAAACACTACTTACCCTATTTTTATGAAACTTGGCGGAAGGGTATGCATAAGTCATGGAAGGATACATTCTGCTAACATGGCAAAATAGGGCATTTTTGCTTACTTTTTTTGGTGTTCCAATAATAGGAGAGAAATGTCAAGTTATGATGCCAAATAAATGGAAAACTTCCATTGTATAGAGGGGTCCTATCCAGAACTTAACCTACCCAGGTGCAGTAACTTGCTAGAGTATTGTCAGCTTCCTCCTACAGGAAATGGTGCATACATAAGGAACAATTAGCGCCTTTATGAAACCACAACGTTTTGCCTAATATGTTAATTAGGGAGCTTTAGAGGTGCTGCTCGGCTTTGTGATCGACAGACTGTTCTTCGGGTTTAGCTGAGCCAACCCTCTGCTGACTGCAGCTAAATAATAGGAAAGATATAAAAGTTGTATCAAACTGCTCATCTACCTCATAACAGGAAAGCAAATAAGGGCATTTCGCAAAAAAAATAAAAAGGGCCCTATTATGCTTTTAGGGGTTTTCCCTTTCCTGTAGTCTGTTTATAGGTTTGTGTGCATGTAAATGAGGAAGAAGAAGACATACTCTAATAATCCCCAACAGGGAAATTACTTTATCACTCACATGCACACAGGTTGATATACATGAGCGAAGGGGCAGCCAGTTTGCCCGTGCCCAGAGCAGTTGGTGGCTCGGCAGTGCCCAGGAGGTGAATTGGCACATCTCCAGGTACCAGTTCACACACTGAAACGCCTCCTTTAGACTCCTTTGTTAACTTCAGTAACATAGTGACATCACTATGTAACACTCATGTTCCTGTTGGCTGGCGCTCCGACACATTGTGCTTGATATGCTTAGATGGGTGACATTTCCTGGGCAACTGATCGATCAGAGCAGACTGGGCTCTGGTTTCAGACAGAGGGTGAAATAAGTGCTGCAGCACAGGCAGTATGAGAAAAATAAAGAGCTTTTTGAACATTAAAGCATGTCACAGTAGAGGCACAACATACAAATATGAACCTGAAAATGAGCAGAATATGTCTTCTTTAAAAGGGTGCAGTATTTCATTGGCTAAAGCCCCAAATGTCTTGTTTACATCCCTTATTGTAATGTTTAAATTAGATCTATTTAACACTAGAACCGCCAACGGGTCAATTTTACCCTCAGCTGGTCTTTGATTGTAACTTTTTTTCAATAAAATATTAAAGTATCCCATTCCGTGACTTTTCCTGAAAGTGTGTTATGTAGCACCCTCTGTTTTTCAAAATTGTCAATAACAAGTCAAATTAAAAAAATCGGCCAAAGAATTGCCATTTATACTTATATCCGCCAGCGGGTAATATTTACCTGATAGAAAATGCAGCGTAAACATGAAGTGTTGCTATAGCAACGCCTTTTGTCTACTGCAGTTCCTTATAGATAGAGAGATAGATTGAGAGACAGAGAGAGAGATAGATAGATAGATTGATAGATGGATAGAGAGAGAGATAGACAGATAGATAGTTATAGATAGTGTAACATCTTGGAGAATACAAGATCTTGGATGACTGAGCTCACGTTGAGGACGTAATTCACGTGTGCAGGTTACGTGCCAGTTGAATAAAGATGGACACTCGGAATGAGAGAAGTAGTACCGCGTCGTCTATTTA
>NW_011333040.1:21554691-21559038 GCF_000735185.1 Notothenia coriiceps
GTTTGCATTCTTATACCATTTTGTACAATAATTATAATGAATAAGTTCAAACAAACTAAAACTTACAGCTGATTAATAACGGTATCTAACTTGAGTTTGTATTATATCAAAAACCTGTTGAAATGCTACTGTTATTTTTACTGTCCCCAAAAAGCGCGTCGGCAGCTTCCAGGAATGCTTCTTTCACAACTTTGCCGTGTTTCGCAAGAACGTGACTGACACGATAAGATGCTATGGTAGCAGCCTTGCTCTTGTTGTTGGGCCTGGTGAAAATGGACTGCTGTGCATTTAGCTGTCCTTTCAGGTCCCTCCCCTTTTGGGAGCGTAGGGCAGAATTAGGAGGGAATTCCGTCTCGTAGCATTTGTGCACTGTTTTGAAATGCCGCTCCGAAATTACCCTTCTTCGATAAAGCCACGCTCGCATTGCAAATTCATTGTTTCTCAATGGCCCAAATGAGACAGATGGACTTTGAATTGGAATAGATACCAAAATATTCATCCTCCCACTCGGAGTGAAAATTATACATTTTGGGCTTTTTTCCATCTGCCATAATTGCGGTCTTGTGTGTGTGCGGACTGTCACTCCTGTTGACACGGACAACGTCAGCAAAATAGTGCCCACTGCCCACCAGCCACGCCCCGACACATGGGGTCACGCCGGCCAATCACAAAGCTTTGATGCGTTCAAGTGCATTATTCTGGCACAGGAAGATTATGTTATAAGACATTAATGACAAAACAGAATATTGTTGTTCTATTTTTAGACACATCTCGCGATCAACTGTGAATCTCCCCGCGGTCGACCGGTCGATCGTGATCGATTGGTTGGGCACCCCTGATGTAGGCCTACCTTCCCATTCCCCAAAGACAAACATCAAGAAAACAGGTTTAATCATCTTCTTAGTTCGCTGTGCCGTTGACAGGCTGTGGTGGTCTGAGGCCAGGGCAGGCTGTTGTTGATAGCCAACATGTGGCACTTCTGAGTGGTTGTGTATGTCCGTGCCTGTGTGGGGCGATGGGGGGTGGGCCCAAAATAATATTTGCACCGGGCCAATCACAACCTTGTTACGCCACTGCTGGTAGCGATATTTTATACTTCATGCTTTTTGCACAAACTATATCATATGAAAATCTGAGAGTCCACAGATTATATTGGTATAAGTGTCATCCCTGTGCGATCAAAACTCACTGTTCTACATGATAAATAAAAGAACATTGCACCTTGAAAATCAATAGCGGGTCAATTTGACCCGTTGGCGGTTTTAGGTATAGCTACCTCTGGCGGTTCTAGTGTTAAAGCACACTGGGTCCTTAGATGATGTTAGAGCAGGATAGCAAAGCTTTAATATGTGTATATTTTCTAGCAGAATGAATGTTGGAACCTATCCTATAATTGGTGCAACACAAGATAACACAAAGTGAAACCTAAAAGTAGGTTTGCGGGCGGGGCCGTGTGGACACAGTTTTCACACGCTAGAGTGTGTGAACTACAATTAGTCTTTATCAAAGGAATTGCCCAAACAAAACACTGTCCTATAAAAAAATTGCATATCCAAATTGCCAAAATATGCGCCACACCCTTTGTGTCTTCTGACTCCGTCTCTTCTCCCACCCCGCCCTTCCTATACACACAAAAACAAACACACCCCAGGTAAGTAATCCCCTGGAGTATAACTTGTGCACCTTGGTTTTTACTCTCTTTTCACACGTGGTGAAATGTGGTGCATGTATTGTGAATACAGGGGCTTTACTTTCACACTTGCGCTCTGACTCATAAACAGAAAGGGCCGTGGCTGTTTTCGTTGCTGTTCATGAGTCAAATTACCTTACTATGTCAAAGTGGAAGGTCTAGTGTAGCTGTGGGTGTAAAAAATAAAACATGATTTAAAAGGTCTGCTTCTCTATTCCTGATTTCTCTATGTCTGGTGTCTGGTTTAGCTATGTCTGGTTTCTGGACTGCATGTGTTTTCATTTTTTCCTCTTCAGGACATGTAGTGCATTCAAATCCATGATATTCTCTTTTATCGTTGATAATAAAGTGCACAGGAAGTTATTGCTCTTTATTCCACTTAATGAGCTATCATTTATACCTATGCATTTTCCAGGCAAGGTGCCAATAATATGATTATCGTTTTATTATTAATCTTTTTGTTCTTACGGCATCAAATACCAGAAAAAAAACTTGAGAAGCATGTATTCCCCTCCTTGGCCTCATGATATCAAGTGACACCTCAGTGTCACACCTGATGATGATAATAATACCTCCTCTACTTCCTTTTAGCAGCTTCATTGTTGAGAAAATGGAAACTGGGTTACAAAAAATCCCCATTGACAACTGGTTTCCAGTTCCCTTCCCGCACATTTAGAGTCACTTCCTCATACTGGGCCTTTTGGACAGCCAATGAACCACCAGGCAGCTGTTCCGCAATCTGTGTCTCTACGACCTCTTCCCTGTTGTGACGCACATGGAAACTATGTTTTAAATATTTTAAACTTGTAATTTATATACAACTTATCAAGGATTTTATATAATGAATCCCATTTTCTCAGATGCTGAGGAAAAACATACTTTGTTGGATTAAAAGGAATGAAGTTTATAGAATACTATTGTGTTTGTAAGGGATCATAATAAGTTCGACAAATTCTTCAACCTTACAGAACTTGCAGCTCCCCTCAAGCTTTACTGAACTTTATATTGATTGTCTAATAGTTTTTTTAGCTGTCTGACCCATGACTTTATTGTTCTCATCACTATAGTAAAGTTTTTTTCACCCCAATGTACAATGTAAGGGTCCATAATTCCTAAACCATGTATGTGCTTTATAAACCAAGAGCAGTATGTCATTGGCCAACAACAGTTACAAAATGTGAATATTGGAGTTATGTTGGCCATGTATCGGCCGAAAATACAACTCCAAATGAAGGCTAATGGTTTTCCGAACCTGTGCTGCATTCAGAATCAAGATTTCCAAGTAGGTTTACACATAAAAGAAATTGGCTTTTTGTGAAAACTCATCTCTTTCGACTCCACTTCGAGCGATAGAATTATTAACAAAGCACTTATATACTAATAAAGGACTGGCTTATTTAAAGCCAGTTGAGTAGCACTTGAAATGTTTTAGCTCTATGAAACCTGATGTACTTATATGATTCTGTTTTCTTCAAGTTTGTATTTTGTTGGACGAAGGCACTTATTGTAAGTCGCTTTGGATAAAAGCGTCAGCTAAATGTAATGTAATGTGTATAATGGAGCATATGTAAACACAGTAAGAGGAATTCATTAGTAAGTGTACAGAAAAAGACAAAGTACAAAAATCCTATCTATGTCATTGTGATTGTCTGGTTGCTATTCCTTACCCTGACTCTCAGAATCTATTAATTCTCTCACAAGTGACAAGCAATGCATGTTTATTCATCTCATCTGTTTCATATTCTGTATTCAGTTAGAGTTAACAGAGTTAACAGTCTCGTATTTAAATACACAACTCCTCTGGTGTTTCAGCCGTCATTACATGATTGCCATTAAAGTAATTGTTGGAAAAGCATCATTAATAGATGAGTTGCACAAACGACCTGATTCCCAAGTAGTTAAATGAGCTCAGCAGGGCAGCAGCCAGTAGCCCTGAAGCTTCTGCACAGATCAGCATGGAGGCATTGTGGTGCTAACTGTCTGTGATCCTCTATTGTTTCTCAATGGCCGCCATAACAATAGGTCACATTCCAGTCCTGCTGGGCCCTGTGTGTGTGTGTGTGTGTGTGTGTGTGTGTGTGTGTGTGTGTGTGTGTGTGTGTGTGTGTGTGTGTGTGTGTGTGTGTGTGTGTGTGTGTGTGTGGTGTGGTGTGGTGGTTGGTGTGTGTGTGTGTGTGTGGTGTGTGGGTGTGGTTGTGTGTGTGTTTCGATGTCAATAAATGTCCGTGCATTTGTTTGTCTGTGGGGCCCAGGGTGGTGACCACGCTGTGCAGGCTTTTCATTTGGGTTGAACTCGCCCTCCGAGAACTGTGATGCTCCGTGGGTGGCGCCTCCTGCCATGCTAGCTGCCTCATAGATCCCCCCACATTATATGAGGTAGGAGGTGGGGCTAATGGATATACCCCGAACATTTCATTCATTCAAGCTGACACTTGTATCCAGAAGTGACACACAATGAGGCATTTTAACCATGGAGACACAAACTCAAAAAGCCAATAATTTCTACAAGTACATTAGTTTCGAGCTAAGATTATAGGGGCTTTTTGAGTATTTCGTAAGCCAGAGGTGCAGTGGGAGCAGGTGGGAACAGTCTGTGATGGAAGTGTGAAGACTTTCTGATGTCATTTGGGGAGCCTGTTCCACCATTGTTCGGTTGA
>NW_011333040.1:21559081-21565615 GCF_000735185.1 Notothenia coriiceps
AGAAGTAGAAAGTACAGGTATTTGTGTTCAACATGTAAGAAGTAGAAAGTACAGGTATTTGAGTTCAACATGTAAGAAGTAGAAAGTACAGGTATTTGTGTTCAACATGTAAGAAGTAGAAAGTACAGGTATTTGAGTTCAACATGTAAGAAGTCAAAGTAAAAAGTCATCAGAAAAATAAGTAGTGGAGTAAAGTACTGATACCAGAAACATGTACTTGAGTACAGTAACAAAGTATTTTTACCATCTCTGCTAAACCCCAATCCTCACCTGCGTTTGTTTTTATATTTCAGGGTCGCACACACATCTTCAAGATCCACGCTCGCTCTATGAGTGTAGAGAGAGACATTCGCTTCGAGCTGCTCGCCCGCCTCTGTCCCAACAGCACCGGTAAGACTCCCAGCAACTAACCAACATCTGTTCTCTCAATTCTCTCCTAAAAGAAAACCTCTCGCTATATATCCCATACCCCACTTCTTCCTGTAGCTTTGTTTTACATCACTTCCTGTTCTGAGTATCACTGACATTTGATGTGGATCTGCTATCAGTGTTGAAGTTAAATGTAGCCAATTGAAGATATAAATGACTCAGTGTGTGCAACATTGATGCAGAACACACATGAACACAGATAGGAGATTCACTTAAGGTGTTCGTTGTCCCTTTTAATCTTTAATTTCTTATTTCACTGGTGTCTAATAAGGACTACTAGTTACTAATACTATGATGTGTTATGTGTGTATGTGGCCACAAGGGGGCACTGTAACATAATTGTGTCACTGTCCCAGGAAAATAGTCAAGTGTATATAATGGGTAAAAGAAAAATCTTTATAGGAGTTCAAACAATTGTTTTAAAGGTCTGACCTGCCTGTATATGCGTTCTTTCTTCCATGTACTATAATTGACAGCTTACACATATATTTTCATCACTTTTCCTGCTTAGATTATCGCAATTTAATTGTAGGAGCATAATAAAAAGCACTTGCATACAAATATCTTAAATCTTCTTCTAAACTCGATTTTTGAAGATCTTAATGCAGACCTGCAGGTAATGCAGAGTAAAGGCATTGTGTGTGTGAGTTGGTCAAATCAAGTAAGCAGGCTAATATATAGACCAATCAGACGGTTGCAAAAGCTGTCTCTTATCTTTATAATGTCTCCTGAGGTAATCCAAATGCAGCTGAACCGGTTTAGCGGCTAAAATGACAGCCTGAACTCGAACACTTCATCTTCATTGTCCTGGAAGTTGTTGTGTCAGCAGTGTCTGATGTGGTGTGTGTGTTTCAGGCGCTGAGATCCGCAGTGTGTGCACGGAGGCCGGCATGTTCGCCATCAGAGCCCGCAGGAAGATCGCCACGGAGAAAGACTTCCTGGAGGCCGTCAACAAGGTCATCAAGTCCTACGCCAAGTTCAGCGCCACCCCCAGATACATGACCTACAACTAAGTGTGTGTGTGTGTGTAGCTGGCTTTTTACTGTCAAAAGAAGCAAAACAAACTGTCCTTTTTGTTCTCACTCTTGTTCACTTAAAAATAAAGTTTATTCCAGAATTTAGTGTACGTGATATGTTTACAAAATAACCACATGACGGTAACATTTAAGGCATCTCGTAACCTTTAAATAACAACAACAACAGCTTTAACAAACAGTAACGCACAATACTACACAAGCATTGTACTGAACACACATGATACTGTTTTTGCTGGTTTGAATATGACACAGTATTTAAATACTCGTAGATCTATCAGAACACAGCTTCTCTGTAACATTTGATACCAGCAGGATGAGGCAGTCACTAAACGGAAATCATTCGAACAAGGTCTTATGGCAGCGGCTGCTTCTCTCATCTCCCAAAGACTTCTTAAACAATCCCAGAGAGGAATAAGGCTGTAGGAATGTCAGCTGGAAACTAATTTCCTGATTGGCTAAAAGCAAAACGTTGCTCTATGCACCATAAAGTCAGACTAAAGTGCTTCATCAGATGGCAAAACATCCACCTTGGCTATCGGTGGTTTCTCCCAATGCTAGCTGCCGTCACTCAACGTGGATCTGAGGTGTTTTAGCTTTGGTCGGAGCAAACGCTGGATGTGAGCGTTGGCAGCTCAGCGCAGCGTCGTGGACGGTGGGGAACACCATCTCTGGAGTCATGACCCCCGAGAAAAACTGTAAGGAGTCCAGGTCAGACAGGAGGTTCCCTGTGAGATCAGAGAGAGAGAGAGAGGTCAACATCTGTTCTCATATCACAGTGGTTTAAGTATTTACATATCTGAGTTTGTGCTCTACCATTAAAAAGGAATGCTTCACCCTCAAAACGATCATTTTTATATCAATTATTCAAACCGTTTTGCCTCCACAGTGAATAGGGAATCTAAAAGTCTTACTGAATGGAAGTAAACAACAGAAACTACACTGAACAAAAATATAAACGCAACACTTTTGTTTTTGCTCCCATTTTTCATGAGATGAACTCAAAGATCTAAAACATTTTCTACGTACACAAAATAACCATTTCTCTCATATTGTTCACAAATCTGAAAAAATGTGTGATAGTGAACACTTCTCCTTTGCCGAGATAATCCATCCCACCTCACAGGTGTGGCATATCAAGATGCTGATTAGACAGCATGATTATTGCACAGGCTATTCCTACCTACCTTACCTTTTTATCTACCTATCTACCTACCTATCTACCTATCTATCTAGCCTATCTACCCTACCTACCTATCTACCTACCTAATGGTTATCTACCTATCTATCTATTACCCTATCTACCTACCTACGCTATCTACCTACCCACCTACGCTATCTATCTATCTACCTACGCTACTCTATCTACCCAACCTACCTATCTATCTATCTATCTATCTCATCTATCTACCTATCTACCTACCCACCTACGCTTATCTCCTACCTACCTACCTACCCTCATTTATCTATTTATCTACCTACCTACCTATCTACCGTACCCACCTGACCTACCTATTTATCTATCTACCTACCCTACCGCACTCTACCTATCCTACCTATACTATCTACCTACCCACCTACTCTACCTATTTATCTACTCTTACCTAATGCTACCTACCCACCTATCCTATCTACCTACCTACCTACCTACCCTTTTTTCTACCTATGTCTTACCTATCTACCCTTATCTACCTATCTTACCTACCTATCTACCTCCCACCTACCTACCTATTTATCTATCTACCTATCACTATTCTATCTACTAATCTATCTACTACCTACCTATCTACCTATCTATATTCCTACCTATCTACCTACCTATCTACCTATTTAACGAGGGACACCCACTATCTGCTAAACCCTCACGGTGTTCGCTATAACTTTCATCTAACTTATTCTATCTACCTACCTTACCTATTCTACCTATCTATACTTACCTTTAGCGAAACCTACATTACCGTATTTTCACAGGTATTTTATCTTACTCGTTACCTATCTCATCATTAGTCGTAAATACATTCCTTACATGGTTCTATGTACAATGATTCTACGACCTACACATATGTCAAAGAGTCGACTTATGACTCCGACACATAATCTACATCTCTACCTACCTCTATCTAACCTCTATGACCTCTTATTTACAGACTTAAAACGACCAATACAACTAACACTAACACCTGACACGCCTAGGTCCCCTGTAAGTTCCTTCATGCCTGTGTCCCCTGGACACCCGTAGGACAAGGACCCGTTGTAGTCTACGCATACACTACTGAACCTGAGTGTTCTGTTAATGTTACTGCTAATGTACGTCTCGCTACTTGTACGCTACGGTCGATCGTTACAGAACTACGCTCTCCTCATTACGCTATGCTAACCACGTGACAGGATACACACTGATCACTGTCATCCACTATATTGTGTGTCTATTAGGTTTAAGCTCCTACTACGATCTCTATCTACGCATACTCTTAGCTTCACTTAACTTCTCGTAACTCACTCGTTTATGTAATTCGACAGTTAGCATACAAACCTCAAAACCTCTCTCACACTGATAACATAACTCTACATACTGATACGTTGTCTGCGTATGTTCTGAAGGCTGTTCTTACGAACCGGCTCCTCGACTAACGTCATGATGTACTATTTCGGGCGTGAACGCCATAAGAATGAGATAGAGAGTTACGTAACCTTCAGTACCGTAACCACTCTTACTATAGGGCAACATATACTGTCATATTCTATCTAAGGACAGCTTAGCAACTAGTGCGCTACTACTATGCTTAGGCTCTCATCACGCTAAGTTAGCGGTTATCTACTCTCAGGCTCCTGTGATGTGCTCTATGTAGTAGTTGCAGTTTGTCCTAATTAGCGTAGGTTCACTAACCATACCCTAGCTACGCTGAACTCTTCGCTCTACCTGGTACCCTCCCTCACTGAGGGTGACATATCTACCTGTACCCACCTTACCTATCTATCTACCTACCTATTCTACCCTACCTACCTACCTACTTCTATCTATAGCTCCTCCTCTCCAGCTCACTATCTCTACATCCCATTGCAAACATGGCAGAGTTTACAACGAATCTTTAACTCTGTATAAAGGCTAACACATATTCGCTTAGTACATATGATCTTTACCACGCGCTACCTACTCCTAAAGGGAATAAGACTTAGTGAATCTGGTACCGCTCAACATCTCTGTCTTTGTTTACATCTGAGTCTACTCCTAGGTTGTAGAGCCGAGTACCCGGACCTACCTATCTAAGGCATCTCTTAGCGCCTTATCTGTGGCTATGACAGTGGTATCTATCATGTCCATTTCTTGCCGACAGACGACGTATGTGGTGATCTACACCTGAGCGCAATAGTAAATCTCCCTCGGTTACATCAAGATATTAACGTTCTGTATTTTCTCGAGATACGCGTCGTATTTATTGTCATGAATGAGGGGTTCGCTCGGAATCACTCTTCTCACCTCTTCCGTGTGTTTCAGGGGACTACACGGACGATCATCGGTTGTCTGTGCTGTCAGACACATATACGCCACATAGAGACTCATCTCCACATGCTGGTCTAAGCTCGTACACTTCCGGCTGCATACTCTCTCTCTTCCATCGACCCTACCTATAGTGGGGGCTGAACATGTACATCTCACATAAGTCGGTTTTATACTCTAGTCTGTTTAGGCGCCTGATGACCTATTTTACTCCGTCTGCTTGATCTGAAATCTCAGGACATATATAGAGATGAATACTGGAAAATGTCCTATGTGTGACCCAACCTTAGCCCTTGTTGTCCTCCCTCCACCATCTGCATTTTCGAGACCTCAAAATAGGGACGAATCCGAACATCAGTAGTCACAAAGGGGAGTCCTCTCATTGACTCACCAAACATGAGACGTCCAAAATACCTTTATACGTCGGTACACCTGGCAAGTCCACCAGTAGCGGCCGACGTCGTCATTCAGGAGGAGTACTGAAAAGAGACACAAACAAACATAGAACAGTCCGACCCTAAGTGGGTATTTTATTAGGAAATATATTGGGCAATGAGGGGGGTTTCTAGAATTTCTTTTGCATGAACAGAACGTGCGGAACCTACCATTCTATTTCTTTAGTTACTTCTTCATTTACTCCGCCACAAATTGGTGTCGTTATTTTTGTAGGTGTGGCTTTGGACCATTAAATCAAAGGAGAGTATGACCAACATTATACGTGGTTACCGTATCCGTTCAAGGACAATACACTTTTGTAGAATGTAGAGATAACTCGAAGAATTAAAATTATATTAGGGTGGTGTGTGTCGGAAAGTCCGAACAAAGAGTACACACACTCAAACACAAACATAGCAAGTCCAAAAAAAAAATTTATCATACAAAAAACACTTTTCCGTTACACAAACCATTTCATCACTCATATCAGACTCTGAACGATCAAAACATGCGACTACAAAACTTTATGTGACTTGTTTTTATTATTTGCGTTTGTGAAAACAAAAACGAGTTCTGGTAAAAAGTACTCTACTTTGAGTTTCTAGATTTTGAAAAAGATATATGTGGTGTTTTATTGGTAAAAGAGAGTTTATAAACAAGTGGTTTAGACTTTTTTAGACACTATGCACTCGTGATAGAGGAAACGGCTCTATTAGTAGGGGTGGAGTGTCCTACCTACCGTATTAGTTCTACGATCCTAATCTGTCGTACTAATAACGGTGTCCAACGGAATCCGAACCGGTGTTATTTGTCAGGTGAGACTTTGCACGTCAATAACGAAATTAACCCCCCAACCCCCAGGCTTTTGCGTCAGTCATTAGACCACACTCCCAATCCTAATCCAATACCCATACAACACTTTGCTCACCGGACACAAGCAAACAGGTAATTGTATGCGGACGGGTATGGTATTGGGGGTGGTGGGTTGGTTACCCGGGTGAGCTAAGTGTTGAAAATTGATTTGGGATTGGGATGGGAGTGTGGTCTATGACTGACCAAAAAAGGCCTGGGGGGGTCTGGGGGGGGTTATTTCGTTTTGACCGTGCAAGTCTCACGGAAAAAATAACACCGGTCGAT
>NW_011333040.1:21565625-21567438 GCF_000735185.1 Notothenia coriiceps
TAAAGTCAAGGTTGTAACTGTTTGCAATGAAGTTGTGGGGCGCTGAACTGTTCCTTTGAATCTTTTGATATATGATAGTAATTACTTGTCTTTCAAATTTGAAGGAGGGTGAGCAAGCATCTTGAGGAACATTCATCATTAACTCCTCCTCCAAAAAAAAAAGTTTATTTAATAATAACATATGATTATCATAATATGTGAATCATAACAGTGATTGACAGCTGATAGGAAGTATATGATTGTTAATAATATCATTCATACAGACACACATCGATGAGACAGTTAATTAACTTACTTATTGCAGCAGTCTGCATAGATTTGGTACCCATGCTGCTCTAAGAGTGAGACAAACTCATTCAGTTATTATTCAGTTAAAATTCATTAAATTAAGCTTGCCACCTTATATATTTATATTTAAGGCTTTACTGATGTGCCACAATAGTGTCACCAATTGTTATTTAGTTAAAATATTGATATTGTGGCTTTCCAAGTTAACATTAATTGATATGACTGCGATTAAATCAGCATATACTTCTGCCAGGGGATGCCACCCCTGAAATTCTCCTGCCACCCCATGAATATTTTTCTAGATCCGCCCCTGTCCTGAACTTCAAGTATAATTCAACTGAAAAACCAATAAAAAAAAAAAATCGTTTTATTTCGATTATGTTGTTTTCATAATCGTTGCAAGCCAAAATCGTAATTGCGATTAAAATATGATTAATTGAGCAGCCCTATTTTAAAGTAGATAAAATAACAAAGTGGAGACCTGATTCCACTATTAAGAACCTACTTTTGGGATTTTCCATCTAAAGCAGAGAGGCAGCAGACGGATGAAAGATCAGGGAAAATAGTTTAAAAAGAGCATTTCTCTAAACCTGTCTCTCTTTGTCGATTAGCGTTAGAGTGTCGGCTACATTCAGTAAAAGCTACTTCTTTCCAATGTCTTGTGAGATTCAGTGTAGCACAGATTTTGCTGCCACCCACTTGCCTCTCATGTGAACCTTTTTTTCCGAGGGCTGTCAGATAAAGCTGAAAGACTAAAAAAATAATCAAACTATATTTGGGTTTGTGAAGAGGTAGAGATAAAAAATCTGAGGCTTTAGAATCCTGCATGCTGAGACCCTGTGGGAGTGTTTTGAACTCCCTGAAGTGAGTCATGCAAGAGACGGTGTATTGATTGCATTCGTAGCCTTTTGGAGTTGTTTTCAGACACCCCAGACATAAACACACTCACAGGAGTTCGTCTGTTCCGCCAAAACAAAAGCCAGAGGGTAGTCGCGTGGCTAATTTACATTTATATCACCACATCATTAGCATTCATTTGAATGAGCATGTTCTCACGGAGGCTGAACTCCAGAGGCTCGGTTCAGGAAAACCATCAGTCAATTAGTGAATGACAATAAGTCTCTCACATCTTAAACAGCCCAACACCGAGGGCTTTGCGGGGCTCACGTTGCAATATGTGACATGTCCAGCCTGGCTGCATTCATACTCACAAATCATGGTAACTCAAGAAAGGCAAAATGATATTACTGGCTTTAAAAAAAATGCCTTTTAACTTGGCTGCTAGCAAAGGACGGTTAGGCAAGTTGTGAAAAGAATACATATAAGAAAATAAAACTTCAATAGAAAATTCTATTAAGAGAATTTAGAAATGTAAGCAGGCAGTTTATAATGGAGGAAAATATAAAGTTAATTTTAAAGTAGGTGAGTGGATAAAGTGTATATACTATAATAACAAACTGTTCAGAATATTTTAGAGCTTAAAAGTGGGGTAGGTACGTTTGAGAAACTGGCTCCAAGGCACACA
>NW_011333040.1:21567508-21568770 GCF_000735185.1 Notothenia coriiceps
AGTTTTGCTTTATTGGGGGGGTCTGGGGGGGTCCGAAAACCAGTCAGTATCTGGTGTGAGGGTTAGGGTAATGCTGTGAATCGAGTGGCCCATGGTGGTGGTGGGGTTATGGTATGGGCAGGCGTATTTTATGGACGATGAACACAGGCCACTCGATTCACAACATAACCTGTTGCGTTTATATTTTTGTTCAGTGTATATCAAAACATCAGCTTACAAACTCTCACAACTCGTGAGGAATAAGCAAGTCTCAACTATACTCACTACTTTACAAACTCATGCCTTTTCACAAAAACATACTATTTAAAAAAAAAACCTGAACGCATACAAACACAAACTCACACACATGAGAACAAGCCTGAAGCTGTGTGTGTGGGATTGTATTAAAATAGAAGCTCAATAGGATGTAGATGTTTCACATAACAGGAACTTGCCTTGCCATTGGTGCATATTGCAACATATGAGAGGAAACTAAATTACAGGTTTCGGGTGATGTTTTTATTGCTGTGGTTAAACACCGCCTCATTTACTTCTTCATTGATTCTTTATTTACCATCCAGGGCGTGCAAGACAAGCTACGTTTTCTTTAAGATCTTTGGGGGGAGTAACGGGTATATAAAGGATTATTTTATGGGTGAATCCCAGCCTGACAGATACAAACAAACACAGAGAAAAGTCATGAGGAGGACTTACTGCTGCAGCCGGCGATGACCACCTGAACGTCCACGGCTGCATATTCCAGAATAACCTGCAGAGACAAACACTCAGTTACTCCCTGAGGGGAAACACTGAATACTACAAGCGCTAAGCAGGATAAAACTCCAGAGCTTTTACGTCTACACCTCCCTCCTGTTGGTGTCCCGATTCCAAACTCATATTGAAAGGCTAAGGTCACAAGAAAACAGGGACTAAATCAGATCGCCTCATTTGACCCAGATCAGATTTTTTATCCAACCAGATCTGCACATGTGGATAATCACGATCCAGATCCCATCCTTGGCCCTTCAGCTGCTTTGAACTAGGTCAGAGCTAATGTGTGTTTTTCCACCTCATGCTAAACATGTGGACCATTCCCCATGCTGTTGTTGTTTATTTCTAGTGCCTTCATTTCTCTTATGTACATTGCCTTGTTTTTTAACGCAAACATTTCCCAAATTGGGATCGATAAAGTACTTATCCATTTATCTATCTATCCATCCATCTATCTATCTATCTATCCATCCATCCATCCATCTATCTATCTATCCATCCATCTATCTATC
>NW_011333040.1:21568927-21569131 GCF_000735185.1 Notothenia coriiceps
ATGCTGTTGTTGTTTATTTCTAGTGCCTTCATTTCTCTTATGTACATTCCCTTGTTTTTTAACGCAAACATTTCCCAAATTGAGATCGATAAAGTACTTATCCATCTATCTATCTATCTATCTATCTATCCATCCATCCATCTATCTATCTATCTATCTATCCATCTATAACAATAATCTTCATTTACAAAAGGCATAATTGTC
>NW_011333040.1:21569517-21578062 GCF_000735185.1 Notothenia coriiceps
AACAGTTTCGGTGAAGTCTATAAGGTAACGGGAAGCCCTACAATTCTCGTAAAGGTACCTTATATTGTTTTTCACCATAAGCTCGGTCAAAGAGTTTGCATGGATGGGTTGGAAAATTCGATGATTTATAAGGACTTGCTCATAAACAATAATATCATATTTGGGGAAATAGGTCAGTGGATGAAATTTTAATTGAAAATAAAAAAGGCAAGTATATTGGACGGACGAATGTAAGAGTATTTAAGAGAATTATGTTAAAAAGTTAACTTCCAAAGATAAAAGAATATCATAAGAGGAAAAAGTGTTGAACCGGGATTGGCAGGAAACGATCGTCGGTTCAGATTTTCCGTAAAAAAATTTCGGGCATTATAGTACAAACGGAAAAGAACTCAATGGCTACTAAACACTCCATAACGTCGTCCGAACTGTACAGGTATAACGTTGTTGCACTCGGGGCGTTTCGGGAGGCCACCAACCCCGGACAAGATTCTACACTCCTCTGAATAACCAGGTAAGTGAATTCTAAACTGACTACCAAAAAGGACTTGGCTCCGGAAGACCTCAAGTCGGAGGGCACTCCTTGTAAAAAAAATGTCATCTGTGGAAGCCGTGGCGCTGTAAAAAGCACGACCAATTTTTTTAGCCGGGCCGGCTAAAGTAACTGGATGGCCTACCTGCCTGTCAGCCTTCCATCTGTGCACAAACTTATCTCGTGCCCTCATTGGTCATGTGCGCGTTCGTGTGTGTTGGAGGAGGGGCTCTGTAAGGAAGTGGCAGATTTTTTCCGGTTGTGTATTTTCAAATTCTAGCGCACTCGAGCTGGTTTCTCCAAAATGACCTACCCCACCTTTAAATACAAAATTATAAAACTGAAATTTAAGTCAAGTTATATTTATATAAATATATTAACAGTCATCAACAGTTATTAAAACTTCTTACTTAAAAAAAAAAGAATCTTATTTTATTCTTAAATGGTGTGACCGTCTTGAGCCCAATTGCCCCAGAATAAATAAAGTTGGCTGTTCCTGAATCTGATATATTCAATCCCCAAAGCCAAACCCACCATTTACCATCATCAGTAAAGGCTTGCTAAACTACATTTTGGGAGTACTATATCTTGTCTGAGCCTGCAAAAGTCAACAGTTACAAGCACTCCTGATCATCCGCCTGTTACTGTCTCATGACCCTCTGCAGGTGTGGCTTTACTGATCCGAGGGGCAAAGCTCAACTACCTGATCTCCAACCAAAGTAGCAATGTAGCAACGCCTCAGGAATTTATAGCACTGCAGTATTAAATTCCAAACACGACCATCTCAAGTCGGCTATTTCAGCAGAGAGTCCTTTTATACATTGCTTTAGCTTTCAGCGTGACAAAAACCAGTTGAGATGTTTATAGACAAGAATGAAAACATGGTGAGCAGGCGGTAATTTGGAGAGCCAAAGTGAAAAGTGAAGCCTCACAGCACATCGCTCTCAAACTAGAAAGGAAATAACAGTGATCTCAAACAAATTACATAACTTTTTCATTGTTATGATTACTAATTGACCTCAAGCAATAAACTGGATCTGCGAGTATCTGTGAGCAAGCTAGATGGTGAGTCTGTGTCACAAAACTGACTCACAGTTGAGCTTTGCTTATGTATACCTTTAGGGCTTCTGAATACGTCAAACAGTTATTCAGTTTTTACCACGAGGTATGTAATCCCCACTGCTGCAACAAATGCTACTTTAAGATACTGTGGTTTGCCTTTTATAAAGCATCGAGCAAATTATATTTGTAAACTTTGGAACAGGACGACTTTCAAACATGAAAGTGAAACCACTTTCCAAAAGCTAAAAATTGAAACGGCAGCGGGTTATTTATGGAACAAAACTGAGAGTTTCCGTCGAAATTTGGGGTGTATAATAAACCGCTATTGGAAACAGTGTTTGATTGCGGGAAACTTAGAAATGTTAGAGTGGAAAGTGATTTTGTTTTATAAATGATTTATTAAACGTTAAATAATGTAACATTGTCAGTCAGAAAATGCAATAGAACTGCACATTACACTTGAATTGTGAACAAAAACCACATCTGAAAAAAATGAGCCTACTAAAAAAAACGTACAACGCAATTCCCTCACCATGAACCACAACAAATACATTGCAGATGACATACCAGGAACTGGACTAAATCAACATTAAAAACAAAACCGTTGACATTTTAACCTTTCTTGTTTGGACAACACCCTGAATGCAGACAACAACAACATACACTTTTGGAGAGGTAAAGAAGGTGAGTTGTTGCACTGGCTCTTAGGTACACAAATGTAAAAACTTTATAGAATATAAACAGATTCAGGATCTAAAAACAGATTAGACGCAGCAGCCCCTGAAGCGGGTTGCTGAACTGGTTGTGGTCCACGGCTCTATTGTGTGCCTGCAACTGTATGGACACAATGAGCTGCACAAACACCTCTCCGCACACAAAACATCAGGACTCCGGATTCTCATTTAGCAATTTTAAAACAGCAAAGCTTACTCAGCACAATGCGGCCTAGACCAACCCAGACCCTCCAATTCAATTCAAACGGAACTGCATGTGCTTGCATTAGCAGCAGCTGCCCATCCCCTGTCCCCCTCACAAACACGCACGCACACACACACACACACACACACCTTTGGTATCCCAACACACAGAGAGCATGCTATCATATAAAGCAAAGGTGCTCCAAAAGGTAATATAAAGAAATGAACACATCAATGTGAAGATTGACACTCACCTGTAACGATGCTTTAGCTTCTTTGGTGGCAACAGCTTTCAATTCCGAATCTCTGAAAGACAAAGATTTGAAGGTTAATCTTTCAGCTATAAATAAAGGTTTACCTGAACACACACACACACACATTAACAAATAAAAGATAGTTTGCATGTGGGCACCTCACACTTGTATTGATGTACTGTGATTAAACAACATGTTGTAAAAAACTAAAAAACTACTACATATCATTTTAGGCGTTTATCCAAACAGATGCTAAACCTGGCATAGTAAACTGGACTCTATTAAAATGTCACAGATTAATTACTGATGGGGCACCGGTCAAAAGGCATGCACCTCACCCACAAAGTATATGCAAGGACAAGTGTACACAAACAGAGACTCGTCAGTACTGTATTGAAAGTATTTCAACTTGTTGATGTGGAAATGCAGGTTGAACTGCATAACAGTGTAATGCAAAACCAAAGTCCCCTTTAGCTCAGGCTCCACAAGGTCAATATTGTGTGTGTAGGTACATTTATGCAAATACTGTACATAAGTAAAAAATGTATGCACTTGTACTTTACTTGAGTGTTTTTACAGTATGCTACTTTTTACTTCACTACATTTTCTAGGCAAATATTGTACCTGTTACTCCCCTACATTTATTTTACATATTTAGTTACTAGGTAACAAAATATAAATCAACACATTATTGTTATTATAGGTTAAGCTACCCAGTAGCGTATAAAGTAATTCAAATAGAACAATATAATGTAAATTATATGGTGCTTGAAATTCCCATTTTGCATAACGCATACTTTTACTTTAAAGTATTTTTATGCTAATACTTTTACTTCAGTACAATTTTCAATGCAGGACTTTTACTTGTACCCGAGCCTTTTTACACTGCAGCATTGCTACTTTTACTTCCTAATCTGAGTATTTCTTCCACCTCTGATGAAAATTACAGATAAAGTGAGTGTTTGTGGGTCAGAGTTACCAGCTCGGGTGCTGATCGGCCATTATCTCAGCTGTTGCCTGACTTGCAGCTTAACCAACATGGCTTCTCTCGAGCTGGTGTTTTTCCAGCGCAGCCAAGACCAACAATGCATCAACATGGCATCTAATTACAGTCGATGCAATTAAATTATTAAGTGCTTTAGTCGTTTTTGCAACGTCGTCAAGCTGGTGTAAAAAGTTAGGTGACTGCAAAACTAGCAGAGCGGAGGTCTGGTGTTGACTAACCAGCTGCTCTGTGTTTCTGCCGATAGAGGGTGTTAAACACGAAACACAACTCTGCAGCTTTACAATTGTATCACAAATTGTATTTAATGTTATCATTTACCGCCAACTGTGAAATGTATTGTAATATTTGAGTACCGGTGCCTCGTATGCAAGTCACCAAACAGCGGTTAAATCCGTCACTTTCACCAACTGGCAACCTGCGTCGTCAAATTAGCATGACTGCTAATTCAAGCTACAAGAGCTAACGTTACGAAGCGGCTAGTTAACGTACCCTTTCCCCCCCAATGCAGTGCAATTATGATATTCTAATAAACGCAATGTTACATTAAATCCAAAAACAATATTAGGTTACTTACGAACCCATTCGTAGACACGTTGGTGTCGAACGAAATACATATGTTCTGTCTTTGACAGATATGTGCGCACAACCGACGAGCTAAGGTTAACCTCGTACTAGTTAGCGTTAGCATGAAGCTAAACTGCCCCCAAATACAACGGTCTGTTTGTCCCAGACGACAGGCAAACAAACACTTATCCTGGCGTATCAGCGGATGTGCCTACCATTTAAGTTTCCAAACTGCAATGCAACCCGAACAGGAGGCCAGCTATGCTAACTGCACAGGAGGCTAGCTATGTAGCTTAGCCCAGTCATGGCTAACCAAACAACAGCGGCAGATCAACCACCAGTCCCCGGTCTCCCTGCTCAGGGCACTCTGCGTACATTTGCTCGCCACAAAGAAAAATGAGGTCGTCTGGTCAAGGAAACACCGTCAAAAGAACCTTACCTCATTGAAGTATAAAGTGCAACCGAGTGGAAAGGAAAGCCGGCTGTAAGGCTAAAAGAATTTCAACGCTTTTTGCAGCATCTACGAGGGGAGGCATTCGTCCTGCATGATCGCCATTTTCTTAACTCGCTGCTGGCTAACCTTCTTTCGCTTGAGCTCTGCTTTCCCCTCCTCTCTCTCTCTCTCTCTGCATTCAGCTCTGACTGATTCTGAAGGGGGGAGCAGGAAACACACTCACCACTTCCTCTGACTGACAAAACCAAACACAGCAGAAGGTAGGTAAATGGTATCGACAGAAGAGTAAAAGTGTGTGAAGCCAAGCATGTCAGCAATGTTTAAGGTAAGCAGTTAAGTCCCTTCGAATTGATTAACCAATTAGAAATGTTATCATATATGCATCACACCTAAAACCATAAACACTTAAAAGTATTTTATTTATGTTATTATTTTTAATTTAACATTGAAGTATTCCATCAGATTTTTTTTTTAAACAAGGGATAAGCTATGTTAACAAAATATGATCATCTTCCATTAGGCCTATACAGGATAGGTATCTGACTGGATCATTTTTTATATACTCTTCCAAGGCCATAGTCAGAGCTTTTTATAAAATTAGGGCCCTAAAACCCTCATATCAAGAAACTAATCAAAAAACTAATCAAAATGTCCTAAATGATTCCAACAATTTTTTATTATACTTGTTGTACATATTAATTCATAACCTGATTTTAAACTGCCATGAATACAATGAGGAGACTAGTCAACGTTTTCTTTGATTAATTTTAAAGTAGTTAAATGTAAACATATTGAGTCTGAATTACTGGATTACCCACAGTTAATTGTTTAATTAGATACAGACCTAGTGTATAGCCGATATTAAAAATAATGATCTGAAGTGAAACCATTGCAATGTACTTTTGTTTCAGAAATTATTCTAGGATAAACTCAAAAATGATATTGCAATGTTACTTAAACATCAAAATGTGTGTTACGTTGCATGATTTAAAAAACAAGAATTCATATTACAATATTAAAGTTTCTAACACTGGCCAATTATAAAGCCAGTTAAGTTGCCATATATATTATCATTAAGTTTAAAAAAGCTTTGTAAAAATGGCCAGCTGTTGGTTCTGTCTTCTTGGGATGTCTACGTTGTTGACTGACTCAATTTTATTTTTACTCTGTGATTATTGTCATGTGGCAGAGACCTCTATTAGGTCATTTAGTTGTACAGTAAAAAGTCCCACAGTGAGTCATTTTAGAAACATTTAGCTGATGTCATAGCCAATGGCCTAAAAAAAAAAATATGGTGATGATGTGGTCATATTAGACATTATTTTAAATCATGTTTCTAGGTTTACAGTCTTTAACATGATTTATTATCCTATTTTGTATATATTTACCAGAAAAAAAGCTCCATGAATATTACGTTTTGCTCCTTTTAACATACATCAATAACTTGTAACAAAACATTTAACCAATCCTAGGAGTGTAAAAAAAAGACTGTCAGATATTCAACAAATATAAACTATATGAAGAAGAACTATATTTATCATTGGTAAATCCAGAGCATAGCTTTTATTATTTTTGCCCTGGTACACAGGCTTCCTGTCCAAGGGTTCAGAGTCCAACCCCCACTTCAACATACATTAGCTGCTGAAGTGTCCTTGAGCACAACAATGGATAACTAGTGTTGGTCTGTGATGTATCTGACCTCTGATCTCCCTGAGGAGGAATCAAGTAAAATAAAAACATCCTAGCCAGTTTTATAATGAATCTCATTGTAGTGTGCCGGTTGTGAAAAGCACGAGGGCTCTAACTTAATCATCCATTGGGCAGCGTTGCTAACACATGCGGGAAAACACCTGGAAATGTATGGTTTTAGTAGGAATGCTCTGCTTTGACATTAGGATTTTTCCTAAACATCACAAAAACTGCAATTATGTTCACCAATTCAACAATGATAAATTGACGCAAATGAATAAAACATGCACCTTGGCTGTTAACCCTAATTTACAAAAAAAAGTTTTACTTTTAAAAAAAGCAGGTCAATTGAGATGAATGCACCAGCCTTTACAATGGTGTGGCTTATTTGAAGCCATGCACTTGCAGGTTTCTCTGAATTTGTATCTTCATGGTTGATTGCAATCATTGTTAGTGGATAAAATGGTCTACTTAAGAAATGTAATTTAATATAAAAACTCACATATGACTATCACACACACATTTTATTAGAACTTGAAATGGGTCACGTGCTACATTTTTGATAGCTAGCATGTTTTTTTTCTTACAAGATCACAATCATTTTAATGGTTTTTGTCATTAAAATGTAAGGTTTGTAATGTATATCATAACAGCTACTGCTGTACTGATGAGATTAGCACTCATACCACTGCCTGAAGTAGAAGGGGGACTATCACTGACACAAGTACTATCTCCCATAACACTTCAGGTAAAAAAACTTTCAATAGAATTTTTATAAAAGCGACAGACAGAGAAAAGAGAGGAGAGATTCCCAAACAGCAGAGAAACAAATACAGTGGGGAATCTGCCAACTGCAACGTTTCACCAACGAGACAAAGGCTGTTGCTGCTTACAGAAGAGACCGGCAATACGTGCATTCAAAGCAGTGACCATTGACCCACCAATGGCAAAAACAACCTCCTTCCTTGTGCTGAAATGACCTCTCTTATCTGTGTATATTTGACTGTGAGGAAAAGAGAGGTAGAGTTCATCTACTGCCAAGTAATGATTTTATGTGAGCCGGTATCAAGGAGATTAGATTTTAAAGCATGTAAACAAGTCGGTTACCTCTCAGCACGGAGGGATTGTATCCAAATGCTACTCAAATGTGGATTTCACAATATAATCCTACATTCTTAAGATATACTTGGCGTTAAAATGGATAAATATTGAATTGATTGTACCTTCGATTTGTACGTCCAACCTTTAAAAATGTTATCCAATTCACATTTGAATTGCAGGATCTAAACTCACTCACATGTACGTTGATGTTATGTACAATTTATACAAATGATCATGTCAGTGTTCACTTGTAACAATATAGAATATTCTGTATCTCTCACTGAAGATCCCATAATTCAACTGTAAAGCTAGATTGCAAGGAAAGCATGCAACACTACAGGACACACTGACATGAAAGCCGATAGTTTGGGGCACTCTGACACATAAATACAAACGAACTTCAGGGTTCACTTTTTCCAACATGGACACGACATCTGTTGTATTGAGACACATTTATTTAAGTCCAGGATTCTCTCCCTGCATCATGCACCTTGCCAGTGGGTCAAGTTGTGCAAGAGCTTCAACTCAAAGTTCGCTGAGGTTAATAGTTAGGTCAACTACAGTATACAAAAGACCCAGGAGTTTGCCTGGCTCGCTCAGTGAGTGTCCACTCATGCATCACAATATACGGAGGCAAACTATCGTTAGATTAGGCTGGTCGAGCGTAACAAAACAGAAAAGTCCAGATACAGCCAGCGTAAAAACCTGAACAAAGCAAGACGGAGAAGAATAGAAAAGAACAGAATAGAGCAAAACAGCTCTGCTACAGAATGAGGTCACCAGCACCAGTAACACAATGTGAGTTTGTACATGTTAAAGGTCCCCTATTATACTGTTTTTCATCAATATATTATAGGTCTCAGATATATACAAAACATGTCTCTGAAGTGTTTGGCTCCAAACACCAAACAGATCATTGCAGCATTACCCATAATCCCCTCTGTTTCAGCCCTGTTTCAAAAGTGCTGA
>NW_011333040.1:21578177-21579634 GCF_000735185.1 Notothenia coriiceps
GGGGGTGGGGGGTTACCTTGGTTGCTGATTGGCTAATGGTTACACAAGACAAAACATTGTTATGACATCATAAAGTGGCCAAAATCTGATCAGCTCATTTTCAGGTTTTTATAGAAATGGATCAGGACAAAAAGAGAGAGAATCTTTTTTCCTGAAACTTTCAGAATCTCTTTACACAGAGGGGACACATGTTGATGTAGAAAAGACATGAAAAAGAAGATTTTGCATAATATGTGACCTTTAAGTAACATAAAGAGTACAAAAACTATATTTTCAGCTTCTGCTCCTTTTTCTTAAATGGGCCTAGAAACCCATACCCGATAGTAACCGAGATGTTTGTGTTTTCGAAAGGGCAGATAACGGTTTGGCTGCTTGTCAAATGAATGATGAATCAACAATTATGAAACCAAGCTAAGTGTAAACATGAGTTGCTGGGAGAAGAGCAAGTCAAAACCTTATAGTCAGTCACCTTGTTAGTCAGAGCAGTGTAAACACAAACTGGCCAAGGTTAGACCATTCAAACACAGAAGTTCAAATGAAGGAAATGGACGCTGGTTACTTGGGAAAACAAATGCATACAGGTACACATGTGTCCCTATTTAATGACTGAGCAGTGGCTGTGCTAAAGTTATGCAATTGCGTATTTGTGTAAATACTTTCCACAACAGCTTACTACCACATTCACGAAGGCACACACAACTTTTTTTGGGATGTTATGTTTTAATGTCCCTCTTTTTGCTTGTTTAGTGGGTTTGGCTCAACCACAGTTACACACTCAAACGTGCAAAACACACACACACACACGACACAGTTGCAGCTGCAGGAGCTAGGAAGCGTGTAAAAATGGGAAGACCATTGTACTGGAGAGAGAGAAAGGGGCATAGAAAATCTGAATGAAATGTGAATGTACAAGAGTAAAAGGGAAAGTGAGCAGGCAGGAGAAGGGAACAGTTAGTTAGTGAGGAGAGAGGCAGAGAGATTATTTATTTGGAGACGAGGACAGACAGACTGACGGACAGGTCAGAAAAGAGATTTGCATGTCAAGTAGTAATAGGCTTGTCCTGAGTACTGCACACGCACACTACTAAGCTGTTCATGGTGCTGCTGTGTGTGTGTGTGTGTGTGTGTGTGTGTGTGTGTGTGTGTGTGACACTGCACCCATCAGGACATTTTTTTTCAGTGTGAAAACTGTGTAACGAGCCTGGGACCCCCCACCAACACAGGCTCTTTAACCACCCCAANAGTTACGTAGTAACGTAGTACGTTAGTAGTAGTAGTAGTAGTGTAGTGTGTAGTAGTGTGTGTAGTAGTCGTGTGTGTGTGTGTGTGTGTGTGTGTGTGTGTGTGTGTGTGTGTGTGTGTGTGTGTGTGTGTGTGTGTGTGTGTGTGTGTGTGTGTGTGTGTGTGTGAGAGACACTGCACCCATCAGGACAATTTTTTTCAGTGTGAAAACTGTG
>NW_011333040.1:21579679-21589490 GCF_000735185.1 Notothenia coriiceps
TTCGATGTGGCAGGAGTATGGGGTTTAAACAACATTTTTGTGGTGTCCCGTGTTTGGGGTTTGTATTAAATCATGACAGCACCTGAGAGATATTCTTGTGTGGCTCTATCAGATGTATGGCGGAGCCTCGTTTAGCTAGGTTGTTTTTTTGTCAAGCTGTGTCATAGCCTCAACAGCAGTACGGCACATAGGTTTAGTAAGGGATGGTTGCATTCAGTTGAATGGGAAGGTGTGCTGATCAGGGAGAGCTCTGCGGAGATGGCGTGTTAAATGCCAGAGCTCGCTCTAGAGCGCGACGTATCATTTAACGATCGACATGTGCACAGATGTTGTGTGCTTTTACCCGCCTGACGATATATCGACCAGGTAAAAGTCCAGTGGTGTAGAAACACTTTGTTGTAATCAGGTGTCCTGGCTGTGCTGGTTACCTTAGGTGTTATGCCAATGTGCTATTTTTTCTATATGATTATATTATACTTAATGTAGTGTGGTGTTCTAGAAGAATTGTGGTGTGGCCTGTCACGGTTACAGTGGTGTTGTGTGATTGAATGATGTTAGAGGCAAGGGCGCTAGAAAGTTACTGTGTTGTAAGATGTAGATGAGTTGTCCTTGTTTATGTTATTTTCGCTCTATTAATTTTCATCATAAATATAGTAATCACTTTCTGTGGTTTTGGCGTGATTTGGGTTGGAGATTTAGGGAAAATGGAGATCCCGTCGGCGTGAGGGTGAGAAGATCGAGCGGTGGTTTTTGCCATACATGTGTCCAGTTGTATTATGGTTTATGATGAATGAAAGTCTCTTAGAGTTTTTTTTTATTATAATCTATGATCCATTCTGTTGGAGGAATGAGAAATAGAATTGGTGGTAGAGGGTGTTCTTGGTTGTAGAGTAGGAGAGGCAGGATGGTTATGTTGCGGTGGAAGATTGTATGGGTGTGGTATAGTTAGGCCTGTTGATTATTTGTGTCATGGATTGGACGGATGTCTGGATCAATGCGCTTTCAGTCTGCCTGTCCTCGCCTCGTCCAGGAAGTAAATGCTTTTATCATTTTTCCAGTCTGGGCGTCAGGAGGAGTTTTAAGTGAAAGGAGATGGGAAAGAGTGGTTTTGGAGCGGTGGGGGGAAATAAAGAAACCTGTCGTTATATGAGTTGAACGGTTTTATCTACGCGCAGCGTGGCGCAGCGTACGTTTTGTCCCGTCTTTCAGTGTATGTACTGCACATTTTTGTTGGTGGCCATCACGGACGCTCACATAAAAAAAAAAACGTACCTCATCCACTCGGCAGACCGAAGAGTTGCTAAACGTCACTACATGATCGTTCACCATCACGAAGAGAGGTAACCAGAGATTGGGGGGGAAAAGGACAAAAGGAAAGAATAGAGATACTAACAGAACGTAACAAAGAGGGGAGAAAAGTAGAGAAAGAAAATACTTGTGCCAAGTTAATCCTCGTCTCCGCGGCCACGATGACTAACGGTGAAGAAATAGGCGACCGAGCTGCAGAGGATTTGGGAGCGCTCGAGGGATCGACATGTTTGCTATCGGAGCGATGCGCAAACATCATCTTAACGAGGCCTGAGTTTTCGCGTTGGAGTGTTCCAGTTTTGTATTTGACATCTTCCGGATTGTTGCGGCGCTAGCGCGAGAAGTGATAGCTTAAGAGGAATTGAGAGGCGGAGATTAAATAATTTTGCCCGTCAATGGGGAACTGATTGCTGTTCGGCAGGATCCACCTGCTGTTGTGTGTGGCGCTATCTTATCTTCTAGGTGTTTTTCTTATTTATTGTTATTTTTTTCGATCTTTTCCACCCGCTCCGCACGTTTCATCCCTTTGGTAAGCAAGAGCGCTGGTCGGGAATATGTGCTTTCGGAGCATCGAGCAGGAGCGGAAGAACTGACCGTCGTTCCATCGAGATCGATATTCGTGTGGGTTGTTGGCTGCATGATTTGTTTTTCGCTATACGCACATCCCTTGTTGTTGTTGGTGGAGTGCATTTCTGGGTGTGTGATTGGGTGTTAGTTGGGGTAGATTACCTTTATGCCTGGGGTGTAGTCCCAACATGGCCAATGCAGGTCACTTGCGAATAATAGGAGGAGCGTGATTGAGTGTTGAGTTTGATGTTGTGATGAATAGACTAGTATGGATGTGTGTGTGTGTGTGGTTGGTGTGTGTGTCATGAGTGTCGCTCTATCACTCAGCAGTGAAGTGTTGTATGTGAGTGTTGTGTGTGTGGTGAAGGAGTGTGCAATGGTTTGTGATGGGGCGAGAGAGCGAGGCGAGAGGCGGGAGCAGGGGATGAGCGGTTACGTTGATATGGTATGAGTCGTACGTTTTAGTTTATATGTATGTTTTTGTGGGGTTGGGGAGCTAGCGAGTTGTCAGTGACGCAGAGGCAATTCATAGTAAGTGCGTTTTCCATGATCCGTTGAAGCTACATTGAATTGGTTTATGGGTGAACAGAGATGGATAACACAAGAAATGAAGGCGATAGATTGGGAATTGGAACAGTTTTTCATTAAACAAGATAGCGGCGATGTTGAGATGGATGATTTAAAATTGTTGGTCTTATGAAAACGTACTGCGCATTGTAGATATAGCCGGTGAATTTGGCATTAAAAGCGGAAGCTATAGGAGCGGCGAGAGTGCAGTGTGAAGAATTTTATGGGTGTTTGAGAGCCTCGACTTAAAATAACTCGATGCGTCAGTGGTGTGGAGACCGGGGTTTTGGTCTAGGTTTTTCTGGAAGTTTTGTTCACATGTTGTGGTGGGGAGCTATATATAAATTTCTATATAGTTTCAGCTTGGTCGGGTTTTGGTAGTCTTGAGCGGTAGGTAACAATGACGGTAAGGAGTGGGCCCTGCCTCCCTGATGATATCGGGAGCTCTCGGGGCTTCGTATGGGGCAGCATAGTGCAGACATGAATATGGTGCCAAACCATTTAATTTTAGCTTTAAGAATAGTTATAACAATTATAGATGAGAGAAATATCGTTCTGTTTGATATGTCTACTGATAATTGTAATCCAGTGCAGAGACCTGAGTACTGGGTGAGTGTTTCTACTCTTTTGTAGACTAGAACAACGAACCTAGACCCCATACAATGTTGTTTTCTGAACTAATTGTAACGTGGAAAGCTTGTTTTTGTAATTCATGATTAATTCATTTATGTTGAAATTGTAAAGTCAAAACAAACAACAAATGTCTGTTAAGGTTTGAGTTTGGTTGGCACGGTTTATAATATGTTGATTCAGAAGGTTAATAGTGTATAACGTTGGTTGAGAAATCGGAAATTAGTTTGTGAACATTAATCAAACATTTTCTTATGTATTTTGGAGGGTTATTTGTAGATTCACTCACGCTTGTCTCTCTGCGCCCATAACACATTTTGGGTTAGAATCGAATACAGCGGAAGGTTCTATAGTTAGGCCGTTTTTAGGGGTCATTGGAGGTTTTATTTGATGAAGTGCATTCATGGAATTTCTGTAGCTGCTAGCATTTTTTATGTTAAGTGTTGGCTTACGTTTTTTTTTTTCTTTTGTGGGAGGTGGAGTTTGTGGGGGGGCAAGATATTTCAGACAGTCATTTTCAACGATGATTTTCGCATTTCATTTACAGAACACAATGGCTGGACCTGTGAAGGGAGTGATGGAAAAAGCATTATGTGTAAATAGAATGTGTGAGTCGTTCAGGAAAGTATGGAGGCTGCATCTAATGAGATCTTATTTGTATATGCATGCAATTATGATTATGCGCTTTTGGTTGAACAGATACGAAGAGACATTAAGTAATTCGAAATTAGAAATGATCCGAGTTATTGGTCTTTTGTATTATTAGTGGTATGTGGATTTGTGTGTTTTTCGTCCCAATATTGGAAATTTTTATTTTTGGATAGTTTTCTTTAGAGATTATTGACTTCACAGTGTTGCGAATTGGTATGTATCAACTGTTAAGGGAAACATGAATTGTTGGGGGGTTTGGTGATTTGTGAGGTACCGGTTACACTATTTTCGTTCTCCAAGTAAATGTGATGTTTTGCGAGAGTAGATAGGTAGAGTTGCGGGGGATATTCATATCATTGTTGAGCGCCAATATAGATCGGAGGTTTATCTGATGTTTGCCAATAAGTGCGGAGAGGCAGGTGGGTCCCAGATGATAGAAGTATGACATAGTATGAGAAGAGGAAAAGGTGTTTTTCCCGTTTGCTTTTCCCAATGTCTCTATGTTGGGGTTTGGTGCTTGGTCTGGACTTGTGCGTGTATATGGGTCGATCTTCCCAGTATATTGAGATGTGGTTAAGTTCTGTTGAGGTCATAAGCGGATTTAGTGTCTCTAAGTTTGGCGGCTGTCATGAGGAGAGCGCAGCGTGAAGCCCCATTTTCTCCCTCACACGCGTCAATCAATCCTTTTAAATTGTGCGCCATCACATCCTGTTGGAGTTTCCCCGCAGCCACAGTAAGATGGACACCGATGCCTGAACGACGCGTCTTTCCTGTGAAGATGACAGCCGCTGATTGAATATCAAAACCCGATGTAAACACGGTGATAAATAGCCATATACATGGCGCGCGAATGAATAAGGCGATTTTTGATAGTGGTCGTTGTGGTGCTTGGTGCTATATATGTTTGTTCGGTGTGCCAGATACGATGGGCGAGAGCTGTACTAATATGGGCGAAGAGGGAACAAGGAGAGAAGTGAAGGGTAAAATGAAAGTAAATGCTTGAAAACAAACCCCAGCTCGGTTCAGAGGATGAATTACATGCGCTGCCTTGCGGTATGCAGCTCTTCGTGCGATTTACTTTGCCATTCCGCGGTCACCATGCATCATAGAATTTATGGTACCTCGCTAAAAGGCAGCATTTCATTAATAAGTCGCCCATACTTTCACTGGGAAGCGGCGGGGAGATGGGGGGTTGTTTTGTTATGGAATGGAATCCCAAAAACAAACCACCGGGTTTTTTTTCACCCTCTTATTTAAATGACTTTCTTATACAAGTCTTAGGTGCCTTCGCGGCGGGCGCAGACTTCCAGTCTGATTGATACCTGGGCTTACTTATTTTAGTCTGCACGAGTAAAGAGATAATAAGGGTTGAATATGTAAATAAAGCCAAGGTAATTAAAGATAGTTACTTTTGCAGGCTACCCGCGACATAGTCTTTTATGCTGGCCTATGTTCTGTCTGATGTCCTGCGTTGTTCGGTGTATTTCCCTCGTCCGTGCTTGGAGTGTGGTGGGTTTGTGGTGATGTTTCGGTGTTGGGGTTTGGAGGGGTGGTTTGAGGTAGATGGGGAGGATTTGGTGTTATTTGAGATTGGGTGGGTTGTCTTTGGCCGGTGTGGGGATGTACTTTCCCCCGCCTGGCGTGTTGGTCGTGTTGAAATGCAGCGGCCTTGAAGCCCTGGGAGACTTTCGGCTGACGCACCTCCACGCGGTGAACCGATCTTGGTTCCCAATGGGCTCCCCCGGCACAAAAGAATAAATAGCTAAGAGGCAAGCTAGTGCCGCTTAACCCTGTGCTTTAATTATTGAGAAACGCCTGAAATTGTCAGAACGCACAACACTCTCCACTCGAGAGGCTTGTTAGAGAGTAATGAAGAGGTTTACAGCGAGGGATCATTTTTAGAGAGGCGCCAAACCGGGGTAGATATGTGTCGAGAGGGTCTGTGTCAGTGCTTTTCCTTTCTGTGAAGTGAAAGGCCCCGAAGAAAAGATCATTAAACCTTAGTCCAGTCTGTAAATACACCATTTCTTTACAAATTGGCAGTCCCACTATTTGCCTGAATTTGCAATGTCTCTCTAACCCTCTCACTAATTCACACAAATCCCCACCAATCAGCGTGTGCACACGATCAACAGAGACGCATACCGCTCACGCACACTCACACAAATATACAACTGTAATGAAGCACACAGTCCAGTGTTTAAAACCAGTGCAAGATATGAGGCTCTGAAAAGGGTCTGGCAATAAAGACGGGTGGTTATTTTGAGGAGGAATTCGACAGTGACTCAGTTGGGGCCGCTGACCCTGCGAGGGCCAGATGGTCATGGAGTCCAACTCCTCTCTCAACAGACTCTGTACCAAATTTGTTCAGCGTGATTTCCAGAAATAAATGCGGGATTGTTGTACTTTGCATTTCCTCTCTACGTGAACTCTTGGCTGTCTTGGCCTTTCTCATACCCCGAGTACAGAGGAAGCCTTGCTGCAAAATGCTGAGAGAAACACTCAAACTTGTGTTCACATAATTCTTCTCTGCATTGATTTGAGAAGGGATTAACAAATCAACTGACAAACGTTTATGATCAGGTACTGGATGCAAGAGTAGCTTTGGTAAATGTCCAGGAACTGATTTCACTGCCTGCTTGCAGCACATGCCAAAATGTGTTATTTATGCCTGACAACAACCGAATACAAGCTTTTCATTTCAATGTTTAATGGAGTGGGCCCACACCTACATAAAATGGTCTGGCGCTTTTTAGAATCAATATTGCCAAGATGATGCCATCGGAGAGAGACATCAAGTCCTTTGCTGACCAGTGCTGTTTGTGAGTGTTTCATTACTGTCATTTTCTGCCATTTCAAACTTTAGTAACAACTGGCAGCAAACATGAATCTCAGAAAGTGTCCCATACATTGCTGTTAGCCAAAAGTGCTATGCAACAAAGATGTCGCTGCCTAAAAGAAAATCCTCAAGCACCTGGAAGTGATTTAGTATCTCAATACACTGAATACATATAAAGCTCGTATTGTTAGAGACAGTTTTCGTTCCTAAACTCTCCTTAAAACAGGAATAACACTTTTAACATTAAGTATCATTCTTTCATATATATATATAATCAGAAGTATTATCAGTCCATCAGGGTTCATACACTTTTTCACCAATGATTTTCCATGACCTTTACCTAATTTTCCATGACCAAATAAATTACTCTCAGCGGTACCACTGAAACATTTTTATTTTAACATGGAACAGGAAAATAAGGTCTGCATATGAAACAAATCAAATCGGCTTACTAGCTCCTACAGACTAAAGCCACTGTAGGCGTGATTGTAAAAATCTCTCACCAGTAAAACACCTCACCAGTTAAATGCCATTTTACGTTTCATTCCTATACGATACAGTATTTATTATCATTATAGTATTACTATTTCGTCGATTAGATAAAATATAAATTATATTTGATGCAACTTTAGTTACATTTCCATGACTTTTCGAAAACTTTGGGAAAAATATTGTTTTCCATAACTTTTCCAGGGCCTTGAATTTGCATTTTGAATTTCCATGACTTTTCCAGGTTTTTAATGACCGTCGGAACCCTGAGTGTTAAGGTTGCTAGAGAAAGCACAATTACAGTAATACCTACCTATGCATCCCGACAACTCCCATGATTTTGGAATAAAAGTAACCCTATGATGCATACAACCTGCCCCTAAAATCGTATGTACAAAGCATCATCTAAAAGTGTCCCTTTTCTAATGTTTAGGAGAGGAATAGATTTTTGTATTAAACTATGAAAGGAAAAAAAAGCCACAGTATTTGCTTTCCTGTTTTTCTTGCAATTAGGTTAGCGGATCAATGTCGATTTGAAACTCGTGCTGCCTCTGTAAGAACTAAGTAGAACACAAATATTACCGGTTTAATATCTGGCAGCTGTCCTGACAGCCAGTGGTGGTTCAAATGAACGGGTAAGGAACTATCAAACAGTAGAAGACAGTTGCATGCAGATGTATGCCTCTACTCTCTCTCTGTAGCTTATGTGTGATCATGAGCACAATTCCCACTAAGCAAACAGCAGACCCACTGCCTTTCAGCGTTTGATCGTCACCGTCTGCTCTTTGGAGAAACAAGCTTTGATGAGAAGAGCGCAGGAACAACAGAGCATTCGAGTTGTTTATGTTGCTCAAGAGGCACATTTCAATTGTTCACTTTGTAGCAATTTGGACCGTCATCAGACCCCCACATGTCACCAATGGATTTTGTTAAGCGCAAAGTGGGTGTACGGAGAGGTCACAGAAAGTGGATATTGTTTTGTTCCATTATGCATCATAACAAAAGCCAGGGCCCCGTGGTGTTCTGCGGCAAGCTGCTGAGACTGTGGCCAACATTATTCGACCACAAGGAAAAATTCACAAAGCCTGCTGGTTCCAAACGTTAAAAACTCTGCATGACCATCCATAAATTCTCAGAGAGAGTTCACTGCTAGCCGAAGAGCTCCAGCATGGTTCAGTGCCATTACCATTTGAAAAGGCAGAAAATGAGTGCAGTAGCAGGGGGGGGAGGTAGGAAAGCGGCGTGAGGAAAGAAAGGCTGAAGGGGAGGGCGGTAAGAGTGGCTGACTTGTTGAACTTGGCGCATGGATGAGTTTCATTCGTCAACAGAGCACTAGAGCTTCTCCCTGTTCAGGTTTTACCCTTGAGACAACGCGGCCCGGTCTAACTCGGCATTAAGCAGTTCGAGAGACATTGGGAAAGGAACTGAGAAGAGACCAACCGTTATATAAAAAGATAATCCTCCGACCGCTTCAAACTCATAAAAACCAACTCCCAAGATGCACTTTTACAAACTCCAACTGTGATACGACACAAAATGCCTATAAAGTTTGGATTCTAAAACATTCCTTTATTGCTGCTGTGTCCATTTTCTGAATTATGCATATGGCCTTTGGGTAGGAATAAAGTGATGATTAATTTATGAGATTATGGGGTAGTAGAGTGCCTGGGACGTTAAAACGGGAAGCAGGGCCCAAAGGAATAAGCAAACATATAAAAGNGGGGGGGGGGTTTGGGGGGTACACAGTGCCGTGAGAAAGCAGTAGGACAATGATTTGTTTTTTGGCTCTGAAAACCAGGAAATTGGATTTAAAAAAAGTCAATGGAGGTTAACGCACTTTAATGTGGGCTGTTTACATTGACATTAGTGGATCAGGGTAGGAGCTGTTGTGAGATTTTGCTAATATTGTAGGAAAACACATCAGCAACACGATCGTAGAACTTGCAACAAGGCAACCAAGGAGTTGTTATAACCAACGCGTGGTTAGTGGGTTGGACACTCAAGACAGTGATACTATTTCCAAACAAAAGTGTACCATCATAAACTTATCAATCTGGGTATTCACTTTATGATCAATACACATGTAAAAAGGGACTATTACCACTTCTGTTATTCTTGTATGCCAGTCTTCAACAGGGTTCATACACCTTTTTCACTAATGATTTTCAAAGACCTTTACCTAATTTTCCATGACCAAAAAAATAACTCTTCTCAGCGGTACCACTGAAAATGGTTTATTTTAACATGGAACAGGAAAATAAGGTCTGAAACATGTTGTGCCATATCTAAAACACCTTGTCAGTTAAATGCCATTTTACGTTTCATTACTATACGATACAGTATTTATTATCATTACAGTATTACTATTTCGGAGATTAGATAACATAAAAATTATATTTGATGCAACTTTAGTTACATTTCCATGACTTTTCCAAAACCTTGGGAAAAATATTGTTTTCCAGGACTTTTCCAGGACCTGGAATTAGCATTTGGAATTTCCATGACCGTAAGAACCCTGCTTCAAGATAAAGCTGGGATTCAGTCATAAATGAATACATTCTGATTTAAATGGGCTTAACAAAAAAAAGGACAAACTATCAACGTGTCCAGAACGCAGCCGCCAGACTCCTCACCCACACCAAATCATGGCATCACATCACCCCGGTCCTCAAAGAACTCCACTGGCTCCCCGTCTCACACCGCATTCACTACAAACTCCTGGTCCTCACCTATAAAGCCCTCCACCATCTGGCCCCCCCC
>NW_011333040.1:21589595-21594086 GCF_000735185.1 Notothenia coriiceps
GCTTTCAATCCCCAAGGCCAAACTCCGGAGCTTCGGGGACAGAGCCGTCTCTGTGGCAGCCCCGAAGCTCTGGAACTCCCTCCCCCAAGACCTCCGTGAGTCTGATTCCCTCACCCTGTTCCAGTCCCGTCTCAAAACCCACCTCTTCAACTCTGCTTATCCTTAAACCCGCCCCTCCCCCCTCTGAACCAACATCCTCCTGACTGCTTTTCTGTTTTTGTTTTGTTTTTGTTCTTGTTTTGTTTGTCGACCTTACTCATAATGTAAAGTGTCTTTGGGTCTAGAAAAGCGCTATATAAATCCCATTTATTATTATTATTATTATCAACGGTTTCTGACTGCACAGTGTCCATAGTCATTTCAAAAAACATCACAAGAAAGAGACTGGAGACAGGAGCGTATGACTTATCACGCTTACTTGCAAGAAAGGCACCAGACATCCAATACAAGCTGCTCATAGAGTCACATATTACATAACCTTACATCATTCACTGAATCTGAATGAGTTCTTTGAACAGTTGGGTCATCTTGTTCTACTGTCACCATGTTTTTGCAGTTCTTGGAAATCCAGCAGTGCTGAAGTGAACTTTGCATGAGAGGACGCCTCGTGCAAATGTTAACAAAAAACCATTCAATAAAAGATAAGAGATGTATTCATATACGCAGAATGTCACGATGCTATATTGTTGTGTTGACACAGCATTTACTGTATACCCACATATGATTGTAAGAATCTGCATCAAAACCATTTCCAAGAAAAACCAACCATTCAAAGACAGACTGCGTTCAATAAAACACCAACTACTGAGTATTTTGTTCATACAAAATATTAGGTATCTGCAGCCCGGGGACTGGTGCATTAACTACAATGAAGCTTCATTTCCAAACCACCACCTGTGGATAATGGGCTGAAACTCTGCCCGAATTGATTCCAGTTCAACGCCAACAACTACAAATGGGTACCTTTGTGAAGCAGAGCAACCCTGCCCAAATTGAGGGAATGGAAAAATAAAAACCATGCCCTCCCTCCACCTGGCGGCAGGTAGGTTACGACACCAGTTTCCACCGGCAGGGTCACAGTTGCTCACTGGCAACAGCTTCCTCCCTTCTCCATTTTTAGCACAGTTCCACACCCATTCGGAAATGGACGGAGCAACACACACTCAATAACACACCCACAAGCCTGTAAATGTAGCCAAGCCATTTCATGGAAGGCTGAAGCTCAAACACTGGGCGCAGGAGGTGGAGTGTGTGCCGCAGAGTGGATAGTGATAATAGTTGGCGTGCAGTAGAGAACGTTTCCACAGCCTTTAGTTATACTAGTACAGACTGATTGCCGCTAAGCCACCGTTTACCGACTTCCTTTAATGTCAAAAATAAGTTGATCGTTACCTCGGAGTGACGGAGGCTTTCTGTAAAAGCATTTGGACAAAAACAGGCTATTGGGCTTTGTGAAGCAATGACTCATACTTCCCTTTCAACTGTAGAAAAGTTATTCCCTCCAAACATGGTCATGGGTTTTTTTTAAAAAGGTAAACCTGATCCTACTAAACCATTAGGATATCCAGAATCTTTTATTCCTTTTTATAAGTTGTACCCCTAGATGAAAGATGCCTCCGGTCTCTCTGAAAGGTTTGTTTTCACTGCATGTCCATTCAAGTTTCAAATGTACAAATTGGACCGCCATAGATGTCGTAAAAAAAGTGAGCAGAACCTCCCGAACGATGCACCTACATCGTTCTGCAAACAAAAGCACAAAGACCCACCTGACCACACAAACAAAGAAGTGTCAGAGCTTCAGTTTCATACTTTTAAAAACTGGTTTGTAAATGGCAGTCCGTAGGTGTGGCTCAAATACGTGTTTTAACAGGAAAAAAGTTGCTCACATGCAAACACTTAGAAAGTAAATCCCTCGTGACACACAGAGAATACGTGTTGACGCCTTGATCTATTAACAATCCCTTGTTCTCTATCGGTGTCGACAGGAGGCTGGGATCAGAGCGCCGGACCCCACCTCAGCAGCGTGAGCGTAATAGATGTGAAGTTCTGCACTTGTGAGCTGTTTCAAATCACTATGGCAACCAGCACAGTAGGTTTGAGTGGCTTCTGGTTTCAAACATCTCATTTTTTTGCTACTTTTTCTCACGCTTTTAAAAAACCTCCGATTGCACGGCGTTCTCTGATGATCCTCTTTTTACTTCTTCTTCCTCCCCCTAGCTCAGCGAGGCAATCATCACAGCCCCGCGGTGCGAGAGCGTCTTAGCCGTGGCAGATAGAGGCTGGGAGATTGTCAGTAATGACGGGTCCACCAGCGCTGAAACTTCCCAGAGCTGCTTGTTTCAGCAGTAATTACGGGGGGGGGGGGGGGATGGTGCACCGTGACTGGCTCTAAATAGCTTACCAAGCCTTTTGCTTGTGATGCCATGTCAACCTCCTTTTCTCCACAGTAGGCATGTCAGTCGGGGAAGTAAAAAGGGGGACTTAAAAGCTAAACAAAATGTGGGAACAAAGAGGTGATGTGGAAGCTGTTCAGGGGGAGGGGAGGAGAGGGAGAGACTATGAATAGGGATGAGATTGGATCATTGGGGCTCAGTGTTCTCCAATCACAGCTCCAGTTGAAGAAGGTGAAGAGATGAGACAGGTGAAAAGGAATGGAGGACAGAGCAAATGACGGTGGAGGAAGATGTGCTCCAAGAGGCGCGAGGAGTGATTGAAAATAACCCAAAAAAGGAAGAATGGATTGAAGAGTTTCTTAAAAAGGCTCTGCTGTGCCAAAGAGAAGAAAATAATCTATCATCTCACTTCCCCGTGCCACTTTCTCTGAAGCTCACCCTCTCAACAGCTTCTTCCTCGCCTCCTGTTCCTGTCCTCCCCCCATCTCCGAGACTCATGTGCTTATGAAGAGAACGCTTAACCTTCCTCTCCATGGATCAGCCGCTGCAGGTGTGTGCTGACGTGGACGGCAGCAAAAGAGAGAGTTGTCCCCGTCTTCATCCCACCGCTTTGGCAGGAATGTTATATTGAGTGCAACGGTGAGGCCCGTCGAGAAGATATGAATCAGGATGAACAAATTCCAAACACCCACACGTATGTTACGGTCGATATTATTTAAAAAGGTGGGAGGGAGCAGGTTTTGAACACAGAGATTTAGTGAACGTGTCCACCTATGTCTCCTCCCATAGAGAAGTCATCCATCATGGGTCAGGCTCAGTGCTGAGTCGCAGGCGGAGGGTGGGCATGATTAAGGGTCGCTTAATTCAAGTCTCTGGAGAAAAAAAGGCATCAAGATAATTGCATTCATGGCAAGAGCAGAAATGAAAAACCAGGTGGTTATTTATAGGTTCATATGGATATAAATATACACCTTTGCTGCAGAAAAAGACCCACAAGGCTCAGAATGTATTAGCATACATTTAAATGCTATAAATGCCAATTGATGGCATGTTTTACTGTAGCACTGCTGAGCCCTCACCTAGGGGTTAAACACATGACATACTGTACAGACGGCATGCAGAGAGCTTTGAGTGCATCAGCTGTTCAATAACATATACAAACTATATTCATGTGAAAGTTAAAAGCAGAAAAATAGCTAATGATTATTTTTAAAGGGGATTTGTAGCAAACAATATGTTTCTGAAGTCTAAAAAATAGGATCTGTAACGCAGCGTCCACACGGCGGCGTGCGTTGAGGCTTGCCGGTGGGCGTGTCTGAAACTCAACCAATCACATGAATCTGCCGCCCCGGACACACAAGCACGCGGTTTGATTGGCTAGAGCTTGTACTGGCATCTTCTAAATAAATAGCTCCGGCGCGGACCGACTGTTAATTCTACGAATTTAACTACGACGGGACGTAAATCTCCTTAGTACAGAGAAAGACTAACAACCTCCACAACGACAGTGTCCCTCAGGTTTCTGAATAGTTGGTGGAATTTGTGTCGCTGTTGCTGTCTTGTCGTGTCTCCCTTGTAGGGGCGTAAGTTAAATACTCCGATAAGTTGTAAAATCTTTATATGAAAACACGATTTTCTTATAAAAAAACAACTTATATACCTAACAAATTTTATGTTTTTTGTAATGTTTTTTTAATAGGTTTATTAGTTGGTTAAATTCTAATTACGAATGTTAATATAAATTGTCTCTTTTCGTCGGTTAGGGGTTATAACTATTGGTAAGTGGTAGTTTTTAGAGTTTTGCCTGATCGTATTGTAAGTTTAACGGTCGTTATATAGACGTTTTATTTTTATAATTTTCACAATTTTAAAATTAAATCCAAAGCAACACGAACTCAATAGGTCCGAATGCCGGGCAAGTGTGCCGCCGCGCACGGAACTTCGAAGTTGCGGAGAAGGGTAAGTGAAACCTCACCCCGACTGCAGTGCGGAAACGTCTGTCGACGTACACCCAGGCAGTGAAAGCGTAACGAGCGAAGTTTTCAACTCTCTTCAAGTGAAAACTTCGAAGCTGCCTTCGCAGTCGGTTAGTTTAGTC
>NW_011333040.1:21594131-21602713 GCF_000735185.1 Notothenia coriiceps
TCCAACCCTTTTTCCCTGAGTTCTGCAAAAACCATATTTACAGGCCAGAGAACATGAGGGGGCACAAATCTCCCCGTAACCGCCTCAAACTCCAAAGCTCCCGTTTGTCACTCACAGAATCTGCTTTTGTATGGGTGGCAGACTCTTTCAGAGATGGTAAATATCAAGCAGAGCGTTGCATTTCTAAAAGGCTTTGCAGGTTCAACTTTTAGGAACTTCATGTGATCAAAAGTAACCATTTCAGGTCACAGGCCTGGGGAAAAAATAAGCAGCTAAGCTCCTAATCTCCATCAGATTTGATACGACAGTCACGGGGAAGTCACCCCTGGAAACGTTTAGTTTTCCCTTTGCTGAGCCAAACAAGGAGATTATTCCGCTTTTCTCGCCTCAAGCAGCAAATATTTGCCACACTTGGGCCCGCTAATATTTCATAAGCGCTCTGCTCTCAATACAATGTTCAAGCCTATGCATTTGCCGGCTCTCAGCACCGACATAGTAATCACCCAAGGAGACAATAATAGCACTTGTCAGCGCACACTGTCTGCAAACTGTTGTCACACTAGGATAGTGCAATGCACAAACTCTATACAATCTCTAAGAAAACCGGCGAGGAGAAACCACGCTCCTTCGTCAAGTAATGGATCAGGGGGATTTAACGTTACTCGACCTTGCTGCATGTCCTCATTGAGTGCACAACAAAAACATATATCTCCATCTTCAGGATCCAATACAACCGCCGCTATCAATAAGAATAGACAACGGTATCTCAGCATGGAGGCAGGCAGAAACCAATAGGCCTCGTTTAAAAAGTCATATCACAAAACACACCCCATCATGCTTCAAGTAATGGGGTCTTCTCCTTTTTATCTGTGAACTGAAAGGAGCTTGACGACCTTGCCCTTCATACCCTCTTGTTGTTACCCGCGAGTCTCTTGTGGAATGGAAGATTGGCACAGGCCGTGGAGAGAAGAGAGATGTGTGCGGAGGACCCAGGCGCCGCGCCGACACAATACAAGACTTGAGCGGTCCTTAAATAAAGCTCCCTCCTATCCACCACCCGAGCTCTCACCCACCTGACACCTCCACATACCTCCTTTCTCCCATTCACCGTTCTCACCCACACCCCCACACAACACCCTCTTCCCCTCTGTATGGCTCTGCCTTATGCTCAAAGCCCCAGAGGCCTGTACAATAACAAGGGGCCTGCTGTGGCCTTTGTCTCACACTCTGCTTCCCGATTGTAATAAGAGCGTCGAACGGTGTTGACAAAAGATTGCTTCTGCCTCTCCTGTATGTAACTGTATAATTACCTAAAAATCCAAGCATATCAGAAACCAGTTCACCAAGGTCCTTCATTTTGCGCACAGTCAACTTGGAGAAGATTTACAATTGGATCAAACCTTTGATCCGTCGCTGTCATCCAACCAATGACACACACCACACTCACACTCGCGGTGCAAACTGTAGGCATGCCATAAGAGTCTCTGCATCTCCAGCGGGTCCTCTCCTTTTCTCCTGTGATCAGCAAAATCAACTCCAGCATCCCTTCCGTGGGAAACGCCGTGGTATTAAATCATTAAGCTCAAAGAGCGAGAGAGAGCGAGCGCAGTTTTTCTTTATTGGGTATTGTTTGAGTTGTATTTTTTTTTTTAAAAAAACAGCATCAATTCAGAGATAGGGCCTCGGAATTTCGTGATGGTTAATTGAATTTTGATTTTAGGCGTTTGGCATTTTGGGCTTAGGTGAAACCTTATGGCACTATTTGCTGACACGGAACCAACTGAAAGCCGCAACATCCAACAGCGATAACCACGACGCCATAGGGCCGCTCAAATAGTGGGTATTTTACAATTCACATTACGCTCCTAAAATGCAACGACATTATTTTTTATTATATTGACTTTTTTTTTTTATTTTGTTTCAGTGAATTCTACTCAACAGTTCAGGGTAATGTCAACTGTTACACAACGGTACTGTTCAATATTTTTTCCCCCAAGTAAATTGATGTTTTCAAGTAAATGGATAGCCGCGTTTTTTGATAATCGTGCGATATCAATCTTATTCCGACCCAAAAATCGGATGTCATTAATTTTTGCCATAATCGAGCAGCCTAGTCAAATGATTATAAAAGATTAATTGATAATAACAACAAATAAACTTTCATGAGAGCTTGGACAAGTTACACACCCTGGAAACGTAAATACGTTGCATCTGCAACAACAACCCAGCACAAACCAGATTAGGATCCCACCAGAAAAAGGTTAACTAACTTTTCCCCTGATGAGATAACAGCCTGCCATGCCTTGATCACGACCACAATCTTACGGTCTTACACCAACACAAGTACCTCGAGTCAACAGAGTATCACCTTACTGGCAAAGCATTCCAAGGTGCTGTCAGAACACTGCCATACTTCAAACTGACACTCCCCCTGCTCGAAGGTCGCGGCCAGATCGCACGACGTCAATATGAAACACACTTTGCAATCTGTTATGCTCATTTAACCTTTCAGATGTCAGTACAATCCGGTCTAGTATATCATGCATCTGCACACCCGCCATCTCGCGCAAGCCACGCCAAGCCATGGGGAAACTGATTACAGGCCGTCCTTAGAACCCTCAGGCTGCCCTCGAGGCGCCCTGTCATCGTGCTCTTGCCCTGCCTCGTACTGTCACATTCACGGGGGCGCTACGAGGGGCGCGAGCAAGCCCCACTGGCTCTAAGCACGATTAATATTAACTTACTACAGTTGACAACACTATGCAAGTAGCAACCTGACGCTTATAGACAGTTTCAAACCATCACAGTTTAATCATGCAACAAAGTACAAACCTTAAGAAACCAGCACTGTACAACAGAGCCCGACTTAATGAACTCGATACACCAGGTGTGGACCGCGTAGTTATAGTAACGCGCAAATGTAACATCTCAGGTTTCATAGGGACTAACAATTTCAAGTTCTACTCAACTGCTTAGACGTAAGCCACACCCGGATCATAAACAATAGTAGTTAGTCAATGTGCGCCGCCTTTAACACCCTAAACGAAATATCGCTCGTTGAAGGTTCAAAAGAAGGATTAAAGTGAAAACTACCGGCGATCGCCGGTAAAACAAGTCAGCAGAGTTAGTCACTCTTCGGCATCAGATGGTCAAGCATGTTGGGAGACTCATACCACCATATTAATCGAGTTGCCAGTAGAAGCAGGCGAAGACACCCACACAACTGATGTTACACTAGCACATGAAAGCAAAACGCTGAGTCTATCTCTATCCTACGCAGGACAGTGTGCCTCGAAGCATGCTGGAGCCCTTGCTCGGCGCGAACAGAGGGCACACATCCTCCGTGGCGAGAATTTCGATTTAGAGTCCATCGAGCCGAAGGATACACACACACACACACACCAACAACACACCACACACACACTCCACACAGCTCAGCACAACAGCCTCGGGCCACCCCCGCCACCGAAAAAAAAACGTACCAAGGTTCCCCATTCACAAAACACACAAATCCTGGCCCAATGGGAAGAGAAGGGAACATTCAACATACACAGAAAGCACACACAACACAGACTGAAAACACACTCCTAACACACACACGATTGAAATTCAGGCAATAAACATAAAAGAAAGAAAACCACACAAACATACAATCTACTTATTATTCATTTTGAGAGGAGATACTCATCACACAGAGTTATATGAACAGCGTGCTCCATACAATTTCTAAACGCAGGCAATAGGCAGAATAGCAATTTGTCATTGAGAAAGCCTGACAGTACATGACACGGTAAGAACCATGTAAGTAGTTATACCGAGCTAACCTGTGGGTCATTCATCGGCACATCTATCGCGAGCGGAAAGAGAGTCCAGGCGAGCTGCGAAATTACCGTTTTCGAGTCTTCCTGCGCAACACCAAAACAGAATCAAAGATTCGTTGCCGAAGTTCCCCCACGGAGAATAACTTGTGGTAGAAGACATCCTTTATACATCGGCATGGTCACAAACTTCAGATACAAATGAACGCGTAAGAAAATATGACCCCCGTTTGATGATTGGACTAGTCACAGAACAATGGAGGCCATTCTAAAGCCCTTACCACAATTTAAAGTAATTCACACAGACTATCTCCTCTTTGCTCTTCTCTCTGTGAGGAGCAGCAAGTTCAGCTGTCAGAACAAAGTGAAACACAAACAATGGCATTAAATATTATTAATATGTCGGGTAGTAATAGATGTATTTATTTTCTTCTCAGAGTGTACCAGAATGCGTAGTTTATGTTAGTAAAAGCATACTTTAGTTCTGTGAAGGGATATATACACTGCACTTCACTTGTATTAATATTGTATGCTGAAAAGCGTATATATTACAGCACGATTTTTTGTTGAATAGATTTGAGTGCTTCAAAATGTTGGGTCGCGATGTATTGACAAAGTAAAAAGTGGGTCCCGAGGCCTGACCAGTTGAGAACCACTGACCTAAGAGACACTCATTGCATGGTAGAGCACATGAAACCAGTTTCTTCCTGATAGAAATTGCAATAGTGTTGCAATGCCTAAAGCTCCTGAGAACATGGCTTCTATAATATGATATCATCCTGAATTAATGAGCAACAATTAAAGTTCAACTTCATAACGACACACCGCTAGGTATTACTCAAAAAGGAGTTTAATCAAATGCCTCTTGTCTGATTCATCGTGACTCCGTGGATTGATACGATTTGATTGACAGTAACCTGGCACCGCAAGCAGACAATCCCAATTCTCGTCAGATTCAAGAACTGTCATCAATGGAGCCTCGCCAACTTCAAAATCAGTGAGAATCTCTCCGAGAGTTAAACAAAGACAGAAGTATTTCATGTGGAGTAACCACAACTGGTCCAACTGGCAGCTGATGGTGTTTTCATAACTGCCTGTTGAACCTGGTCAAAGTAGTTTGGTGCACAACAATACAACATTGCATAACAAACCGTGACCACAATTCTCCCATTCTTTGCAATGCATTCGTTATATAATGCTGAGTCTGCCCTTGGATAGAGGAAAGTAAAAGTGTGCCAAACATTGAAAAGTTTAACCCCTGCCTTTTGATTAGAATCAGTAGATACATTGAGTAGATTTAAAACGCTTCTTCAGAGGCAGTTTTTCCACAAAGCATCCATTAATGAAGTGTCCTCTGTGGATGTCTCTTTGATTTGGATGTAATGTGACAATCTAAATAGTGTTTTTAAGAGATCGGTAAACAGAGACTCCAAGTCGCCCCAAATCAAATCTTCTTCAATATTTTATCAGACAAGATCCACTTGAGACAGAAACAGCATTTGTACTGTACCTTAGCTTTCAAACCGTGCTGCGCCGAGCAGGTGAGTACAGCAGGTGGGAGCAGGCTGGATGAGACAGCAGCTGTCAGTGTATCTGTGAAGGAGAAATAATTCAGTGTTACATCTCTCTCTCTCTTTAAGGCAGGACAGCTCACACTGAAGCAACCTGAGTCTTTATGAGCCGTCAGAGCAATCACGTTGAATCCTTCTTCAAAGAAGTCCAAAATAAGAATTGGAACGACAAACTATTATAACAAGATATTCGCTTTCAAGCACCAAAATCTGACATAAAAATGTGGCTTTGAACTCCGTGGAGGAGACATGGTTGGTGATGCTTGCGTGACAACAGGTACTTTTGTAATAAGTGAACCAAATCTTTGACAAATCCCAATCTGATGAGGACATCTAAAGTCACAATGTGCTCCCAGGAACATGTGCTCACCTTTCCAGTTCTCAAAACTCTAACTAAGCTTCACGATAGAAACATTCGATCTGCAGGCTAAGTAACTATCTCACTGGGCTCAACAAGCAATTTGCTTTGCTTTTGAAGAAGTCGTCTCCCGAACATATAGCAAATGTATTTCATTTCCTGCTTCATAAAGTCACTGCTGATTAGTTTTCAATTGAACATTAAGCATAAAAATGCAATCAGAGGTTTAATTTCACACCAAATCTCAGAGGGGTTTATGTGCCGAATTAAAATGGAGAAAATCACAAAAGGCATATTTTTACTGTAATTTGAGAGATTCATTAACTAAGCCATTGTTCCGGAAAATATGTCTTTCTGTGCAGCTTATCCGTACACCTGAAGACAGTTGGCCATAATCCTCTATTAAGCCTGGAGTTTCTATGGAATAGTGCGTTGAATAAAGGCGTATCCTATTGCAGGATGTATTTGTAATACACGTCAAGACTGCAAAAGAAAGAAAATGGCCGTGGCAAGTTGTGAGTATTGACACGGGAACACCGATAATTACGTAGGATTCCCTATTTAACGGGTTGAAGCATCATGGCACACAACAATGTGACAGAAAAAGATCTTGGTTACACGTTGAACTGTACAATTAAAAGGATATACACAAAAATTGTATGCCAATACCCTCAGACACTCAGATCCAGCACCAGATTTTACTCTGCTATGGACAATATTGAAGTGACTGTTATTTTGATTGTTGTGCTTTTATTTATGTCTTAATGTGTGCATACTGTATGTATAAATGTGTCTGTTGATTGTGTGTATGGGACATGGGAAATTGTATTTCGATCTCTGTCTGTACACACAAACTGAAAGATTGACAATAAAGTTGACTTTGAACTTTTGGCTAATAGCTAGCCACGTAGCATAACAGTTTGCTAATGTCTTTACTGCACATAAGAACAGAAAAGAGAGATAGAGGATGACAAAAGACAGATAGGAAATGTACTAGAAGAACCTTTGTCCAAGAGAGAAGCCGTGTCTAATATTTAGCAGTTTTTGTTTTCAAAAAGAATCTGACATAACCACTGTTGTTGCCAGTTGTTCTAACATAAGCAATTTACTCTGTCATCTCAGCAGAAAACATGTGTTGGGATACAAAGAATGTGATTAACGCCCACTTTTCTACAACCACAGACCTGTGGTCAGTGTATTGTGTGTACAACTATCTTAAGACATATTGTTTCGACAGCAAGCAAAGTTAAAGTTATATCTAGCTTGTTTAAGTTCTGTGGTTTTCACAGTGCTGCCTATTGTATAATAAAACACAATAGGAATCATACAGTACAAGATGACTTGTGTTGGTCATATAGCCTCGAGTATGAAATGAATGACCTAGTTGGATCCTGACCGCCACATAGAGTAATTGTGACAAATGATGAGGATGGAAGTGTTTGACCTCGAGCCCAGCACATTTCAAGTAGCAGAGCCCGGGAGAATGTGCAGAGGCAGCATTTTCTGGATTAGCAAGCGCACCAGCTGGCGGCCACATGCTGAAGATGGTTCAGTTAAGGTTAAGGCAAAGCCAGCTCCAAGGCTTATTTTCCTGCTCCGTGCTTTCAAGTTCTCTTTGTCTGGGCAAAAAGATAGCAAGCCATGAATAGAGAATACTGCTTCTGTGTTATATGTCAATATGTGTCATACCTTAGAGCATACTGTATAGCTTTTCCTTTCAGCGGTATAAAGAGAAATGTTGATGGAAACCGGGTTGTGTTCACCGTCAGCTTTGAGCTTTCAGTGCTGCCTGGGAAAAAGCACCAAACATCAAAAAGGCAGATAAGGTATTGTGGAAAACTAATTCTGGTGCAGGATCAACAAAAGGTTCCAGACCATCTCTGAGGCACTTAAAGTTCCCAGACTACAAATTGCCCCTAAATGCATCCTGATCAATTTAGTAGAGTGTGTTTGTGCTTTATAGCAGGACCAGGAAAGGTTTCAGTGACGCAGATCAGCTGGCCATCTGCTAGTATCGTGCAAACATGTCGTATATCATCGTCCACTCACAATTTAGTAGATAGAAAGCTGGGGACAGTTAAACCCATGGAAACGACAGAGTTTGCAAACCTCACAAGACAAAACAATCATGTGACGAATTGTGCCGAAATCAAAACTGCTGACAGGTGCCAAACAAAATCAAGTTGCAAACAAAATTGGAGGGAAAACTCTTCCAAGTAGTGGGGCGTTTCGCATTTCACGGTGTTGGCTTAATGTTGAACAAGAGAAGAGTCAAAAGGGAGAAATGGTTGCCTGGCCGAGTCGAGCAAAGCCTTGGACTCAACTCCAGACAAAATATATAAACACTATCCTTCATTTAAATAACTTTCAAACCACAACTGAGTCAACGCTCGGCCTCTGAACAGGTTGTTGGTTTCCCTCGTTTGTTTGCAAGGGATACATCAAATCCTTCGGCTTCATCATCTGCACAACTGTTTATTGATGCATGGACTCTTCAAACCTCACACTTGTGGAATGACTTCTATTGATTCAGTAAATGGATACAAGATGCTGAGATGGGAGAGGATACCGCAACCTCTCCGGTTATGTCAGCTCCCATTAACAACGAGAGAATACACAACATGTGTTCACAGGAATGAGCAGCCCTGTGTCGACTGTCGAGCAGCGTATGCTAACGGTTTATTTGGAGATACTAAAAAGTAGGAGCTGGAGTTTGCAACACACACACACACACACACACACACACACACACACACACACACACACACACACACACACACACACACACACACACACACGATTAATCAGCTGAGCCCACTGTAGGAAGATTTAGTT
>NW_011333040.1:21602792-21619182 GCF_000735185.1 Notothenia coriiceps
ACACACACACACACACACACACACACACACACACACACACACACACACACACACACACACACACACACACACACACACACACACGTTTGATTAATCAGCTGAGCCCACTGTAGGAAGATTTAGTTGTTCATTATCCCAGATCAAAACTCCAGGGGGGGGGGCTCATCTGGTCTGAGGATCAGCATCGGAAGCTTCTTGAGATCATCCAGAGCTCAGGATTATTATGTTACACAAACTTCTTGCTTGGTGGTACCTTTCCTATTAGCACTAGATTGTTTGTTTACTCGGTCAGCCTTAATTAGACAATTCATTCTGTGGCCTCAGGAATATTAGCTCGTTGTATGAGATGTGGAAATTGAGATTTAAAGGTGACCTATCATGCAAAATGCACTTTTGTACGTCTTTTCTACATGAATACGTGTCCCCGGTGTTCCAGGGAACTCACCAAGTGTCAGAAAACACAACCCTCTCTCTTTTCCTCCATACCCAAATCTCTTAAAAAGGGGCTGCAATGGATCTGATACAGACTGATCCAGATTTGAACACTTCTATGACGTCACAGAAGTGGCGCTACGGCTATTGGGCCAACTCCACCAATCAGGAGGAGACAGCCACGGACATTGCCGTTGGAAAGCGCTGGAGACGCTGTAGTACATATGCCAGGCCTGTGGATGGTGCTGCTCTCACAGAATCAGCCCATGCAAAGACAGTGTAACATTGAGCGAAATGAGGAATGGCTAAAATGCATGATCCGTTTGGTATTTTGAAAAATTAAAAGTATAAATGTGGTCCACTTTAATGTAAATGTGAACTATGTTTTCTAAATAGTTTTTCCTAGAGTTTCTTCTTTGTTAAATCANTGTAAATAACCCAATTTGTGTTCTGTGAAACTAAAAAGGATACAATATATTATTTTGAAGGCGAGGAAGTTGTTGTTGCTATGGAAACAACATGACGGAGAAAACTTAATATATTCTACATATAAAGACGGAGAAAGTAAAGAACAAAGTCGGAAAATATCAGTACAGTATCATAATACTTTAACATAATCGTTGGTGTTACTTTCGTTGCAGTTGTATGTCTTAAATGTAATGTAAATGTTACCTTCGTGAGTGGTTCGGGGCCATCTTCGTGCGAAATTCACAATTCCATATTCGTGTGTTCAACGGGTGTCAATTTTGGGACAGTGTGACAGGGGCTTTAAGCACAGTGCACTAAGGACATAATATGCTCACTTAGCAGACCATTTACATGCACAAAAACCTATAAAAGACTACAGGGAAGGGAAAACTGCAAAAGCATATTTAATTGAATTTAATGAACTTGTTGAGCTGTTTAATCACTTGTACTAAATACAGTAGTCTCGGCTCACAGTGTATGTTACATTTATTTTACCATATTCTGTAAATCCATTGTTCGAAAAACAAAACAATCAAAATCCGAAACAGGTTTATTGCCAAGTAGGTTTACATATTTGCATTGGCGTTAATGGGGCATGCGTAAACACAGTAAAAAAAACAATACAACTCAATTATCTCAAATACAAAAAATGTGATGACAATTACATTGCATCCTGGCTTATGTTAAAGTAATAATGAAAAAGTAATAAATCATTCAGCATGATTAGCTTGATCAGTATTTTGATCAGCAATACTTTTATTTGTAACAGAGTATTTTTTCATTTAGTATTGCAACTTTTATTTTTAATTCTGAGTACTCCTCCCTCCTTTTTCCGTCAGAGCTTGTGGACCCTCAAAACTTGTTGATAAATCCTGCGATTGGAGAGAAAAACAAACAAACAGAAACTTTTAAAATATGTCCTGTGGAACCTGTTTTCAAATACTTACAAGATAAAGACATACTGATAGATAAAAGTGAATATATTCACCTCTTGCTCCTTGATCCTGAAAAAGTTTTCATAAAATTAGTGAAAAGCTCCATTCTAAGAAATACTTAATTAAAACAAATGAAATTACATAAAATGAGCATGTGTAAAAATAATGCAGTTTTTTCTTATTTATCCACTTTCTTTTTTTTTATGTCATTTTCTCATTTATGTTCTGGTACTGCCCACCATGAACTCATAATTAGGATAACTGCTTCACCATATAACATCTACTTTTAACAGCTTGGGCTCTTTATGTAGGAAACTACAAAGCAGAGTCCTCCTTCTGAAATCTTAAAACTATTTATTTCCTTTACCTGGCCCTCTGTTTTTCCTTCCGTGGATCAATCGGCGTTCCAGCAACATCGAAACACTCTTCCCATTTTTCATCACAGATTTTACTCTTGATTCCTTCGGTCAACTTCTCTTTGGCTGAATTCCTCAAAACCTCTTCCAGCACATTGCCCTCCTCTATTATAATCAGTTTTTCATACAGAAATCTTTTGTTGTAACAACATGAAGGAAAGGAAAAGGAAGGAAAGGGGCCCGAAACTCACCAGGCGGGGGTGGCGGGGGGGCTTCAGTCGTCCCTCACCTCCACGCCGTTTCCCCCAGAGATCAGACTGATAAACCAGTACTGCCAGGCAAGGCAAGGGGAGTTCATTTATATAGCACCTTTCAACACAAAGCAATTCAAAGTCCTTTACAAAAATGAAAGACATTAAAGGTAGGGTATGTAAGTTTGAGAAACCTTTCATTTTTGTAAAGGACTTTGAATTGCTTTGTGTTGAAAGGTGCTATATAAATGAACTCCCCTNTTTACAGTCAGACCGAACCTTCGCGCACGCACTCGCGGACATTTCGTGCTGGTTAGTCAAGCGCGGCGGGCCGATTTTCATGACCCTACCGGTCTCTGGGAGGGCGGTGGAAGTCGGAAGGTAGACCACGTGTTTGAATACGACGCACCGGGGAGTAACCAGTACACGTTGCAGACACACACAACCTCTCCCCGACGACGACCTCCCTTTCCCCCGTCTCAAAAAGGACATTACACACATAAAAGTTAAGATCGCGTGAGCTTCGGCCCCCCCAAGAGTTTGAAGGCTGGGGGGGGAAATTCCAACAACTTTTGAACACTACCTGGTATCTAAGACAGTTTTTTACAATGTAAGTAACTGACTTTTTGATTATGTTTAAAAAAAGTAATGTTTTAATGACAAACACAGGGAGAGATAAGACCAGACCTTTAGGTCGTTTACAAACAGTGTTTTGAGCTGACGAAGAAGGTAAGTGAAGTCGAAAGCAGGACGATGGTGTCCGGAAATGTATCTAGATGGACGAAACAGTTTCGAGTATTTTCTTATCCGAAGGGGAGTAGATGTTAACGTGTTTGATTCAGCACCGTTCGGACTCAGCGCTTTTTAGTTTCATGTAAATTTTTGGTGGACGCCTTAAACTAATCCCTGCAAAGGTCCGACGTGTGAATCAAACCAACGTTAAACAAGCCGCAAGCTTCCGCTTCGGAAGAAATACTCGACAACCCTTCTCCTTAGAACATTTCACACACCTCGTCCTCGATTTCCTTCACTTTACCCACTCCTCGTCAGCTGCAACACCTAATTTGCTAAACCGACCCTCCAAGTCCTGGCTTATATCTCTCCCTGTGTTGCCATAAAAAACAATTATTTTTTTAAACATAATCAAAAGGCTCAGTTACTTTACATTTGTAACAAACCTGCTAGATACCAGGGAGGGTGTTCAAAGAATGTGGGAATTTCCCCCCGCAAGCCACTTCAAACTCTTCTGGCCGAAGCTCAACGCGAATCTTAAACTTTATGTGTTAATCCTTTTTTAGAAACCGGGCCGAAGGAGGTGTCCTCCGGGGAGGAGGTTTGGTTGTGTGCTGCACTGTACTTGGTTACTCCGTGCTCAAATCAACCGTGTCTTCCTTCCTGGGTGACTGTCCGTCCCCATCCGTGGTCAAGAAACGGCCGGGCCGAGTCTACTTACCAGCACGAAAATTTGTGAGCGCGATGCCGAGTGTCTACCTGTAAAAAAAATAATTACCTAAAAAACAGTTTCGTGAAGTCTATAAGTAACGATAGCCCTACAATTCTCGTAAGGTACCTTATATTGTTTCACACAGAGCTCGGCCAAAGAGTTTGAATGGATGGGGTGGAAATTTAGGACAAACACTAACTGAAACGTGAGCTTGTGTAGCAACTAAATTAACAAATTAACCTAGTTGTCTTTTACTTAGGTGTTTATGAAACATGTAATTATTAAATATTATTAAGTAATTATCGACTAGAACTCTACAGCCTCGTTAGATGTATTAAACTGTAAAGTATCTGGCTGGATAATTAAGACATTTAGAAAAATTGAGAAAGTCAGTAATTCGCTTTACTTCACTTAGTGGTCAACGAATTCAAACGAGGTAGTACACCCAACCCCAACTAGTAATATTAGTGAGAATACAATACGAATATCACTTTAGGTCGTCCAAACGGGGCGTGACTAAGTCGTGATACGAATCAGAGAAATTCTTCACACCATTCACAAAAACAACCTTTCGCAGACATTAGACATCTGACGTCTCTGTGTCTTGTCTGGCCCTACGTCTCGTTAGCGAACTCAAGGACCGTCACACTATGGTTCCCGAGCTTATAGACTAAAAATAAAAAAACCCGAAGAGAACTACTAGGCAACGTGTCGTTAACAGACCGAACAGTGTAGAACCGATTTCGTTAATCCGACTGACCTATTTCACACACACCCCCCCCCGCTCAGATGACGACGAACCAATGATATCTTCATAAAGACTCAGTACTAGTCCAGCGTAACAACGAATAACCTCAAAAAGCTTTACTCTTAAAAAGGACTTTACTTCGTCCTTTAATTTTGCGATTCTATTCGGTAAAAAAAAGAAGACAGGAGAAGTAGGTTTCGGAAGTGTGTCAGTACAGGGTAACGATGAGACGTCTGCGAGTGTTCCACTGTCCGTAAGTGTATAAATTAAATAGATTCACAAGTCTCTTTTATTAATGGATTTTTTGTCAAAGCACTTCAGATATTCATTGCTATCGGGATGTTAAGAGCATTCCATGGAATATAACAAAGTGTGTCTCGAGCCGGTTTCTCAAACTTACCTACCCCACCTTTAAATCCTGTTTGTGATTGACTTTGCACTCGAACACATCGTTGATTTAATTGTTTAATTGGATCAACAGAAAATGAATCCACAAATACTTTGTACATTAATAATTTATAATAATTCATTAATAGCTGATCTTGAGATGTCGGAGCAATCTACATAATTTGACATTTCATAGACCGACCTATTAATTCTGTAAATCTTTTTAACTCTTTCAGTCATTAAGCGAAATGAAGTGAATCACCAGTTGCTTAAGTTTGCTCCATCATGTGGGTTGGGGTTGATCATTATAATCACTCTTATGTTATGCTTATAGTGAAATCCAGCAGGTTTGCCCCGCACTGATTCAGCACTATGCTTAGTCTCTTTAAGAAGTGTGGTAAGTGTTTTTGTTGGAAAGCGTCTGTAATCTGTAGACTGCAGAGACACAGAACAGACCGGGATGCAGAGCAATCGCTTGAGTTCCTGGCAGTGTGATACCAAGGGCTCGAATATCTGATTTTTATTTTTTTGGGCTTCTCTTGATGATCCGTTGCACAGCAATTGTCTGGCTTGTCACATCTTGGCTAAAGCAATTAGGCTGACTGGATAAAGTGTGTGTGGGGGGGGCGAGTCTACTGCTGCTTGGTTACTATAGAAGTATTTCTGAGTCATGATCAGGTCGCATTGTTGCTTATTGGAGTTTTTCGAAATGAGAATTTTTCCTGAAATGAAGCAGGAAATTAAAACGCTAAGATAAGCCATTTTTTTTCTTCTGTCCTCTTCATCCAAAGCCTTCACACAGTCATGTCCCATTGCTACTCTGCAGACGCTCACAAGGTGACAGGCATTCACATATTTAATTTATCTAAGTGTTCAGAGAAAATATGCCTCTATTTTTTTTCCCCCAAAGAGTTATTTCACGTCTTTTGAAAACGAAAGTGGCTCTCCTCTCAGCGGTGGAATGTGACATGCATACCTTCAGAGACGGACCCGACTGCATCTCATTTCCAAACTTTCCAAAAATAGCAGAGCCGTTTGACCTTGTTCTTTGAAAAGTTGACCAGGTCCCATCGGTGCCCGCGCTGTGCGCACTTTGAATCTACCGCAGGAAGTTAAAGTCTGCAGGTGAAAGGTTCAGTGATGGTTTAGGAAACTCAGAGTGGATTCCCAACTCTCCTTCTCCCTAAGGCTCTTTATCCGATTTCTTATGCATGCACCCTGTGCTCTGCAGATATGAATTGAGGCTGATTTTCTGCAAACACTCAGCATACCCCAGCGCTTAAGTCTGGCATGTGTTACATTTAGAATATGCAGCAGTGGCTTTTCTTTTAAGATGTAACTCCCTGTGCGTGTATGAAGTGTTTTTACCTGGGTGAAAGCATTCAGGGTTGGTTTCCGGCTGTATGTAATCTTTATTAAGCCGCCACGTTATTATTTATCTATATTTTTAGTGGTCACCATATGTGCGGTGGATACTTGGCTCGGACATGGTGTAAGATAAGTCTGCCCGCCTACACTTAGCTTGGTCATTTCCCTCCGCTTCTCAGAACTCCAGGCTCGTTTCCATCGAATCAGGCTATTTTTAAACCACTCTTTGGGGAGAGAGCGCGGGGGTTTATCGGGGGGTTTCAGTTAGTGTCGTATGAATCCTAACTGGGCAGCGGTCCAGGGTGAGTAAAACACACCTCCCCCATCTGTACTGTATACTATAGAGTGAGTGTGTGGGTCAGTTTATTAACCATGTGTGGACTCACCCCTGCAGCTGTGTGAGTGAATCAGAGAGGAGGCATGTGGTGAGGAAAAAAATAATTGATTTTTCAACGATGCGTCAGGAGTGTTTCTTGAACTCAGCATTGATCCAACGAAGTCTCTGTATCAAGTTTTCCAATTACAAAAAATATTTTTAGTGATGCTTATTTAGGTTTTTAGATGTTCTTTACCAAATGCTGACCTTCAATAACAGATTATTAACAGCTAACGGATACGTTTAGTGCTCTGCGTGCAGAGAGGTGCTAGGTTAGTGCACCAAACAAGCCACAAAGATAACCAATTCATAAATCCATATATATCGACAGCTTCAGTTGATAAAACAGGAAACAGTGTTCCCAGTTCATTGACTGACCTTTGAGGAGGGACAGCCTATTGCCATTTTAGTGACAAGCTGCTTCTGTCAGCTTTTATTTATACGTTTTTAAACTCTTTAACTAATAGCGTTATTCCAAAAAAGAAATATACTTTCAGCCAACAGTTGCAATATTGTTATTTGACATTGCTGATTATTTGTATTATGTACTTCTTCATCAAAATGGGTGTAAATATCTGAGAGGAAGGTCACAGCTTCAAATGTCTTCTTTGTCTCATCTAAAATAGAACTATATTTATTTAACATTATTTGAATCCTCTAATTGAAGAATCTGAGAACCAGAATAAGCAATTATTAGTTATCATCACTTTTTAAATGACTAATTTGTTTCTCTATTGACTAGTCTGTAAATCCACTTTTCATTCAGCACTAAAGCTAACACATGTTTGAGGCGATAATAAGAAATATAATCGTTGTTTTGATGCACCAAAGAAATGTCTCTGCTTTCCTCATAATGGATTTAGATGGCTCGGTTATAGTGAATGTGGTGACGAAGCCTATGGAAGTGAAACATTTCTAGTGTCACATTTGAAGAGTGAGTCACCTACAGGTGTCTGTGTTATAGTGCTTCAGTTATTTATGTTGTGATATACAGAGAGTTTTCCATATCTGATCATCAACACGGCCATTTGTTATAGTTTATCAAGTATCTGCTGTATATGAAAAGCTGATAAAGCTGTTGGTCCAAAACGTATTTCAGAATCAAACAAAGCTCCAAACATGAGCACCATCTTGGATTAATTGCTTATGATAATTGTGCATCCGTGTGTGTGTGTGTGTGTGTATGTGTTCAGTGATGTGGATGACTGCTCAGGGCTGGTAAACATGTTCATTAATTCACTCCGAGGCTGTAAACTTATATCCTCAAAGAGCGACACACAAACACAACAAATCCCCTCCAGCTCCGTCACACGTGTCACTTCCTGAGTCCGGCCAATGGAGCCATGTTGGCTGTTTGATCCCTCTTCATTGCTTTCCTTCCTCCACCGTCCTCTTCCTCCCTGTGGGACTCTTTCTGGTGACTGACGGTGTGAAAAGCAACTTGGTGGTAAACAAAGCCCCCCCGCCCCCCCCTCCCGCCCAACCATGCTATTGCTTTGATGTCACATCTCGGAGACAGGTGGCTGGGTGAAAGTAATGAGGGGCCTACACTCACATTTTCACTCTGAGGCCAGTCTGAGGCTGACAGCAGGTCTGAAGCAGGTCTTCCGTAGCGAGGTCTTCCGTAGCGAGGTCTTCCGTAGCGAGGTCTTCGGTAGCGAGGTCTTCAGTAGCGAGGGCTTCGGTAGTGAGGTCTTCCGTAGCGAGGTCTTCCGTAGCGAGGTCTTCCGTAGCGAGGTCTTCCGTAGCGAGGTCTTCCGTAGCGAGGTCTTCAGTAGTCTTCAGTAGCGAGGTCTTCCGTAGTGAGGTCTTCCGTAGCGAGGTCTTCCGTAGTCTTCCGTAGCGAGGTCTTCAGTAGTGAGGTCTTCCGAGTTCTTCAGTAGCGAGGGCTTCAGTAGCGAGGGCTTCAGTAGCGAGGGCTTCAGTAGCGAGGGCTTCAGTAGGGAGGGCTTCAGTAGTGAGGTCTTCAGTAGCGTAGTGAGGTCTTCAGTAGCGTAGTGAGGTCTTCAGTAGCGAGGGCTTCAGTAGGGAGGGCTTCAGTAGCGAGGGCTTCAGTAGTGAGGGCCATAGTAGTGAGGGCCGGAGTAATGAGGGCTTGTTGCTGCAGGTGCCCAGAGGATTGAAATGTCAGGGAGTCCAGTTTGAAGGCTATCAGACCCAAACACACGGCACGGCTGTTCATGCAGCTCAGAGGCAGGATTTTACCACTTTGCATTGTTTGCATGATGGGAGAAACTCTGACTAGGGTTGCACGATTTGGACAAAATAACTGATACTGATTATTTTGAAGTTTTGCAATGGCGATATCATTCCCAATTGTATTGTTGCATCATGTTCATTGAAAGATATACTTAAACTGATTATATTGTGTTTTTCTTTCGTACCAAATAAAGATATTTTATTAAGTTCGTAGAATATAGTTTGTAAACCATGATATCTTTGCGTCGCCACAAAACCTTTATAAATAATATTTACACTTTTTCGCCAGTAACACATATTGTGGCACCAGCAAACTGAATATTGCACCAGTGAAATTGAGATTTGTATTAGTTGAGTAGTCCTGTTGCTGACAAAATACATTTTTATAATAATATTGCGCCAAAATTGTAGTGTTGACTTTTTGTATTTTCACTAAATAATCATATTTATTGATAAATAGTCACTAATTGGGAAAAAGGCTAATTAATAGAACAGTTACAACAATATGGTGAATTCTGAAAATCAACGTCACTTTACTTGAATGCAGCCTTTAAAACCAGGGAAAGATGATAGTTATTGAATATTATAATACAATATCCAAAAACTCATATGATAGATATTGATGTCTCATGAGAGATATTGATTTCTCATATGATAGAAATGTATTATGTTGTTAATGAATTAAGACCCTTTGCATGTATTCGACCAATGTGCAGTCACACAGAACCACGGTGATTCATCCATCCATCCTTCTTCTCCCGCTTATCCGTGGTCGGGTCTCGGAGGTAGCAGTTCCAGAAGAGAGCCCCAAACTTTATTTTCCCTGGCCACATCAACCAGCTCTGACTGGGGAATCCAAAGGCGCTCCCAGGCCAGCGAAGAGATATAATCCCTCCACCTGGTCCTAGGTCTACCCCTTGGTCTCTTCCCAGCTGGACGTGCCTGGAACACCTCCCTAGGGAGAGGCGCCCAGGTGGCATCCTAACTAGGTGATTCCATTCACGAAAATGCAACAACGGCCATTATTTTTGGATACGTTGCCATCTTCTTACAATCCTTCCTCCTTACCGCGATATAGGCAGGTATAATGTGTCAGATTCCCCCCTGAGTCTGAGCTGGTCTGTGGGGCATGCAGTCCGATGTATTAAAAAGTTACCCACAGCCTTCACAGTGTGTTGCTCTCTGCTGTGGGGAAAGTTTTACTCAAACTAACTTTTTTTTCCTGGAGGATGCATCACGTTGAAAAAGTCAATGATACTCAGTGGTCACTTTTTAAAAATCTATAGCAATTCAATAGCCATGAATATCAGTTTTTTTTTATCAGTTTTATATATTTTTTCTTTGGGATGTTTTCAGGGAAATGTTATGTTACTTACATAGTTAAAGGTTATGTTTGTATTGTAATATTCAGGGACTGACAAAATGAAGTTTACATATTTATAAAGCTACACTTTAAATACCCAGAAATAGTCCAATATCCTAAATGGCACACTGCGCTTTGTGAAGTCGAAGGGAAGCCTCTATCCAACCGAACATGCAATCAAAGACAGATGGTGACTCCCGAATGTCAGAAATAGTAAATTCTTCCTATTGTCCTGCACCGAATCAAGCTCTCACTTGTTTGAAAGCGTCACAGTTCCTCATTAAACCCAAGTCACTGCATCACTGGCATGTCAGAAAGAAATGTGGAATTACATTTAATCAAATCTCTTGTGCAAGTTTCATTGACTGTCTAATGGAAATCATGAATCATTCAACCAGCACCAGCACCCCCACCGTGATCTGGCGCACTTCCTGCAGCGCGCCCCACTGTCAAAGCCCCTCTGATGTGAAAATTAAATGCGTGAAAGACACAGAGAGACTGACTGCTCGGAGCCCAACATGTGCCGCTGACACAGGTCAGTTACCGGGACGCGGCGGTCCATTCACCGGGAAGATCTTTTTAATTACTCTATGTTCTTTTAATTAACCATCCAGCATAATGTCAGTGTCCATTTGTCACCCCTGCTTTGCTCAGGCGGAGCCGGGTGAATATCCTCTTTTGTCCCCTCGCGCTTCCAGAGGTCCCGGCTTCCTATTATATTTCCTCATTCACTGAGATGTATTTTTTTCTTCTCCTCTTTTAGATTAGCATGATAATACCCCACGGAGCAGAGGGAAGGTAGTGAAGGGCTATTGCAAGACTGCTCATCAGATTCACTGTGTGCAAGACCGTGGTTATTATCATACTGAATGCACCATCAGTTAAACTAACAGCCTGAATTCCGACATTTATCTCCCATATCATAGACCGACTGTCAATTGCATAGAGAAGCACAATGGCAAATGATGGGTTATGTCTTGCTCCTTGGAGTCTGGATCTTTCCCCCCCCGAGTAATTACGCTATGCTAATCCTGCCCCCTCGTGCACTTCCCACGACAGAAACAAGGATTCCCAACTGTTCGCATGTCACACAGTAAGGTGAAGGGGGAAATATGCGTGAATTAATGTGTTGTTTTTGCACCCGTGGAAAACAAGAGCACATACTCTGTTTTATTCTGCTGTGGGGACGGCGAGGGGGAAAGGCTCAGCTGGAGCTTGTAGCCGTGTTTCCTGAGACGGGTTCGGATGCAGGTCAGGCCACCTTGAACTCCTCAGCTGGATTTATGGTGTCGAAGGTGGACAGGGTCAGGTCGCCCCAACCCCTCCCCCTTCTCCTTCAGCACAAGGACTTTGTTAGCGTCGGACAAGCAGCGGACACTGGCAGCACAGACAAATCCCTGTCACGCTCACTGGAGAAAACCCTGGTGGGATCAGAGGTCATTTGTTTAGACGGGGGGCGTCCCTGTGGCATGACCTGAATACTGATTGATTTTCTTCAGTGGGAGTCGAGGGAGGGGTGGCGCTGCCTCGTCAACTAAGATATTACAGAAAATGTTTCCAACTTTAATTGACAGCATTTATTTGAAAAGTGGTCTCATCAACACATGAATACTACTGTGCAATATATTTAAGAAGTACAATATAAGACAAGCACAAGTTTCATTTGAGGGCCGATTCAAAATGACCCCTGGGACGTAGTTTGGACACCCCTGCCCTACCCCGTGTGGCGTCACAGAGTGAGGGGGAGAGACACTCCGAGTCACAACATGCCCGACTCTCTGCTTCACCGGGCACCTCAGCGGGCGTGTGTTTTCACTTTCTCTGAAACAAGACACTCGACCACATGTTTTCCTTTTAATAGACAGCTGAGAGGAGGAAAGGGCAGCGGTGTGGTCTGTCTGCCAGATGATCACCGGCTGTTGATGTTGCATTCGGGTTGAAGGCACTCCCCCAGTTCCTCTGCTAGATTTTCACAATGGCCATTATATATAAATCAACCAATAGGTGTTTTACAGGCTTGAAGCTAAGGGCAAACTTATTGCTCATACCGGCAGGGTGTTAGCCGTGCAGCTTTGATCATCATTTGCATGTGTAATAACAACCTTCCACTAACCAAGTTCACCATCAGTCACCATACAGGTCCTACAGGTTTTAGACGGAGGCTGTATTTGCATTAAAAACAAAGGCCAGTGATATCAAACATTACCCAAAGTCCATTTAAATATCCATGACGGATAATACACTGAGGTTGTGGTTCAGCTGAGTCCTAACATATGCGTCGTAGTATATTCTTTTGAGGTGCATTCACTCTTTGTTTCCACCAAATCCAGTCTTTTATAGTCCAGCCGATCTGTTTGTTTACAAGCTCTTCTGTCTGACTGAATTGCAGCGATGTTGCTCTGTTCCTATCTCAGTAGTTACTTTAATGAATTCAGTGTGATCATGCCCAGTTGGTACAAGGCTCTAAGCTGGGAAACACATTCCACTAATAAGACAGCAGGAATATAAACACAAGAACAATGGCACACTGAAGGCCTTACAAAATGTCAGCAATACAGAGGAATAGATGCAATTAATAATGATAACATTGTGTAAAAGTAATAAAATAAACTGCATAAATCACTGTTTTTAGCCTTGAAATGAATATGTATTGTTGCGCATGAATTTATAGAGCATTGCACTTTAACTTAATTGTCTTCTTCCAGAGTAAGTGTTTCGCTTTTTGCCAGTAAGCCAGCCACTAAATTAGAAAGGATCGTGTTTTCTCAATATGGCTCGGAGGTTTGACTTTTTCCAGATTTGCTGACGTATGGTGATATTTGAGCAGCGATCTAGGGCTCACATGGGTCTGATTTTGATGAGTTTCCAAAGGACAACTGTAATTATTAATAAGAAGTGTGCCCTCATCCAGTATCTGCAATGGCTGGATGGCATTAAAATGTCTCAGATCTCCTCAAGTAAAATAGAAACAAGGTCACAGGACTGAAATGGAGAATTCATCATCACATACACATCTGAATTATCCCTATCAGTGTGGCGGGGATCTTTGAGGCTGACTTTTTCCAGCTTGAACAGGCATAAAACTTCAGAGGCTTCATCGTGCTCTTTCAATAAGACCCCTGAATAAAGACATTTGCAAGTCTGATCCAAACTGACTTCACTGAATCCATAACATAGCAAACATTATACGTTTCAAAGCTAACTTCCTAACATATTTTGAACTTTGCAACCTTTTGTTTTTAATCCAAGAAAATGCCTGAGATTGATTTGATTACCGTTTCTTAGATACAGATTTCCAAATGTACTACTTTAACCTATTTTACATTAATTTCAATTTCCACATCTCATACAACCAGGAGAGTAAAGTATCAACAAGCTAATATTCCTGTGGCCACATCATTATTTGACTAATTAAGGCTGACTGAGAAAATTAACAATTGAGTGCTACTAAGAAAAGTTACCAAGCAAGAAGTTTGTGTAACGTAATGATCCTGGGAGGCGTGTGGTGCAGTGGGTTGTGCGTTGGTGTTGGGATCAGGGGGTCACAGGTTCAAATCCCACTGCAGTCAGCATGTCGTTGTGTCCCTGAGACACTTCACCCCAAACTGCTCCTGTGGGGATTGCCCACAGTATTGAGTATGTAATGACATGTAATGTAATCCTGAGCTCTGGAAGATCTCAAACTAACTTCATATGCTATGATATGTTATATGCTATAACATATTTTGAACTTTGCAAACTTGCTGCACTGAGACCTGCTTGATTACTTTGTCTTGGATATAGACTAGGGTTGCCAGAAACTGACCATGATCAAAGTACTACATCAAAGTGTAGTGTGATGCAGCAGCAGTCTGCTCTGCACGCAGGCTTCCTCCAAGTTTACAGTAAAACAAACTGGTGGTGTGACCAATGGCCATTTACAATTATTAATACTATTACTATTATTAGCGTTAGTCTATATTTTGGTTGAAACTAAGCCAGAAAAAAAAAAAACATAAATAATAATAAAAAAATATATAAATAAAATCGATNCACCTGTGGATTTGTTTTATGTTTTCCAAATAACATAATCTTTGTTTTGCTTATATTTAATGATAATTTGTTTGTGTCAAACCAATGTTTTACTTTAATAATTTCTGCTGTTATCACTTCCATTAGCTCTTTCAAATTGTCACCGGAACAAAAAATATTAGTATCATCTGCAAATAAAATAAATTTCAATATATTTGATGCTCTGCAAATGTCGTTGATGTATATTATAAACAACTTGGGACCAAACACAGACCCCTGAGGTACTCCACAAGTTATGTTCATGTATTCTGATTTATGTTCACCAATTTCAACAAATTGTTGTCTGTTGCTTAAATAATCTCTCACCCAGTCTAATCCCACCCCTCTGATGCCATACCGTTCCAGTTTTGTCAGTAAAATATTGTGATCTATGGTGTCAAATGCTTTTTGTAAGTATATAAATATTCCCACTGCTTGTTTTTTATTGTCAATGCAGTTTGCTATTTCTACACTTAATTTCATTATTGCCATATGTTGATCTATCTTTCCTGAATCCATATTGACTGTCGTCCAAAAGCTGATGTGTTTCCATGAAATTGTCAAGTCTTTTTGTAAAAAGTTTTTCAAGGATCTTGGAAAACTGAGAGAACAATGAAACCGGTCTGTAATTTGTGTAATGGTATTTATCCCCAGTTGTACATAATGGTATAACTTTTGCTATTTTCATTTTATTTGGGAATTTACCAGATTGAAAAGACAAGTTAAAGAGATTTGTCAATGGTTCTGCAATTTCTTCAATAATGTTTTTTACAATAATCATATCAATATTTTTCCAATCGGTCGAGGATTTGCTTTTAGATTTTCGCACAGTATCTATGATTTATTTTTCTTCGACTGGTGTGAGGAAGAAAGAGCTATCGTTTGTATTCCAGACGAGAAAAGTAATTCATTTTGTCATGGTTTTCCCTTGTTTTCAAACAGTATGTATTGTTCGGATATCTTTTAGGAGCCCAAAGCAGAGACTAACACTAGTAACGTTTAAGGTGTTTAATAAAGAAAGCAAGGAAAAGGCATGTAATGAAGGCAGGGAGCTGGCTGGTTGCAGAGAAGGTCCCCACAAAGCAGACGTCCCAGGCAAAAATACAAAAAGTTGCACAAAACACTGCAATCTGGAAAAACAAGGCTTAGGCTGCAGAGAGGCACTCTGGATCGTCCAACAGCATTTTATTATCTGGCAGAGTAGTGGGGTGAGGGCCAGGCTCTTAGAGAGAAGGTTGATAAGGTGAGTGGGAACAGGTGTACCTCATCTGCAGCCAGGAGAGTACCAGCCCCGCCCCCTGTCACTCAGCAGCCCTGCAGAGAAGGAGAAACAGAAGCCCTTTCTCAATTCTAATTTCCCCTCCTCGACTCCTAGGCTGCAGTTGAACAGTCCAAAAATCAGCTATTATCGTCTATTTCTATCGTCTATTCCTTGACCTCTGTGTGAAACTTCACGGGGTTAAGGAATAGTGGATAGGAGAATTCTAAAGTATTTAGGAGAAAGGACTGCGGTGCTTTGAGAATCCGACTGCACTTTCACTATCCAACGTATTTATGATGCGCCAGCGGACGTCATGAATGTGCGTCTGCTGCTGTGGGGAAACTACAGTTTTTTATACAGCGGACTGCATGGATGTATAATAAGAACGGTGGACTACTGTAAACAAATCTAGATACTCTGCACCGTGCTCTTGTGGTGTTGTTTTATGCTTTATGAACGTGGACAACAGAGAAACAAATATTTTTCATGAACAAGGTTGTAATTGAAATAAAAAAGGAAAGTAAAACGCATGCTCGTCACCCTCACCCTCCGGTCCACATTAAAGGGGACTTATCATGCAAAATGCAATTTTTGATGTCTTTTATACATAAATATGTGTCCCCGGTGTGTCAGGGAACCCACGCAGCATCAGAAAATAAAACCTTCTCTCTTTTCCTCCGTACCCAAATCTCTAAAAACGGGGGAACAACGGAGCTGATCCAGATTTGCGTCCGATATGACGTAATATCTGA
>NW_011333040.1:21619222-21620314 GCF_000735185.1 Notothenia coriiceps
GAGGTTTTTTTTGCTAAATCTGTCTAAAAAGGTCAAATATCACTTGTTTTGCATCAATCTTGATACAGAGTACTTATTATATGTTGGACTTTGGATTCCTAAAGCTTTTAGTCTACTAACCCATCATCCAAGGTTAGTTTTCACTATAAGTACAAAATATTTTTTGGACAGACACTATAATTTACATTTACATTTGAATTTTCTTTAAAATAAAAAACATCTATATTGATTCTGACTTTTCTAGATCCAACTCACAGGTTTATCATTACTTGAGAAAAAAGATTATTCATTTAACCCTTTTAGAAGGGAAGATATGGTCATTTGTTCTGGGAATGTCATTTTCGAGCCTGAAACCTGAAAAACAGGCTTGGGGCTTAATAGGTTCAAGTGAGGTAAACCTGCTGATTAGCATACGGTTAAGAAACATATATGTACATCTTTTAAGGGAAAACAATGTTACATGTAAAATTGTTATTGTACATTTTTACAGTTATGTGCTTCATGTCCCAGACTTTAAGTTTGGAGTTTATATGCCATCAAAATGGCATAATCATAAAAGACCATAAACTAGTTAGATTATTATTTAGTCTAACTAGTCATTATTTTACCCTAGTGTCAATTCTTGTATTTATGCATCTGCATACTGGTAAACAAATAAAATAAAAATAAATAACTTGAGCCCTTTCTCATTGCACAGTATTTATATGTCTTTATGACTTTAACATCTTTGTTGTACTGAAATAATAATATGTATGTGACTGTATACAACATTTAATTTACAGTATGCTAATATCTTATTCCTTCAGTAGTTGCCGGTTCGTACATGTTACTGTCAATATCAATGCACATACACTGCATTACTCAGGCTGGTGTCAGGTAGGAGATATTTACATATGTCCTTAATAGAAAGAGTGAAAGCAGGAAAGGATGAAACAGCTCCAGCTCAGAGACAGCAGAAGCTGACCTTTTCTCTCACTGTTGGTATCAACCCTTCACACATGGAACACACACACACACACACACACACACACACACACACACACACACACACACACACACACACACACACACACACACACACACACCCCCCCC
>NW_011333040.1:21620354-21620581 GCF_000735185.1 Notothenia coriiceps
TTCAGAAATAATCCTTGATAATCCATGATATGGCGTTTCATCACCGCAGTATTGACGGTAGCATCTCCCACATGAGCAGGCATAAGCTCCGCCCCTCTTTTAAAAAAAGCTTTATACCCAAAATCAGCACCTTTGAAACAGGAAGTGAAATAGAGGGAAATGAGGCATGGCTAGAATGGGTGATCTGTTTGGTATTTTGAGCAAAACACGACATGTTTTTTATATAT
>NW_011333040.1:21620621-21626512 GCF_000735185.1 Notothenia coriiceps
TATATCCAGTTTACTTCGTTTTAACATTGAATGGACAGGCTTTGTATGCCGGGGGCGGGCGGGAGATTCCTGGGAGATTCCTGATGGGTTGTTGGTCGCCTTGGGCGCGAGAAATCGCCAAGCCTNTGGGGAGGGGCTCCTTATTTTCATATAAAGTAACAGACAGAGAATCAGCACTTTGGAAACAGGGCTGAAACAGAGGGGATTATGGGTAATGCTGCAATGATTTGTTTGGTGTTTCAGCCAATTAGAGACAGGCACTGTATATATCTGAGACCTGCAATATATTGATGAAACACAGGATAACAGGGGACCTTTAAAAGCATTAAGAAATAATGCAACAGAAACATTTTATTAATTGGCATTTTAAAACACTAATTTAAAAGCAAAGATAATAAAACATGAATAACACAGGTACATGAATAAAAGTTACAGTGCAGTTTAAGATATGAATATATCAATTAAAAGCAGTGACAAAAAGAAAAGTCTTCAGCCTGGATTTCAAAGTAGTAAGAGTTGCAGCGGACCTGCAGGTTTCTGGTTTGTTCCAGATATTTGGAGCATGATAACTGAACTTCTCCATGTTTAGTTCTGACTCTGGGGACAGAAAGCTGACCAGTCCCTGAAGACCTGAGAGTTCTGGATGGTTCATACACTGAACAAAAGAGTCCGGCGACGCAACAGTCGGTGTCGGCGTCGGCGACTTCTCAGCTGACTGGCCGGTGTATCTGGGCCTTAAGAGAAAAGAGAGCAGGAGGTGAAAAACACACTAACTGCCTGTCTGGCACCATCGCCTGGTGCATTGAGCACACGCATTTACATGTGTTTAAATTACAGTGATGATGATGATATCTAACATAAAAAGGACATTCTTATATCAAACTAGGTAAACTCAAACATCACTTAACATCTACGACATATTGCTAATCCAGTCTGCAACACATACTAAGAGAAAGCGACTTGTGATTTGAGAAGAAACTAGCAGAAACTATCAAAGCATTCTTCATAATCAGCAAACCTTCAGATTTTAACTTTGGAGGTTTTTAATCTGATGTATCCCCTAACCCTAACCCTAACCCCAACAAGTTTTGCAAAAGCACAAATGTTACCACACGATTAAGATTGTGCATTCTTTATGCTCAAACACAGAATAAAGTCAAGTAACGGTCATCACATTTCACCTACTTATCTTCCTACAAACAATATTTAGCTGTAGGCCTTGAGAGAAAAAAAAGTGGAGAAGTGTTATTTTATTATTCTTTACCTATGTCTCTGTTTCTTGTTCCCCTAGCGGTTGGTGCTCCTCTTTTCACGGGTCTTTTTCAATCAGCTCTCTGGCAACATCGAAACACTCTTCCCTTCGTTTTTCACGGATTTTGCTCTTGATTCCTTCGGTCAACTTCTCCTTTGCTGAATTCCTCAGAACCTCTCTCAGCACATTGCCCTCCTCTATTATAATTAGTTTGTCATACAGAAATCTTTTGTTGGCAGAATGTTTTTTTTTCCCCCAGCATTTTGATCTGACACACAATGGTAAGACGAAAGCCACTAAAATAATTCCAAATAGAATCCAGCCACCGATAGCCTAGAGAAAGGAAGAAAGAAAGAAAGAAAGATGGTTATAACACAACAGCATTACTTCAGATAGAACTGATGCTGATAAAGTAGATCCAGAGTGGAAGCACTCACCCGGGAAGTGTTCTTCAGTTCAGCTTTAAGAGCTTTCTCGTTGACCGTGATATCTTTCTCAGCTTTGCAGGCTAACTTTGCCTGTTCTTCAGAGCCGTCATTCTGACAGCAAACATACCAGTCTCCATCGAGGTACAAAAAAGCAACCCACAGCGAGCCGACTAATAATGCCCTTAAAAAATGATTGACATAAAAACAGCAAAGACCGCAGAGGCATTTACAATGAGAGGAATAGTATCTACAGATGCTTTGGAACGAACTGTCCAACAACAGCATTAATAAAAAAATGATAAAGGGTGGCAGACCAATGTACAGGTTGCAGTTCAGTACTTGTGGTTTGCAGGTGCAGGCAAAATCCCTGTCGAGCAAAATAGTGAAGGTGAAGATAGATATGACCGCAGCGTAGGTGCTCAGCTTCTCAGTGGCGATTTTTGTTATAAGGCTCTCCATCTCTGATGTGCGGCTTGCTTCAACTGGCAATGATCAGAGTTCTGCAGCTGCACATTTATATACACCCGCAAAAAAATCATTTCCTGTTCGTTTTTTCAAGCAGCGACGCTGTAAAGTCTTGTTCTGACACGAGACTTTACAGCGATAGCATACAATCACCATTTCCTCCAATGTCTGTTTCCTTCTGTCTTATAGTTGTTTTTATCCATCTTTGCTTCAACACTATCATGGTAGAATATGGTATGATCGTAGCCAGGGGCGCAGCTGCCCTGTGTCAGGGGGGTATGCAGCAACAATTTTGGCGCCCCCCCCCAAAAAAAATGTGTTTATATATATATATAGTAATAATAAATAAATAAGTCTGCTGGACATGGCCTTTAAATAATAAGGGTTTATTTTAAAGCATATCAGCCACTGTAGGTCTACCATCATTAAATAATAAACAAATGTGCCGTATTAATCACAACAAAAAAATAACTATTCATACGGAATAGTGACCGACTATATTAGTTAAATTAAATCTGGTCGACGAAATTGTCACTCTAAGTAAAATAAGTCCACACCTCCTACCACCGAGTCCTTTCCTGTCCCCTTCCGTTGTCATCCAGATTGTAATCCCATTCACATTCCCCAGGAACTTATGGTTGTCTAGTAAACGAAAATTATAATAAAATTATAATAATTATTCCTTTTTGTTATACCTTTTAGGATAAAGTATTACAACAAACCTGTATATAGAATCACCTTTTCTTGTGTCCGTTCCTCACTTACTCTGTCTGTACTCCAAGCGCTACCGTAGTTTCATCTTCTACTCTGGCGTCACTACTTACTCGTTCCATCATTCCTCACAGATAATAAACTGGTGTGTTTTGAGTTACGGTCATACCAAACTTGCTAAGCAACTGGTTGGATAAGTGACACAGGGAAAAACCCCTATTATCACGTCTGTCTCTACCTCTCGGTGAGTGTGTGTCTCCACCTGTAAACTCCCTCTAACAGCTTGGCTCTCCACTGCTAGCTCCACTCCTTAACAGCTTGGCTCTTCCCACTTCTACTCCAACCCTTCTGCTCTTACACTCTGTCTCTCACTTCTACTCCACCTTCTCTTACAGCTTGGCTCTCACTTCTACTCCACCTATCTCTTACACTTGTCTCTCCACTTCTACTCACCTTCTCTTACAGGCTTGTCTCTCCACTTTTCTCTCCAACACTTGTCTCTCCACCTTCTCCTCTCCGACTCAGGTTCCGGAATGACGTGCTTCTAGGTTAGTCTCGACCGGTGCGTGGTGTAGTCTTAACCCCTGAGTAAATCCTCACACAACAACTTTTACCGGGTGTGTTTACAGGACTACCCGGTAATAGGTTCTAGTCTCTTCAGGATCTTCACACAAAAAGCTTCGCATAACAAAGCGTAGTTACGTTTACCTTCTTTCAACTGCTCTAACCAATGACATAACTGATTTTCATGCTTATTCCACATAACAAAACGACATTTGAAAGCCACCTCGATCGCAACAACTGTGTGCGAAACACACCCTATATTTTGACCGTCTCAGAAAGTTTTTGCGAACGATCGTGTGGACTTTGGTCACCAACAATGTGGTAGGTTGCGCCATAGAAAAACACCTTTCTTAATTGAGAGCGAATGCGGCAAGCCATTCGTGTTAACTGTCATTGAACGTTTTTTTTCGGTATCTTCGACTTTTCCGTGATGACCTCTTCGCACAATTTGGCTCTCACTAGCTAACGTCATGAGAACAGAGCGTCTTTCCTTGAACGTGACTCCCCCTTTTACGATGTAATCCTCTAGGGCTTTTTTACCTCTTAAAGACCACCAGGAACTCCAGTATCGTGCTATCTACAGTGTGATCGCTCGTGAGAATCTTTCATCGCCGATAGATTTTTTTTTGGTGTCCTATAGAAAGGACCACGTGAGTCTTACTTAAAAATCTAAGAGAGTTAAACGTCTGACCCATGAACCCATTTTAAACACGGGTCCAGTTTCGGAGTTTCATGACAGACAGCCTCAACCTAACGTGAGGACTGTAAAGTTTCGTCCTCGTCCCGAGTCGAGTATTAGGCCATACGAAAGGTATGCCTCTGTTTTTCTTTCGGTGGTAGTGTTACTTCAGAAAACCAACCGAAGTATCAACACTCCTGTGTTGAGCCATTTCCAGGTGTCTTGTTCTCACGACCTATCGGACCCAACCTCCAACTTCTGTACATCCCTGGTCTCAATACTGTTACGAGCTTATACTCTGTCCATATGTGTTTCCACAGTTTCGGAACCACGTCGTCTTCACAGGTCTCCGGTGATAAATAGGGGACGACATCGGTGTCAGAGTTGGAAGGAGTATACACTACGACGTAGTAGTTGTCTCACACAGAATGGAAAAAACCGTGATAGGTCTCTGACATGTGGTAAAAAAGTCGAAGCCACTTCTCCACCCTATAGGAGTTTTCTCAAACCGACCTGTAATGAGATTTCGGAGAGTCACATTGTCCGACCCTCGCTTTTATCTGAGACAGTTTCGACACGCAAAGGTCAATTCCCCCCTAAGAAGACTGCGAAACCCTTTTCGAACTCCTTCACCTTTTTCTGCCGTTTTGTCAGAGTCTCCGTTTCAGCGAGAGACCGCTCTAACAATGGTACTCAAAGACTACACGGAGAACTAAACCATACTAGATAACAGGTCTTCTAGTGCAGCAACAATCGTTTCCGTTACGTTCGTCACTTGTAAAAGCTACCTGTGACGGTAATTCCTACTAGCTAAGAGACTTTATTAAGAAGACATTCATATTCTCCTCCCAAAGTCTTTTAGGAACTGTACACGTGCGTTCTGATCGTAACTCTTACCTATGAAAGGGGACTGAAATTCCTTTCTGCAACGTCTTTCGTTTCTCTAAAGTACCTTACTAAGTTCGTGACCGGAAAAACTTGTCCCTTGGACTCTGGGTAAAATCCACGTACCAAAAATTACAATACAACTGTGACATTAAGTCCTCAACAGACTGGTCTAAAACGTTAGAAGTCGACACAGGCTTTTCAAATTCAAGTAAATGTTTTACCTTGTGTACTGTTTTCGACTCAACCCTCCTTAGTCACTGTTCTTATACGTGACCGATGGCTACTACAAAGTTCCCTATAGTAAGTCCTTTTAAATGGGTCGTTCGGCAGATGAATCCCCCGTACTTTTTCCGAGCACCTATTTGATTTTACAGGAGGATGTCCTCTTTGGAACTAAACCAAAGGGGTTTAGACTGTCATCGGGACTCTCAAAAGGACTGGTTACGGATATTGTCAAACGGGAGACGGCTCTCTGTAAGTCGGTTCGATTTCGACTAATTTTGTATGGAGCAAGGTTGTACTCGTTACTAGCGGAATTGGGTTAATCGTCAGTAAAGTTAACTTTTGTCACACCGTGCTTGACAAAGTAAGCTACGTTATGATCTATTTACCCGTTCACGTTTCCGTGCGGTACAATGCTAACATCATGTTGATTTCTCACGAGATGATGTTAGAGTCCATCGTTGTTTAACAATGTATTCGATGTAGTAAAAAATTAAAAAAATAAATAATCGAATAAACAGTCGCCCGGCACATGTTCTGTCAAGTCCATGGTCTCAATCGATATTTCACTAAATGTAGACACCAACAACAATTGTCCTCACACAAGATTTACTAGAAACATTCGCGAATGAAAACGTAAAATTACAAAATTACAAAATACAACGTAACTAATAATTACTAA
>NW_011333040.1:21626557-21631613 GCF_000735185.1 Notothenia coriiceps
GATGTCCGTCCGTAGTTTTATAGAACTTCGACCCGCACAGACTCCGAACCGCTAAAGCAGCGCGCGGTTCCGCTGTGTTGGTAGTCCGTTAAGGGTCCTTAGAGTGGCGGGCGTCCGGGTCCGATGGTTTCGGACAGGTGAACGTTACAAATTTTTGCTTCATTTGACCTGATATTTGAGGGTTTGTCCACTTGTGGATGTCAAAGTGGTTGACAAGAGACGTGCAGGGCGGTGACGGACCAAGGCAGGCCAAAATCCAGAGCCATTCCACTTGCCTCATGGTCAGAGTTCGACCCTGTGACGGTACCGTTACTAATAAGATAGGGATGTAAAATATGTATACCTTTTATCAGTTCGACGTCATAGTCGTATGTGGCGGAAACTAACCCCAATTTCCGTGAACATGACCGCCATTAACGATTTGCCTAAACTACCTACTACGGTTCGTGCTCGGATTGTTTTCAACTTGTAACAAGTTGAAAACTACGGCTATCTACGAGCACTACAAACGTCTCGTACGGTACGAGGGGTGTAACGTCAACAGCCGCTCCTAATTTTAGAAGATGCAGTGGGTAAGTTCACTTACCCCGCTCGCAACTTTCGGAATTAAACTACGGACATCACCATCTGCCCGGCATTGTGTCTTTTCTGGAGGGTTTTGCGGAGCAACCTCTAAAGAGGTAAAAGGTACAAAAGAAGACCATAAGACGCTCCCTAAGCGGTCATCGGTGCCGGGTCTCGATACCGGCGTGGGAAACGCGTCGGCTTGTATATAGTGACAACCTTCGAGTCCAAGTCAAGTTGTTTGACTAGGTCAGTACCGGTTGCTCCCAGACAAAGACAGAACATTTCCCCTTTAGAAGTTTACTAGCCGAAGTGGCTCCCCGTCTTGGTGCTGTTTCAGTCACCGACTGTAAAGAACAATTGGCCAAGGAAGTCTACCAGCTCGCCATAACATGACACACGCGCCGGTAAGATGCCTGTTTCGAAGCGTTTGTAACGTCGCTAATACCGGCCTAATACGTGTCGCAGCCTGTGCACTTCCTAGCTGACGAACAAAGATGAAACCAAACCTCTGTCGCCCTCTAAGCCCATGTGTGCATTTCATAAGTAACAACAAACACATAAATACCCTCGCGCGTCGCATTTCGTTTTTGAGGTCCTGTAAGTAATAGACATGCCGTTAGAGTTTTACTCGCTACAGGGTGTACTTTGAGGGTTTTTGACTCTGCAGACCGTTTACATGCATAAAAACCTTCATAACACACAAGGGGACGGGTAATAACCGGAAAAGCATGACATGGGACCTTTAATTGCACTCTTAAAAACGGATAGGGTGTCTGCCGCCTGAACTCAAACTGGAAGCTGAATCTACAGAAGAGGTGATTGAAAGCAAATGCTCTGGCTCCCATTGTACTTTTAGAGTCTCTTGGAACCACCAATAGCCCTGCATTCTTGGAAGACATGGCAACAGTGAGACAGTAGGGTATAACAAGCTATTTGAAGTGGACCTATTATGCTATATTGGAAACATATATTGTAGGGCCATACCTATACAAAACATGTCTGTGAAGTTTTTTGCTTAAAATACCAAACAGTTCACCCATTGTAGCCATGCCTCATACTGCTCATACCCCTCTTTTGCAACCCTGTTAGAGAAACAAAGATTTTGGGTCATTAGCTTGAAAAAAGAGCAGCAGAGCTAATGCCTGATCAGAATTCTACCGTAGATAAAGTTCAATTCTGCTGTGATAAAACGCCATCCTGTTCTAAACCACATCAAAGATTATTTCTGAAACAGTATGGAGCTCAAATGCTTTTTCTCTTGACGGTTTATCACAAGGTGAGTTCCTTTTTTTATTTCCTGCTTTTTAAACACATGTGCTCTCCAGTACAGGTTAGCTCTGAGTGTTAGCGAGGCTTGCTAATGTAAACAAAGACGAGATTACGTCCAAAACAGGTCAGGCATTGTTTCTGATAGCAACTTTCTGTGGGTCCGCCGTTGATTTGACGTCATATTGGCAGAAAATCTGTATCCGCTCGTTGTACCACAGTTTTTAAAACATTTGGGAACGGAGGAAAAGAGAACTGGTTTCATTTTCTGACGCTGCGTGAGTTCCCCGAGAAACCAGGGACACATATTTATGTATAAAAGACATCAAAAAGTGCATTTTGCATGAGAGGTCCCCTTTAAGACAGGATGCTGCCTGCCTATTTTTTAAGATTTGTAGGCGAGAAGAATGCTATCCTTTGTTGTATAGGGAGCCAGTGCAAAGCAGACAAAATATTGCAGGCGTAATATGGTCCCTGATCTTGTCAAAACGCCTGCTGCAGCATTTTGAATCTGCTTAAGGGACTGAAGAGACATTTCGGTACATCTTGATAATAAAGAGTTACAATAGTCCAGCCTTGAAGTAACAAATGCATGGACTAGTTTCTCGGCGCCGTTTTGAGGCAAGATATGCGTGATTTTTGTAATATTACGAACATGAAAGAAGGCAGTTCGTGAGATTTGTTTTATGTGGGCAGTAAAGGATAAATCATGATCAAATATAACTGCAAGATTCCTTACGGTTTCGATGGAGGCCAAGGTAATGCCATCCAGAGTGAACATAACTTAAGAGGGCCGAGTACAATAACTTCAGTTTTGTCCGTGTTTAACAAAAAAACATGTAAGCTCATCCAAGTTTTTAAGTCCTTTAGGCAACTTTGAATTTTATTTAGATGAATGGTTTCATCAGGCTTGATCGATACATATAATTGAGTATCATCAGCATAACAATGATAATGAGTGACTCCTTATAATATTGCCTAACCATATATACTGTGATCAGAATAGGTCCAAGCAAAGAGCCCTGTGGCACTCCATGACTAACTTTAGTTTGCATGGAAGACTCATCGTTGACGCATACAAACTGAGACCGTTCAGATAGAAAGGACCTAAACCAGCCTAAAGCGGATCCCTTTAAACTACATGCTCTAGTCTTTGTAATGGTCGATAGTATCAAATGCAGCACTGAGATCAAGCAATATAAGAATAGAGATAAGTCCTTTGTCTGAAGCTATTACAAGCTCATTTGTGACTTTCACAAGAGCTGTCTCTGTGCTATGATGTGTTTAAAGCTATTGAACATTCTTAAATAAATTATTGTTTTTTAGGTAATCACACTACTGTTTTGCAACTGTTTTCTCAAAGATTATTTGGCTAAAAGAGGTTTTATTCCAAGCTACTTTAAAGGATTGTGGTACATAGCCTGATAATAAAAAATATTAATCATATTTAATAAAGAAGTGTTAATTAAGGGAAAATTCAGTTGTTCAAGGAGAAAGCAGAGAAGCATAACATGTGTCTTAGGAGCTATTAGCAATTTTCCACAGAGAGACATTTCCTTTTTTAACTAAATTACATGGCAGCTTCTTGGTAAAAGGGCTTATTCTGTTTCAAAGCAGGGCTTCTGTCAGCGCTCAGCTGAAGACAGACCCTCTGACAGGTAGTGCTGTTCTTACCCTACAGGGATAAAAGATCAAATGGAAAATGGTGAGAAAAGCTACATGCTAAGTGGCTCTCACACTGGGTTGAAAGAGAACTCATGGCAGTCACTTATCCACAAAGTTTGACATGGCTGTCAAAAGCTCAGCTCACATGTTAAGTTGTGATTAAGTGTGGCCGTTCCTCCACAGGCCTTCAGAGTGGAACTATGCCTCAGGCAGACTTTTTATCACAATGACTTTTGTTTAGTTAAGCTACGTTTAATTATGCCATAATGGTGATCAGAGAGCAAACCGTCTATGTCCAGGTAAACATAATTAACTGTGGCTAGTGAAGCCAATAGTTGACTATCATTATTACAGATGTAGCACTCCAGATAGGACTCACATGGGTGTGTCCCAACCAAAAACCGAGCGGATCCCAGTGGCTGGGAATGTTGCCAAATTGCTAGAGGGAGTTGCCAAATTTCCCCATTTGTTCAATTACAGGATTTAACCATGAGATGGCGCTTCATTCACAAATACACAAAGACAACTGGGTGTTGTAGAACTTAGTCTGTTTGCAATGTTTGCAGCTCTGCAGTTGTGTTTGCTGAATACTGTAGCATTTAATCACTTATTTGTTATGGTTTTCACAGGCTACTATAATGAAACAATATCAATATTTTAGATCAAATAAAGTATATAGTTTGCTTTATGCAGTATATTTTTTGTTATATTCTTGTGGTGTTTTACACAGTAGTGAGAGTGAAAAACAATACGTAGTAAAACTTACAGGCCTATCAGTGGACATTGTGGAATCAGGGCAGAGCAGAGCAGTTGCTTTGATTTGATATAGTAAAGCAGATTATCACAAAGGAATGTTATGAGATAAAGAAATCGAGCAGAGCGAGCAGAGATCCCAGTAGCATTGTGTTCCAGCAACGCTGGTAGAAAAGCAGCTAAAGGTGACCGTATGGAATGGACAGGCGAAGACAACACAAGTAGCGCGTACACGGCATACTTTACCAGACACGGCCGTTTGGATAGTTTGAAATGATTTTCACTTTTTGGTCTTGGTCGAATTGCATTAAGGTATTAATTAATTAATATAAATTAAGGCACCTTCATCCGAAAAACTGAAACAATCTCGCACTAGAGGAGGAGCGTCGTCGCTCGATTCACGACAGCCTTGCCCTGGGATTGGACTTTCATAATAGTAGACTTTAATTAGTAATACAATAAATATAATTTATGATAGTCCATAAAAAGTGAACATAAATCTTTATGGACACAACATTAATAACTACGTAGACACCAAGTAGTAAGTTACACGGAGTCGATAGTACCCCAATGACTACTATAATGTTATGAATATGTTTACTACTATTAATGTAAAATCAAAATAAGAAAGAATAAGATCAAAGGTATATATATGGTAAACATAGCGAGTAGATAAAAACTAAAATAATTAGACCACACTAGACACGAGAGTGACATAAAAGTGAGAGGGAACAACGACAAACTTGATGACTTAAAGGGGTGCCCCTAATTATTTTCAGGTCAGAATAGAATAGAATAGAATTCA
>NW_011333040.1:21631658-21670887 GCF_000735185.1 Notothenia coriiceps
TTGCCGTAATACTGCCCTGCTTCAATATAGTACTTTTCAATGCACGAATAATTCGTAAAATTTTGTATACACCCATTCAACGGTTTACGAAAGACAAAACTTGCAAGTAGTCATATATTAGTTTTTCTCTTTATACTTGTAATCAAAAATGACTTTAACAGTGTTTATTTCAGTAGGAGAGTTGTTGAACGGCCGAATGTTGTGTGACGGTAAATGTTGCGGCTGCAAGGCATTGTGGGGCAGCATTTTCTCCTCTCCTTTCGGTTAGGGAGGTCCAGTGGTTCCTAAGCTAAAGGAGGTTATAAAGGAAGTTTGAAACCTCCTTTCCTATCATTCTAGAGAATTCGAACGACACTTATCATGGCTGCCACTGAGGGACTTCTGGGTCATTTCACTCCGTTAGGAAGGTTCCTAAGCTAAATGGACTATTTGACTTCAGCTGAGAGAGGTGCAGTGACGCTTCCTAAAACCCGGAAGTAAGCTGCGCATTGTTTCCCTCGACAAAAAAGCAATGAGATTTGTCCATAGTATTTTAGAAAATAGCTCCAATTAAGATCTGTGGGAAACGTACCTGTTAGATAAATGCACGTTTTGTTCAGCCGGATAATATCCACATGTCTACCCTACTTTTATAATTTTCGTATCATAAATCTATCAATTAGATTTATGATAGACTTTTGAAACTACAAGAAGATAAGGAGGACTTTTACAAAAAAGTAATAGAGATTTTTGTCCAGAAGGATAGCATAGACTTCATCTTCAAGTCAAGGTAAGACCACCATTTTATTGAAAATGGGATCTTACTAAGAGAGAACAATTACATATTTAAATGATAAAATTACATTTTTTGGGTATCCTTTTGTTGAACTGTCTGTTTAAAATTAATCGAAGCATCAGACTAAAAAAGCTTTTGAAAATAATATTATATTTTGATTTAGGTCAAAATATAATATTTGTAAACCTGAAGAGTCAGTGCCAGTGCCTCACCAGCCATGAACCTCACTGCACGTCACTGCAGAAGCTTATATAGACATCTAAGTTTGTTGTTCCCCACCACTTTTGTACAACAAAAAAAACACCAATGGCTAGGAAGACTTATTTTCAGCTTCATATGATCAAAACAAGACTCGTATCCGTCATCGTAACAATTTAAAATCTACTGCATTTTGATACAAAGCAATACTTCACTTCACCCCTCCACCAACTTAATCCGGGTTTGTTGCGGAAAGTCTTTGGTCTTTTTCTTATTCAACGGGGGAGGGGTCAGTAGGGGAGGGGGCAGCTGGGGGAGGCAAGGGGTTGGGTGGCAGACTGGCGACAGGCCGTAATTTCTCTCTCCCCGCCTGGCATCTGCCCACTGCTGCCAACCCTCTTCTAATCAGCAGCCGTCCATGTGCTTGGCAGCAGAGGTGGTTTCAAATCAGCTTCTCGCCCCGAGTTAAAAACCCTAAGCCCTATCACTTTGTAAACGGGTACCTTTAGGGCGACTGATGCAGGGACGCCTCTGATGTGATGAAGTGGAGAACATTGGTTGCCTCAAATACGTTTTGCTGCTAGCACTGTTGTTACTGTTGTTCTTGTACTTGTTTATCATAGTTGTTTTTTCAAACCAAAATCAAAAGGCAGCTCTGTCTTTTGGTTTGATTTGTTAACATGCTTCTAACTGACATGGATGTTGGGAAAACAGTTCACGGGGAGGAAAGTAAAGCAGTAAAGCGATGGGCTTGAAGTGTAATTCCCTTTGAAAAAAGGAGGGAAACAGAAACTGCACTTGTAGTGAAACTCAAGTCTTTATTTTGTTTTACTCTGACATGATGTCTGAATTGGTAAGAAAAGGAGAACGATGTTCTCTAACTAGAAACCATTATTTTAAGAAACTGCTATCTTACAGTGTATGACAAAACATTTCATACTGTTTAAAGATGATGACAACAGGGCTGTAAAGCTTACAATTCTGATTATTATTCAACAAATGTTTATGAGGTAACAAATCATTTGGTGGATAGCATAAAGCTACATGGCTCATTCATTTGCAGGGCGGAGGGTGTGGGAATTAGGCAGGATGGCTGTTGGCTTCAGAAGTACAAAGAATGGGCTATGTGGAAGGGGAAGCAGAAGAAAGAAAAAATCCACAAATTACAGGAATTATGTGCAGCATGGGTTTCAAACACACACACATCCAGACAGGCTGATTGATGAACCAAACGAGTCACCGAAAATCAAAGGGGGGAAATAAAGGGAGACACAAAGGGGGGACAATTTGAAATGGACTAACCCTCTCCGGTGGCTCTGTAGCCAAGGGTCGGACAGATAGGGTTGCCAGAAAGAGTCTGCTGACAGCCAGTGTCACTGGGCTTTGTAATCATTGTGCTGGACCTGATAGGGTTACTAGCGGCTAATCCAGGCTGACCTTGGTTAGGTGTCCTGAATGAGGACGGCTTTGTACAGTTGGGACAAGCTAACAGTATGACGGTGATGCTGACATATAATGTCTACGTGGGGACTTGCCACCACTGCTCTTTTGTTGTGCTATCGAGTTGCAAGTCCTTGCCGCAAAAAATAAATAATGTTTTTCTCTTTCTTTCCGGGTGGAAGAAAGGTGGCATTTGAATTGTCACTTGGGAGAAGTTAAGGTTGTATCTGAAGGTTCAAGATGTCAGCTCTTGTGTTAGATGGTGTTGGAGTGACTTAAAAAAAAATCCTATCGTGATGAAATGTTATGATGTTGCCAGGTAATGGCCCGTGTGTGTGTGAGCGTGTCATCAATGGATTTGATAGAAATGCCAACACACAGTACAATATGATCCTACAAAAGGTATCTCTGTCGCAAGGCCAAACTGATACAGCATTTTTTCCTCAACCATGGAAAGAGCATATATTTAATATAAGTAAAAATATTTATATATAATAATAATAATAATAATGCATTACATTTTTTATTAGAGCGCTTTTACAGGTGCTCAAAGCGCTTTACAATTACACATTACACAGACATGTAAGAGTCATTACTGTGGACATTACCCAAAGGAGCAAATGCGGGCAAAGTGTCTTTCCCAAGGACGCAGTGGCGGCCGAGGCGGGATTCGAACTGGAGTTCACCAACGCCCCTTGATCTGATGATCAACGCTCTAACCACTGCGCCAAAACCGAGCAAAAAAAAAAATATTTCAACGATGATAAAATTAATAACAAATATTAATAAAGATATCATTAGTTTTCAATTGAGTTGTTAATAAGAAAAACAATATTTGAAAAAAATGATATATTCACTAATAGTGGATAAAAGCTTTACCAGATTTAAACACTGTTGTCCCTCTGGCTTAAATGACAATGCACTAATAAACAAGGTGCATCAGCAATTAACCATGAAATCCAAAGAACTAATGTTTTTTCAAGACTTTGTATTATACTAATTTCAGTATGGGAGACAGGGAGAATGCCAAATTCAATGTTAGACATAATACATACTCACAAGCATCCATACAACATCTACACATACAGACGCACACTGCACACACACAACTACCTTCAGGCTCCAACCGGTGTGAAGGCAGTAGAGAGAAGGCATCCTTGCCTTTCTTCCTGCCAGGGAGAGCTGTAAACGGGAATGGGATTCCCATCCCCTGGAGCCTGCTACTAATCCACAACAGGCCCACTGCTGGATTACTGGGGACATCAGCTGACATGCCAGCGAGTGCACACACAGGGTTACATACACATGTGCCCACTCACCTACACACACATGAAATGGCACACACATCACACCTACACACACATGAAACGGCACACACATCACACACATGCCAGCCATGAAATATGTGCAACGTTCACTCACATGCACACCAGTGGTCATGTGTATGGATGGGAGCACACCCACACTCAATACATACACAAATCACACACATAATCAAGACCTGGAATGCAGCTCATGGCTTTAATACATTGGCAGGACAATATAGGGATTGCCATATTTTTCTACAGTCAGGAGTTGGCAGTAATGGCTAAGTCTGTCCTCCATTGTCCCTGCTGGTCTGGATGCATGTTGATGTATATACGCTTTTTGGAGTCCCTCCCCATGCAATTATACACCTCTATCTTGCATTATGTATGATTACGTGCTTTGTGATTCCTGCGATAATTTTTTCTAACTAGGCAGAACAACATGCTTTCTGAAACTGCAATTCCCCATATGGTTGTTTATACCGTTCCCATAACAATCATTGAAATGTCCAAACAATTGCTTCTGGCAATCAAAATGGGAAGCAAGTGTGGTCAAGTATGTTCACACACAAACAGATAGTTGTATGTTGGTTAATGTAGCTCTAAGTGATTTAACAGCTCATGCTTGTAATGTGAACAAAACAACAACAAAGATGACACAGCAAGATCCAACAGATAAACCAAAAATCAGGAAGTATAGGTTCAAAAGCTTGAATCAGTTGATGTCATCATTCATGTTCAACATTTCTTTTATACATGTGTTTTATGCCATTATCAAATGCATTAAAATGGGTTACCTTTAAGTGAACTGTAAAAAAAAAGTAAAACAAAAAAGGGCACATATCACTGCTGGCAGTTAGTTGGGAGATCAGATGCAGCTCTGAGTCAGGATACACAATCTGCTGATTGCTAACTATCAGCTCTGACACACAAATCAGCTGTAACACATTTCAAATGCAGTCAGGTAAATCTCAGCCCATGATTAGGTCAAGCGTGGTGGCGGTATTTGTGGTAAACACTGTTCCGCTCTGGGGGCTAAACGTTTGTGTCAGTAAAGAATAATTACACCCTTCCACGTTGTATCTATCGTGTTAATCTCGGTCCACAGCAGCCACTTTATTCTCTCGTTTGTTTAATAGCTCACTAGCAGCTTTATTGTTTCAAAGTGCTCGATAGCAAACCTGTAAATTCTCTGTTCAACATTTGCCCCCGTGGCGTTGTGGTTCACCGGTGCTGAATGTTGAAATAAAGCAAACAGCCATTGATCTGCAATCAAAGATCCAGGACAGGAGGTCATTTACATGTAGAGAAGAGAACCATTAGGAACACTGCTGCAAGGCATGTGTGTAGGTAAATTCATTTAGCAGTGGTTTGCTGGCACTATCGACTTGCATACACCAGGAATACGTTAAAAAAAAAGAAAATAAAGCACTAAGCTATTCTACTCTATTCTAATATTTTGTGTAGTAGTGGTACATGCTGTCTGTTGCTAATTAGAAATGGATGTGCATGTGTGCAGTACACAACAAAGCCAAGTTAACTATCAGGGGACCAAGGGAGGGAGACAGGCTTTATACTGGGGGCCTTGATATGAGGCAAAGGAATCAGATAGGAGGCAAATGGCTCTGGAAAATTAGGCACAACCACTTATTGGCAGTTGGTCAAGTTTCCAACTGTCCCAGGAGTCCTGAGTGCTTATGCAATGTGTTGCAGCTTCTGTTAAAATTTGATGATTAAATGGGCAAATACTTCCTAGATTTGTAGACTGAGAGCGGCGCCTGTTTATTTTATTTATTCATAGCATGAATATGAATAATTTACCGGTCAGCAGTTTTTGTCAGGGGAGAATCATTATTGTATGTGGCAGGCTAAAGGTTTATGATTTTTTGCATTTGGCACTTTTCCACTGTATTGACAGCCGCCAGCTTCTGTTGGTGTCATCTCTCTCAGTTTACTTAGAAAGCAGTCAGTCACCACTTATGGCGCTTTTCCACTGCAGCATGTAGCACGGTTTAAGCGGGCCGAGCCAAACCAGGCCCGCTTTCTTTTGCTTTTCCACTAGGGGTAGTTCCGGCTCAGGGCTACTTTTCCACCTTTTTTCTGGCCCTCCAAAATCAAGGTTCTTACCGGGCCAACAACCGGGCTGAATATGCTAAACTAGTGACGTAAACACTCTCGACTGCTGAATGGTCAGAGAGAATCGCTGGCAAGGGGGCTACAACTACAACGAAATGAACATATCTTACAATGATTTAATTGTAATACAACAACGGCCTACAGCCATAAATAAACCAGAGACTGTATTCGCCATGACACAGACAGTCTGTGGTTTGTACTTGTTTAACTTTTGTCTAGTTTCTGAACAGATATGAGGAGCTGTGAGCTCTGAGGGCTAACAGCTAACGGCTGACGTTTTGGTTTTGTGGTTCGCATTGAAGATGACGTCAAGGCAGTTTTACACAGCGTTGCTCCGCCCGCCGAACAGCCGATCTCCCTGCCTACACTGCGTTACTATAGTTACTACCCCAGTTGGTAAACTGTAATGGAAACGCAACATAAAGTGAGCCTGGCTTACCAAGGCCTAACCATACCGTACTAAGCCGTGCTAGGTCCTGCAGTGGAAAAGCGCCATTAGACTGCTTTCACAGGTTGTCATAAACTGTGCATGAAAAAAATAATACCCTTGTTAAATATTCTTTTGCCGTCATGCTTTTGACAACTTGAGAGGGATTTTACCATGTGTTTTAACAATGAATGCAATAACAAACATATATGAAACACACAATTTCAAACATCTCATCTTATATGACCTCTGGAGAACAAAGACATCAGTTAACAAGACATTAAGTGCTTCAAAACCACTGCTGACAGTCTGCTGTGCTTTATTTAAACATGATTACAATCATTCCATAACCGTAACCGTGTGTTTATTGTTATAACCATACGATGCTACCCTAACTCAAATAAAGTAGTAATTTTATCCTGAAACAGCAATTATTTTAGGCCAAACCATGATCTTTTCTGAACCTAACCAAAGCGTTTTTGTGCTGAGCCCAAACCAAACCCTACACACTACATCATAAAACTGATTTATTTTTTCAGCAGTGATTTGTAATGGTTTTGGACAGAAAACTGACATTGCCCTGTACATGGGGGTTTTACATTATACATTTGCAAAGACCGATGGTCTGACATACAGTCAGAATGATGGTTTCCTTTGCCCTTTCTACCTCAGTACTACAAGTGTCTGTCTACTCTTCTACACTCAGTCAAGGTCAATTGAGTTCTCCAGTCTGTTATCAGTGGGGTTTTTGATGGAATAGTGCAGATAACAGAGTACTCAGAAATAGATGGAAGGAAACAGGAGATCAAGAACTGCAGCTTCTGAAATAATTATTGCACCTTCTCCACATGGCAACAGATTTATTTCTAACCTTTAACATGCTATATAGCTTTCAACACACTCAGCTGCACTCAAAGCGGTAAGGAGGTTTTATTGGACTATTGGTTTGGACATAGCTTAAAGTGTTTAGCTGATTTCACAGAATGGTAAATATGGATTCTGCATTTTTTGTTGTTCTTCCTTCTTTGATTTTGCTCAGAAGATTGTGAATTATTGACTAAGATTCAGTGTGGATAAAACAATACAATGAAAGCAAATGGTACGTCTGAAGCCTAATCAGTGCATCTTGGAAGCTGGAGCTGTTCTAGCCTTAGAGGCTCATCAGAAGTTTTGACATTGGCTACCTCTGAAAGAATTGTCTGATAGCCGTCTTCAAGATGTAATTGCTAGTTGCCAACTTCACAAATTAGAAACGACTGGTGCCCAACTGGCACACTTTCTTATTTGCAAGGCCTTGACTGGAGTGAATCAAGGGGGGTGGGATGACAAACCTCTTATATCCGAGCCACAACCCTAATGTTTTATCATCTCCAACAGAAGTCACTAAGACTGATTCTCCAATAAGTGTTACATTTGTCAACACTTGTGAATTCTAGCTTGGAATAGGTAACAAAGCCAAAGTGTCACTTTAATTTGCATGTACTATTGCATTTGATGTGTCCGTTTATTTAACTTACCAATGCATGACCACTACACAAAAATAAAAAGCAGCCTATATTGTAATGCCTAAGACGTATTTTGTATGTTGCTTGGATGTTTCATTGGTTCATTTTGTAAAAGAAACAAACAATAGCTGTTTTCTGCTATTGTACAACCACCAGTTTAAACAAACACACACACAAACCACCCAACACTGCAATCACGACCTGCCTCAGTCGATGGGATCATCACTAAAAAGTACCGACAACACTTTGACGGACCTCGATCTAACCAGGCTTTTTCCCATCAAGGTGATTATGTGACTAGCCTCGAGTTACGAGCAATAAAAGAAATGTCTCTCTTTTTCATTACATCTCCCAATCGTGAACAATGGGACGTTTGCCTCTGAGCCATTTATTCAGCTCTGATGTATGATTAGCACAGGGCAAATCAATACCATGTTGGATGATCTTAACGGAACTGTACAGTGATTTCCCCTCCGTCACAGGGGCAAGCGCTGATATTTGTCTGTCAGCAGTGACATGCTATCTCTAGCAGGGGCACTGGGGCCAAAACACAGGTATTGATCCTGTCAACATTGATGGCCCTAATGGTATGGAGGATGAGGGAAAGTGCCTGCCACTGGAAATGTAATGCAGTGTATAGAACGGCCTCCTGGACCAAGGGAAAGAACAAGATGTCTATCTGTCTTTATGGTGAATTATACTGAAGGTCCAGAGTGAACATTGCAGAAACTGAAAGTAAATACGGTAACAAGAATATGCTTTAGTCAAATGAGAGCCTGTTTTTTTCAGAGCAAAGACAAGAGAATTTTCTTTGCTCATGGTTTGTTGGACCATAATGCTGGAATTTTGTCCAGCCGATATCCACAGTTTTATTCATCATTAAAAAAGTTTAAATTAGTTTTTGTATGTTTTTCTTCCAATATACATCATCTGTTTTCATCAACTGCTGCTTTATGGAACATACAGTTACCACAACCACTTCTGAAGAAATGTATATGCATAAGTTTCTATGTTTATGTTTTCCACAGGGACCGGAATGCAGGCTTACAGTTACATTATGTTGTGCTTCAAGGTGAGGGATGTAGTTCTGTGATTGAAATGTGATTTACATGCATTTTTGTACTACAGAAAATAGTGATAATTATTAGCAATCTTCATAGGGCTGTCAATAGACTCCTGCATGTTTTGAATGTTAAAACGCATATTGCTTTTCAGAAGCATTAATATTAATCCGCGAGCAAAAAAACTTTAAAGAGATGTAAAAACAAGCAACCTTTATCAAAAAGCCAGCAGCTGCGCTCCAGAACCATGTTGTACTCCCACCCTGTAAGCACTCACCTCTCATCTTATATTTATAATTGATTAGTATGGTCAAAATGTCTGGCTAAGCAGTTAATCCACTAGTTTGGCGGAAGTTGAGAGAAAAGGGTGTAATGAACACGACCTGCCTTCAGGAGCCAATGCCTTTCTTCTAAAGAATCAAAACTCAACATAAGAGCCTCTGATTACTTAAAACAGTTGGCTCGCTGACCATCAACATTAAAGTGAGTGAATGTGGACGCCGAGAGACTGAAGTGGTGTATAGGACTATAACTACACATATGCAGTACATGTCTTTTAATGCATGTGTGATGCATTTGTGTGTGTGTGTGTGTATCTAGTAGTGCCCCTGGCTAAGTCTCGTCAGATCTTTTCTTGTTTATGTATTTCCCTTCCGAGACTGAGGCCCCAGGAATATGCTGCAGGCTATACAGACAGATTAGAGTTGGAGGAACATTTTATTTATTTATTGTCAGCAATTATCACTTAGCATAAATATCAATACAGCCAAATAATGGAAAGTTTAGGAACTCTCTACTACTGGCGATGTAGAGGGGTTGATCTGTGATACACTATGGCTGAAATATTACACGTTTACATTGCTATGCACAGATGCATATTTAGGTGAGAACTCAAGTGTAGTTATCAAAGATTCAATTTTTATGATCATAAATTTGATTACGTTTGGGGATTGTGGATTTAACAAGTCAAAACATATGTATTTTCTTTGCTACTCGTTGTTCCAGTCCGTAAAATGTATTTGACCTGGGCAAAAAATATTTGACCTGGGTAAAATATTTATTCAAAATCAACATTGCATTTCTCATGTTCTTCAATTCATCACACGTGTTATTCCAGCTCTCGAGTTTTTGTGGAAAAGGCATCATTGAGGTTAAGCTACAGTACATAACACAGAGCACAATGCCATCAGATAAGTTGTCAGTCACGGACAGCTGGAAAAAAAAGGCCACGAACACACAAACGCACACACTAAGATGTGCCAACACATACTCTGAGTGCTTCTGGATAGAAACAGAGAGTGACAGTGATAGAATTTACTGTGATGGTATCAGCAAAGCAGCCATCACAGCTTTGGCAGATTGGAAGGCCATCAGGACCCATCTCCCTGGCTGTGATCAGTGTTCGCATCCTGACATCAGCCCGCGATGTTAACTCCAGGCCCTGAAAGGGGGCTATGAACCATGATCAGCGATATCAAGCCACCAGAAATAGAAATCCATTTTCCTGCCTGGAGGAAAAGAGGGGCTGAATGAATATCAGTGGCCTCCTGGTCTGGTCTGGTGGGGTCTTAGCTGGGTGTCTGTCTCTCTCCCTCTGCTACACCACTCAGGGCCCTTCAGCTGTTTTCCCCTCTCCTCTTGTTCTGAAGGTTAAAGGATTAGGAGCTGTGTTTTCAGACCGGATTGCTGTCCTGGCATGGATTTAGATTTTGGCCACACACACAAGAAACCAGACCCCCAACACACACGTATGTACACATATGTACATGCAAACACACACACAAACAGAGCACTAACACCAGCGCTGAGCAGGAGTTTGTGGGGATTAGCAGCAAATACCACAAGATGGTGGCCAAAGCAATTTTTTTTCTTTCTTTATGGAGCTAAACAACAACATATGAACAAACTAGAGGTGCTTGTACAAAGTTGTTTTCACTCATCCCCCTCCCTGTCCAGTCTTCCATCCTCCTTCCTTCCTCCTGTCTAGTCTAAACATGCTGACCAAGTGCGTTGTGGCATTTCCAAAAGCAAAAAGCCATTAAATATAAACACGGTGTGTGTGCATTTCTTTTTTCTGATCCTTCAGCTTTCATTTGATTATTTTCTGTTTTGCTTAGAAACTTATTGGGATGCCTGTAAAGCCAAGCAAAGTTGTGATGAATTATTGATCGTTGACAGCTTCATCAAAGCACTGCGTTGTACACTTACTTGGCATTTCTTAACACTGAATTTACAGAGAACCGACACTAATGCGCTCATGTCGTCCAGACGTGTTAACAAATCGGGGCGAGTTGGTGGACCGCTCGCTTTAGACACAAGTTAAGGTCCAGGTACTGACAGAACTGACCTGAAAGCATCACGCTTGCAGAGGAGAAAAGTGCGTCTGTGTGTGTGACTGTGTGTGTTTGCATGAGGGAACGTACACCAGACTTTTAAAAATGCATGAAGAACACAGCCTTTTTCTTTCTCGACACAGAGAAAGAGAGCAAACGGTTCCCAGAATGCCAGGGGAAAACACAGTTCAAATAGTGTGAGGGCGAAGGGAGCAGATCAGAGAGAAAGCTGTTTGCAGTTCAGGCCTACAAGGCAATTCTTCCCCCGACTCCCAGGTGAGAGAGCTCAAAGAGAAATAAACCTGAGGTACCAATTTGCTGAGTTTTGTTCAATAGATGGGTGAGTGCCTAGAGACTTTACCCCGAGTGCACAGGAGCCAGGGCCAGTAAACAAAATTACTTAAGGATGGTTACATATTCTCTCTCTGTCTTCCTTCATGCTTGAAGGAGACAAGCCCTTTGTCTTTGCTCTGCCCAACCTGTGTTTCATGTGAGTGCAGGTGAATAGAGCACAGGCGACATGTACTCTATCGTCTCTATATGGACAGACTTCCAGGCTGTTTTCCTTGTCTCTTTTACAATTTTGTTACACTCACTTGAAGAGTGGACCCAAAAGCCGAATGGAAAACTTTATCAAACCAGATTAAAGTTTGTAGGGCTTGGAAACCTCAGGATTTATTTACAGTATATCTTGACTCCTCCACCGCTTTGCAGGTAGCATTTCTTATCAACTGTGCGGTTTTTATGTTGCCGTGTGTATATATTTTCATAATGGGATGCTGATTTATGTACAGACAATTGCGAATGTTTCTTCATACACTATATCTTCTCTTCTGAACATATGAATGCAGACAGGAGCTTTGCAGGTCCTGAATAATTGCAGCAATGAATATTCCACGGCAAAGATAACACACAGCATTATTTCAAACCCCACAGACACAGAAGCTTCATCATAACGCTCTTGATAAAACTGACTGTGACATACATCGCAGGACACCCCTCGCCCATTTTACAATATGCCCTTCCGTGCTAAACAGTGAAATGAATTCCCACACATCACCATCGCCAAACCTGAACCCCCTCTATTCGCATATAGAAGGGGCCCCTTGGAACAATCCATTAATTCACCCAGATCACAATCTGCACAGATTCAATTATTCCTGAAACCATAACCATAATACAGAGCTATGACAGGGCCATATATTCAAACCAATATTTATTTGTAATAATGCCAGCACTCTCTCTGTCAGAGCCGCAGCAGACAGGTGGAAAAGGCACTGAGCGGAAACAGGACATAGTCTATTGAAAGGCCCACCTGATTTATTAATGCTCACCCATTTAAAAGTCACTTCATTTTTCTATGCCTTCAGTCTACATATACCCCTATATGTGTGTATGTGTGTGCCCATGAATCAGTGAAACACACACTATATTCCTGCGTTAACATCCCTCTGTTGGTATGAAAAGGCTGTATCATTTCAAAGTAGAAGGGCTCAGGACATGAGGTTCATATTGCTTATGTTTAAATATTTTGACAAAGCTGTCTGCACATTGGTGATGCTTGAGTGGCCAGCTCAGAGTTTGGCATATTTCTTTTTTCTTTTTTATGATTGACTGCGAAGGGGAAAGAGAAAAAAAAAAGAAGAAGATAAATGGTTGCGAATTAGAGAGAAAGTGAGCGAATGCCTCAGAGACTTGAGATGTAGAATTCAGATGTATGGTAACAGATGGCAAACCATGCAGAAATCAAAAAATAGTTTTCATTTTTCTTTGATTTTGCAGTGGTAATATTAGATGCAAATGGCACCCATACTACAGAATGGATGGTTTTAGAAACAAAGACAAACATCACTTGAAGTTTGCTTTCCCCTGCACCACTTTCTTTTTCAGAGAAAATTAGTATTGCAGATTGCTTCACCTGTTTGTGTTCAGCACATTCATTTCTGGGAGCCGGAAACTACAGAGGAGCAGACTCCAAACAATAATTTGTCAAATGCAGAGAAGGCCTGGAAAAAAGCCATCATTGTTTACACGTGACCAACATTAGCAAAGCCACATGAGTAATGAACAAAGTAAAAACAATATCCGCTGCGAACACAAACACGTGATATCACTTCAGCTTATCACTCCTCTCCGAGTTGTTTGATCCTAATTGCAATATGTCTCCAAAGCCAGTACCACGTAGTTGTTTTGAGAGTGAGAGAAATTAATTCTCATGTGTGGCTGTTGTAATGTCACATATGAGGACCGCCCTGACCTGAGCTTGAACTCATCAGTTGAAATGAAGTTGTTCACTCAGCTGTAGAAGACAAACCATAGTTGCTGCAGATTAATCAACCCCATCAGGGCGCGTGCAATAAAGGCCTCTTCCTGGAAATGGCTTCCACCCTCTTCCACTTTGACCCCTGGAAATGTTGGATTAAAGGGAGAGTGCATGAGTAAGAAGCAAGACCCTGGCGTGGGTATGATATACTATATTATAGAGACTTAAATTAGGTGTCGAACCTAATGTGTGGTTGTGGAATTGGTGCGCTTATGTGTGCATGCTTTATTTCTGTCTGCCATCATTTATTTAGGTTATTCTGACATTGTGTGTGTATATGGGGGCATTTTTACAATGCAATTACAGCACCGGGCATGTTATGATTTCCTTATGATTTCTATGCTGTGCCATATGCGCCGCAGCTGTCGATGTGTGCAACCATGCACAGATATGGTAACATTTTCTACAGGGCGCCTTTCCAGATGTCCTTGGAAACACACTTCACACAAACGAAAACGAGGCAGAGAAGACAATTTGGTTTTGGAAGGAGTTGTCATTTCTGGTTCAAGCTGGATGTGGAGTCTGTCTCTCTGGCTATTTATCAGTGGTTGTATTTTAGATAGAGATATCAAGACAGAACTGTAAACATTTGGAAGCCATTTTAGTTTTTGACAAGACACACATGTGCCACATCAAAAGTGTAAGCTGTGATGATTCAGATTTGCAAATGACACAATTCTGAATTTTCATGAGGCTGTTTTTCGACACTCTTACTTTGTAGAGCAAAAAAACAAACAATCTTTGGTTTTGAAATCTACCAAGTCCATCAAAAGCTTGCAAAGCAGATGTTCTTAACTAGTGGTTGCAAGTACTTTTCATACACTGTGAACTAAACTCCAATCCTTCGCCTCTTTTCCAATGTCGTTGGCAGTGTGTGTAGGTAAGTCAATGTAGCTATCATAGGCTGTGATGGGGCTTCACAGGCTAGATACTAAAAGCCATACATTTTGTAGTTGTCAGGGGATGTTGATTTGTCAGAGTCTTTAGAATTTCCTGGGTATTGAAAGTAGAAGCTTTTTGCTTTTGTATGAAACTTTGATAGGCGGAAGAGAGAGGAATATGATCCCATTATTTTCTGGCTTTACACAAGCCTGACCATATGATTTACTCACCGCCTTCTAAACACAGAGAGGGGAAGTGCGAGGAAAGAAAAGGAAACGACAGAGAGGGAGGGAGGGAGGGAGAGTGGCAGCCTGCTTGAGTCATTGCATTTGCACGCATTAGAGTTTGCAAGACTAATGTTTTGGAAAACAAGAATAGGGAAAAGTAGAATGCTGCAAATGGCTCTGCGTGACTGGATTTGGTTTGAAAAGAATATGTATGCTTCTGAGGAAAAGGTTCCCAGCGATATATCCAACTGGAAATGTTTAATCTCACAGCTGAAAACTTTAAATACAAAAGCCGCTCTTCAGGTTCACTCACTCTTCCTTTATTCACAATTGCCACAGTTTACAGTCCGGAAACTGATTACTCCTCCTAGCTTAACAACTTATACCGTATTTTCTGTAAACTTAGACAACATGCAGCGATTGTCTTAAAATGTTTGGCTTTTTACCAAAACAATCAACATTTAAAACAATGCAAATTAATTTGTTTAAATGGATTTTATACCTTTTCCTTTTGCACCATCAGTTAAAAACTAACTGTAACCACAAGCTGCTGCAATACAGTATTTTCCCCCATTACAGGAAACAATCGGTAAACACTGGCTTGGGATAAGTGCAGTTGGATTGTTGTTTTCCAAAGCTCCTGGGCGATGTTACAATACAGGGAGCACTTCACGTATCCATCCAGCACCAAATCTCTTCCAGTGTTTGTCATACACACCATTGTTGAAGTACTTACAAAGATTGAAGATTATCTCCCCTCACTGGGCAACGCATGTTTGCAGCAGAGTCTCACATGTATAATTCATCGGGAAAATAAATTGTCAAGACTTTAAAGAACACAATGCATTTTGTACTGGGCAACACTTTGCTTTTTACCCTCCAAATTATTTATTGTTTCCTCTGCTCCCCCGGGCCTCGGCCTGACCTTAAGCAACTTCTAATTGGCTCTGCTGCCACATAGCTCTCATGTGTTTACCCAGTCTTCTGCTGTTTGGTGCGACACAGTGTAACAAAAGTGCTGCAGCTTTGGCTGTGAATGCTGTAAATACATTGCGGATTTCACCAAAACAAATCAACAGCCTATTTTAGCTTCATTATTTCCTGATATAGCTTCAGGTAGGCACAAGGATCATTTTTAGGAGAAAGCAATGTGTACCGGTCTTTTTATGAGAAAGAACAAACACAGCAATTGTTCTGGAAAATGTATCAATACCATTACACTATAAATATACTTACCGGCAAATACAATTGATTAAATCATTTCATCATTTGACATATTTTCAATAGCTAAATTGTTTTTTGTAACAATTAGGAGATTAATAGATTAGTAGTTTGCAATAAAACGAATCATCAAGTTAATGGTCAATTAATCTTGTCAAAAAATGACATGAATTGAATTTGAACATTTGCTGTTTGTCTCTGTCTTGTGATGGCCTTGAGGACTTTTTGTGGTAATTTATTCACTATTGCACTGACATGATCCAATGATGTATTGACTCAGTTCCAAAATAACCGTCATATTAATAATAGTAGTACATTTATGTGAGTTGCATCCCTAGTTTGTGTTGAACCGGTTAAACAGGTTAAACTGTATCCATGCTGGTGGGGAGGTGCGTGTGCTGCTGAGGACGTGGTTGACCTCAGGCATCAAGGCACACTGACGATTAGGAAGTGAAATACACAACATTGTTTAGAGATAACGGTGTTTACATTGTTAAACTTGAAATTAAATACATTTCCTTATTGCTTTAGAAGCAACCTATAACTGTTGGTGTTGGTGTTTTCTGATGTATTTTATTTGCATTGCACATCTTGTGTGAAAGAACACACATTTTGCAGTATTATACATATTAACATAACATATCGAGGCAATAAACTTAAAAATGTGTTGTCAGAAGAAACAACTGTTTGCTGTCTTATAGAGGGATGGATCATCATTTGACTTCTAGTAAAAATAGAGAAATACATTACACGTTAGTTGTTAGACGCTTTTATCCAAAGCGACTTACACACTCAATACTGTGGACAATCACCACAGAAGCAATTTGGGGTGAAGTGTCTTGCCCAGGGACACAACGACATGCTGACTGCAGTGGGGTTTGAACCTGTGACCCCCTGATCCAAACTCCAACGCACAACCCACTGCGCCACACGCCTCCTTCAAAAATGGAAATCCTTCATGCACATTCCCAGACAAACTTTACAGACTAATAGAATCATCTGTACTGTTCTCCATCTATTGTTTGATGCGACAACTCATCAGTCATGCTGCCTTTATACCATTACACACACAATAAAAGCAGGGGCGGGGGCTGGAGCTGCAGCATCTCACACAGTGTAATTACATAAACAATAATACGTGATACGTTATTAGGAGTGGAGAGGGGGAGTTCGGGGGGAAACGAGACTCCTCTGAGGTCTTTGTAATTCCCTATTTGATAATAAGGCTTACAGCAATTAAGATGTTTAATTTAAGGATTTAAGCACTAAGGATTCAGACAAGAAGAGAGAAAAAATAATAATCATGGGAGGTGGCTGAAGTTTGGGGTTGATCTGACTGCATTTGAATGTAGATTATTCTCTTTCTCCCTCTTCATTTCCCCCTCTCAGTCTGCCTTTAACCCCCCCTATCATCACCTTCTTTCTCCCTCCCTCTCCCTCTGCCTTTCTCTCGGTCCCACTTGAAGTCACCAAGGGACTGAGAGGATGTGAGGAGAGTTGATCATTGCATTGCACTGATAAGCAAAAATGTTTCCAGAGCGTAAAAGAACTCTGTGGTGTGTGAGAGGGATAAACTATAATCTGCCACCACACACTGAACTTGACTGCTAATATTTGCATTGGAAATCAGACGGAAGTTATGCTAAGCTTTCCCCCATTATAGCCCGCCGTGGTGTGAAAGGTCTTCCCCTCCTTCATTTGAATATGGCCTCTCATGCATTAGAAAAATACACATTTGGACGAGTGGAGGATGGGATGACAATTTATGAGGATGCATTTTTTAAATGATCTCTTAGTGAGGTGGATCTCTCCCCCTCCCCCTCCAAACAAACCCCCACCTCACACTTGCTTCTGCTCACTCCAGGCATCATAAAGTGTATACAAACCTATTTAAAAAGCAAAGTGAAAGGTTTGATAGGGATTTACGTGACTGGATTTTCTCAATCATATAAAGAAAATCAAATCAATTGTTTCCATGCTTGATATTTTTATTAATTCATATGAATACGTATGTTTTTTTTTTATAGCACACATATCAGGTCATTGTATCTTAGAAAACCAGCACCCCAATTACAATTCAGACCCACTTTTGAAGCGTATATTTCCTTAAACAACTGATTCGTATATGTTTTTTAATTTCCCTCTTAACATTTCCCTGAACTGCATTTTTTTTAAATTAATCCAGCAACTTATTTTTTTCTCTAAAGACCCACCACAGGAAATGTGTTCATTTGATCAACCCTGTGTTGTGCAGGATTGATAAGATTAGCAACCAAAAGCATTAGTGATTCAAAGCGTTACAATTAATGTTTTCATATTGAAAATCAGTGAATTAAAGGCTTTGTGTCTAGAGGGGAAATCACACTGCCGCCGTCATGCATATCTGTTGACATGAAGAAGCACACAGCAGAGGGTGAAGCTGAAGGGGAATACTTCAGTGTGATATGGAAACTGTTTTTGTCAATGATATAAAAAACACTTTTTCTCTTTAAGTTTTATAACCCTTCAACAATTCCCATGTTCCACAGGCCCCTGCTTTGATTGAAGTTTAAAGGACACCTGCATCTAATCACTGTTTATACCCAGTGTGCAAACTGTCATTGGGTTCTGTCACCCGCTCTAATGGCGACATTTGAATCTGTGTCTCTGGACCACACAGGCAGCTTCCTATATGCTGTAGTAATTGTCTCACTCCCTTACCTTATAATCATTGTTTTCAGTCCCCTGAAGTGGGATGTCTATAACGACTTGATGTATATTGAGGTAAATTATATAGCAAAAAAGAAATAGATATCAAATGGTTATGCTGCTTCCATGTATTCAATGTGCTGCTCACCATGGTTAAACACTGGGGCATCACATAATTACGTGCAGTTGAGTTGACAGGCATTTAGCGCATTTCCAAATGACCTAACATTGAGAGAAATAACATCTCAACAGCTACTGTACAGGCATTTAAATATTTATTTTTGTAATAATGTAATGTCATTTAGAATCACACAGGGAAAAAGTGTGTGAAATTGCGCAGATAATCAGCTAAATCTCTTAACATGAAAAGATAATTGCTGCAGAAATTAGCTGTACCTGAGGTCCATTTGTTTGGTCATGGCTAGTTTCATATATGGCAATGATCGGATATTAGCACTAATTAGAGCCGGGTCAGAGTTCTTGAAGGTCGGACGTTAATGTGTAGGATCATTGAAATGCTAATTATAAACAGATTAGAAAGTTACGGTGCTTTATGGGGGGCTATTTGGTAATTTAAGCATTGGTTTCTGTGTAATAGACGGAAATCCATGACCACAGGATATTAAATACTTTTTTTTTTCAATTTCATTTAGTAATTGCATTTTTTTCTTGTTTTTTTTATAGTTATTATTATTATTTTACAAGCCATATTTGTAGGAACTGAGTATATGACAATATTACATCACACTAAGGCAGGCACAAAGCCCTTTCAGTATAAAAACATTGTTTTTTTGTCTTAGTAATGACTTGTTTACATTATGAAAAACCATAATTTGTTTTTATAGGAAGAAAAGAAAGATAACAAACACAAAATCTGTATTGTTTTCCTCAGTTTTTCTGTGTCTTGAAATGCCTTTCTGACCTGATTGTGGATGTCGGTGGTGTTGTTTCTCGTAATAGCAACAGTGGAATTACTCAACTGTCACCTTAGAGGAAACCCACAGTGGCCCCTGCAACACTCCTCTCTCACCTGCCCTCTTCCTCAGCCCTCCACCTCTCCTTATCACTAAAGGAACTTTCCATCTAGGGCCAACTGAAAACCGTTTATTTACAGCTTCACCCAAAGCCTTGCTTTTACAGCAGAGGAAACCACAATCTGTCTGTGTTCCTTTGTCTAGCGTGCACTTCCACATGCACACACACACACTTACAATTTATAAACATGTATATAATGCTGGCTTTTTTTCAATCCTGTGAGGTCACCTACATAACAGCTTTTGACCTTTATTTGAAACGAACACTCATCAAACACAGACTATTAATCCATGAAGTTTCCCTCTAAATATTGTTTTGTTGTGGACAATAACATCAATATAGATTGTTATTGTCCCCTACACAGCACGACAAGTGAAAGCAAAACTAACTGGACAAATTCAAAATGTCAAGCCATGGCTTTATAACACACAAAGAATCAGATGTCAGGTCAGTGGCCCCCATTCTTCTCCCTGCTAGCCAAGTGATTTCTTACTGGTGCAACTACAAAGGTCTGGATTGCCCCCAGACGGTATCTTTTCTGTTGCACCCTCTTTCTCTCTTTCCCATCATATTCTCTCCGTCTGTACTCTTTCTCTCTGATATCTACTAACAGAGAGGCAAGAAGTCTTAAGGGGCTCGCGCTGACTCAGCAGGTCAGAAGAGAGAAAAGCGCTGCTGTAGCTGGGAGGCTGTCTGTGTACATGTGTGTGTTTGTGTGTGTGTGGTAAGTTGGCAATGTGTCTGCCCGCTTGTAGCCAGGAGAGGTTTCGACCTCGTTGCTTTCCTCCTTCTCTAAGAAATTGTCATTGGAACATGAAAGCATCTAAACATCAAACGGGACCTTTAATTGTGCTTGTGTGTGTGTGTGAGTGTGTGTGTGTGTGTGTGTGTGTGTGTGTGTGTGTGTGTGTGTGTGTGTGTTTTGTGCGTGTGTGTGTTTTGTGTGTGTGTGTGTACTGTATGTGTGTTTGTGTGCACATGTCTCTGGAGAGGTGCTAGTAGTTGGTCACATGTGCATGCTATCAAACAAGCTACATTTAATGTGTCGTGTTTTTTGACATAATTGTTAAGGCGTTTGTTTTTTATGTAAAAACACAAACGACCTGTCACAAATATAAGTTGCAAGTGTCGACATTTACACATTCTGAAAGTTGCCCAAGCTCCAGATGCAATTTACAGATGCATAACACTAAAACGTGACTGAACAGGCGTACATCTCAAAATAAAGACATGTCTGTTTAAAACATGTCCTTTAAAAGTGACATTAGGTGCAAACACTTGTGTATTTTTCTTTTTGTCAGCGAGTCATTTGCCGCTCGTCTTCTTCAATTTCTCTCTCTGCCTATCATGTGGTCCTTCTGTCCCTCCATCCCTCTGCATTAATTTGTCAGTCATTCAGTCTGTCTGTTCACGACAAAGACAGACAAGCCAGCGCATCTCTGATCACACCCCTCCCACACCCTTACTAACCACCCACTAGTCCTGCCGAGGCGAGATTAAACAACAAAGTGGCTCGATTAATCCATTTGAAGTGATGTGGCATTAGGGCTTGGAAGGAGATGGGCTAACAAACACACAGCACTGCAGCTGTGTGGGCTGCAGATACAGAGGGGGGGAGTGAAATTAATTGACCTCCACGGTAGCAATTAAAAACAAAGAGGGGAGAAAACAAAACAAAACATGGGCTTGTGGCTGTGAAACAACATACTACTGCTTGGATGAAGAGATGGGAAGAGAAATAGGAATGAGTCTGAAGTGTGGTTGATTGGCTAAAGGGGGGAAGGGGGGGGGAGTTGGCATGCATTGCTGCATGTACGGACATCCTTTTCGATAAACACTGTGAAGATGTACACTTCCCTGTGCACATGTGGGCAAACGATAAACACGCACCAGAGGCCACCGCTAGAGAAGTGAAATGTTTGGTTTTTCTCAAACAGAATCACATTTCAATCACTTTCAGCTTAAACAAGAGATTACCAGGAACACTCACTGAAATATCTTCATAACACACAACTTTAACTTACTAAAAATGCCTCGGAACCTTCTCTAGTTCATACCCTCACATCTTTGCTAGCTTTTTTTAAGCAGAAATGTGCTCCCTGAAAGCTTCGCTGTGCCTTTTCAAACCTTTTCACTCCAAGCATCTCCTGCTGACTGAGCATTCAAATTGAAATACACTAGGCCTCCCACATATCCAGCTTGTTGTTTCTTGTGTAAATGATGTTGTGTGTTCAAGAATGCATTTATTCTTAATCCTGACTTTATCCTCCCTGATATAAACCCAGTGATTTTTTGGCAGCAGGGCCGGCAGCACAGCAGAGGCATGCCAGTGGCAGAGGCTGCCTTTGATCCCTCGTCTCAACCACACACCTGAGTGATGATGGCTCTGCTTGTAGCGTTATCCCTCTGTACTCCAAGTCTTTCATTACGTACCCCTCCCATGAATGCTGTCATTGATGGGCAGTGGAGACACCCATGTTTAATGGGCTTATAGGCATTTAGAGGAGATCATTTCTGGAGCTGCTGTTTTGTCTTGCAAAGTTGAGCAGTGATGGGGGCTCCAGGTTTTTTTTGAACTCTTAATAGCCCCTGTTTGGCAAACAAGCATCCTGTTTGCAGAGTACATGAATACATACAATGTAATTTTTTGTGCTGCCCTTTAATGTATCTTATTGCTTTACATACACACCTGAATGTACACTGCACTTATGCCGTCTGTCTGTCTGTTGGTCTGTCTGGGTTTTTCACTAAGTAATAGGTAACAAGAGAGGCATTAACAAAATATATAAACAGAAACAACCTGCCTTTCTTAGGCATTTTACGTCGTTAGGTAAAGATACATCTCAAAGCTATTCAATGTTTTTTAAATAGATAAAATAATGGGTTGAATTATTATATGTTGTATGGAATTGCCCACTATAGTAGATGTATATAGAGCATTTTAAATTTTTGGCATCAATTAAAACCAAAGTTTTGTTTGAGATTGCAAATTTGCATTTAGTAGCTGGTCAGAAACATGTGAATCCATGTGACAGTTAGATACTCAGTGTTTCCTGAATATGTCATTGAGAACTTTTTATTTAGTATCATAATGTACTTGTATGTTATACTACTTTAAACAAGTAATGGTTGCCAATCAATTTAATGTCCAGGTGTCAACAATGGCATGCTTTTAAATACACTGATTAAATACTGCAGTTTATGTTATTGGTGTATCATTTCAAACGTTTAATATTATAATGTGACATTCTGACGTAAAACCAGAGCAACATCTGGGTTGTATTCACATTCCTAATATTGTAAACCAGACTTATATTACAAGCCTTGACTTCTCAGCTTACTCAAATGAGAAATATGTACTGAGCATTTGCTCCTGTTTCCTCCCATTTAAGATTATGTCATTTTGTTATACGCACAGTGAAATATGGAAAATATCAGCTATCTCCCCTAACAATTTAAACATTTGTTCATTTTCAATGGCCCCTAATCCATCTCTATTGGAGCATTGTATTACAGACATATGTCTTTAGTCTACCTTGTGCTGAGAGGGGGAAATTGGATTTATAACCTACAAAATACTGCAGGGAATTAAATGTTCACCAGAAACTTGTATAGATTTGTTCAGTTGTTCCTGCGTGTCATACAGTGAGTGTTTCATCAAATAGGCTACAGCGTGGTGTCTAAGGAGTACCACATTTCTGTGGTACTAGTGTTTTTGAAACACATTTTTAAGTGGTCAGACAAGGGTTGAACAATGTGAAGAAAGGCCCCAGGATAACCTGGGTATGTTGCCTTCCTACATTCCTTGGTGTATAACTTTGCAATAGTGAAAAGACAAAAGCACATATTCGTATGAATTGATAAACAGCCGATTAACCAGTCATGGTAAATGAAAGAGCTGCAGTAGAGAGGTTATCCTCAGTTATATTAGAGATACCTTATTATTATTCATTTAATGTTCATATCTAAAATATTGTTTAGTGCTGCTTTTTTGCATTGCAAACCTCAATCATTGAAAATCAGGTGCCTTATAAAAAGCAAATAAATGAATCCATGAAAATAAAAAAATCCTTTATGGCTTGCCTACCGAGAAAATATTCCAGATGCGTTTTTACATGTATTTACTTTTACTATTTTCTTCGTTTGCTGCTGCTGCCCTGACATTCTGTTGCTCAATATTTCCATTTTATGTTGTTTGCCTTAACTTTCACAAAACTATGTTTGTTCATTTGTGTACAGAAAGAGAACAAACACAATATGAAATACATTACCAACACACATCAATTCAAAATGTTTAATTGCATGTATTGTATGTATAATATATTTAGTTTTTTTACCCACATGTCATTTTTCTTTTTTCAGTCTAAGAAGAACATTCACATGTTTAATCTCCCACGGTGGACATGTTCTTGGTTTTACTCAGTGTAGTTCCTGCTTTGTGAAACAGGACTCAGCTTTCATCTAAACTGGTACTTCTGTTACCAAATGGCAAATGGTGTGTGCAAGCATTTATTATTTCAGCACTTAATAACAGACAAGCCTAATAGGTCCCTGATGAATGCTATGTCTGTGTGTGTGCAAGTGGGTGGGTGGGGAAGGGAATGGGTAACCGACAACAGTAAAAGAGGGAAAAAAAAATTGAAAAGGGGTTAATTTGGTTTGGCTCAGGTGAGGTAATTATTCCTTTCCCCCACTTCACTGCACACCCATAATGATTATTAACAAGCTTAAAGTACTTGAGGAGCACTGGGAGCTGGTGGCTAACAACACAAGGCCCAGGAACGGAGGGAGGGAAGGAGGGATGGATGGCGGGATGGAGGAAAAGAATAGGGAAATCATTATGCTAATGAGGCTGGCCTTAATCACACAGTGCCCATGATAATCTGCTGGGAGGAACCCAGGTTACTTGGGTCACTGGTTTGTTCCACGGCAGGCTCTCATTTTTGCGTTTTCTCTCTCACTCTTCTTCTCTTTATCCTATTCTGCATTTTTCTCACTTATTCTCTCGTCTTAAATGTCTACTCTTGTGTGTATGTGGTGTTGGATTTGGGGTCACAGGGGTGAATACTCCAAGTATATGGCATAAACCTGCAATATGCATGTATTTAAGAATGTGGATAATAGCAGTTTAGCCAATGGTTTCGGATCACTACACATTTTATATTATTGGCTTTGAAACTGTTTAACCACAATACTGGACCAATAGGACTAACTATGTGTAATAGTGTAAATAGTCACCTGAAAAAACATTTGTTTAATTCACAGTAGTTTACCAGTGAAGCTAATTAATACAACAGCTCAAAGTATAATTAGCAATACTTAAACTGATCTATGCGGTAGTCAGCTTAAGAGAAAGTGGGAGTTTTTGTTATGCAGCTACTTCTTTGAGCTACTTTAGTAAAAGTTTAACCAGCCATTCTTTTTTTCTACGTAATGTTAAACTAAAAACAACTAGAAAGGGGTTGGGTATGGACACTCATATGTGGAGGATTGGAAAGTGTGTCTGCCATACTGTGCTCAATCAGAGCAAGGTGGCATTTCAAATTAAACAAATCCATTCATCTTGGTTTTAAATTCACATCTTTCTTGTCTGTTGATTTTTGGACATTTGTGGAGTAGGGCAAATCATAACACCAAGGTGTATGTGGTACAAGAGAATGTCAATGTAAAATTGTGAGGTAACAAAAGTTGTGGGCTGTCCGCCTGGTCAATAAATATTTCTGATTATTTAATAAGGAGCATACATTTAAATATGTGCACAGGTTCATGCAGTTTCCCAGTGCTGAACAATTCCCTAACCAACAGGGGAATGCTCCCTGACTCGCATCCCACCAATGAAAAAAATGAAAAATCCCAAAAAGTAAAATTCTAACATGTTTGTTTTTGGTATTTAAGACTAAAGGGCAACTTTTTGATTTTAACCTTTTTGATTTAAGACTTTGTATGTACAAACATTATAATAATAATCCCAAATGTTGTAGGAACACAACAACCATAAGCTTAGCAACACAGGTTTTAAAATTTCTGAATGAATTCCCACATTTCCAGACGGCACCGGCAGATCCTACGGTTCACCTAATCTGCCTCCATGTGCTTCCTCTCTCATTCTCTTCCCCTCTCTCTCTCACTCCTTTTCTGTCACTGGGCTGGTATTTCTTGGACATCTGTTCTTGGCAAGCACAGCAGCAGCACTAGTAGTGCACCCGCTCCCTGGAGGACAAGGAGGGATGTAGGCATGGTGGTTGGAGGGGAGGGAGGGAGAACAGAAAACAAGAGAGTGAAAAGAAAAATCTCACACCACACACAGAACCACACAGCAGTGGAAACAGTGAAAGACAGCAATATGAAAGTGGTGAGGCAGGTTTTTGTAAGTCTGTAAGCGGTAATTGGGAGAAGGGGGACCACCACTGGGGACCAGCCCTCTGGGTCACACTACAGCACTGGGCAGGCTGTCTGGGCCCAGCTCAGGATTTACAGGGTTTGCGATGTTTGAGATTAGTGCAGTTTTCCAGATAATCTGTTGCTGGTAATATGGTGGAGAGCAAATTAACATTCAAAGCATTACGCTAAATGTACCACACAGTATGGTCAAACACTCTATGCTAATAAAACCTGCTAAATATGCTGCAGTATTGTTCTATGTCTGTCTATATTATAGGGTAATCATTTTGAGAGTTTATCAAAATGAGAAAACATTGCTTCTGTTTGGTAGTTCTGACCACATACAAATGTAGCTTTTTTTTTTTCTCCTATCTTGAATTTCCTGAAAAGGTTTTGGTCGAACAAGATCATTTCCTTCACACCTACTTCCTTAAAAGCAATCCGAAGCTTGGTAAAACAGTCGGCATTCAAGAATGTTGAACTGTGGAAGGTTCAAAGTAAATGTTTAAACAATTACAGATGGCAGTTTGGAGAGAGAGTGTGAGAGAGCCTAAAAGACGGACTGAAAAAGGTTGTCGAATTGTCTGGACATATAATTGACAAGGAAATCAGCAAAGGGAGGGTGACAGAGTGAGCGATATCTTGACAGGCTTCATGTTAAAATGATTAATTACCTGCAAGGCTTCTGTGGGCCTGGCAACTTCCTCAGGTTGCTGCTGCGTTTTTGGCTGAAGGGGCCCGGGGCCTAGGGCCTAAGGTGTTGCTGTCAGAGTTGCCTCTCTTTTTTCCAATCGTAGTGCAAAATCTGTCTGTATTTGCTTTCTCACCTCCACCTTCTCTATTTCTCCTTTACCTTTTTTTCACTTTTCACTCATGTTATTTGAGGTTGTAATGGGACGTTACGAAACTGAGTCACATTAATGTAACTTAAAAAAACATGATGTATTTGTTCAAACCCAAAACAAGGGGTTTTGTTGTCCAAACTATATAACTAATCGTTTCACAATGCTAAACTCAGGAGATTGCGCGTTTCTCTAATCGAGATAAGAGCTTGATTGACTTTTGTTTTTGTTGTTTGGCATAAAATGTACAAGGCCAACTTTTTTTCTGACAAATGGTTAGATCCAATAATAAAATATGGTAAATGAGTTTGGCCAATATTGAACAATTGACCATTCAATGTTCTAAGAACCATCTAAAATTCTCACTTATGTTTCCGTCAATAGGATCATTGTGAATGAAGCATCTAAAGTCATGAATCCTAGAAGTGTTGCCTTGAAAAGAAGAGCCAAATGATTTCCAACAAATTACGTCTAGACCCAAGCCATTGCTTGTTGAAGAAACCCATAACCTTTTTATTTACAGCACAACATAGTATTTAACATATCCATCAGCTTGCGACATCAAGAGAGAAACAATTATTGATAGAGACAAGAAAAGGAAAAGGGGAAATTGTTAAGGACGGCAAACACGGGGGCAGAGAGAAAGGAACAAGAAAAAGGAATAGGCAGCAAAAAGAATACAGCATGAATGAGTATCAATACTTGTTGTCATTTGTTCTTGTTTCATTCTGTGTCTTTATTCATTTTTTTTTATTATTAAACCATGTTTTAACAACGGGGTCTTTCTTACCCTCTCTATCTTTTTCTATCTTCCCTCTACCCCTCTTTTATCACCCTAACCCCCCTTTCTTTTTTACGCCGGCTCACTACCATTTTCCTCGTGTACCCTCATACCTTCCTCCTATTTTTCCTTGAAGAATTTTAGGTTTGTAATTTATTATTTGCAAGAGAAACTGTTATCAGAGTCAGTTTGCTATCGTGGGCCACTTCATTAATCACCCTGCCCTCTCTCTTCATTTGTTCCCAGATAGGCTGTGGTTCGCTGGGTTCCAGGCACTGATATAAATATGGAGGTAAGAGTACTCCCCTCCTCTGTTTATCACCAAATAGAAAAAAAATACAGAAAGTTCAGAGCTATACAGAAGGAAAGTACTTGTTTTTACTAACCAAGAAAAATCATTGTCCCAAAATACAATTTCTGTTAAGGTGTCAACTACATTCGATTTGTTTTGTAGACTTGTTTTCATTACCAAAAGACTACATTGTGGGGTAAAGCGTGTTTAAGCGTGAACCCAGCATATGGGACTAATCAGGATGGTGAGGGTTGTCCACAAAGAAATAGAACCAACAGAAAAGAGATCTTGTTTCAAGTCAGGCTTTTTGAGTTATGTCAAGAAAAAAAAAAAAAACATGTCATGAAGACTAGTTTCAAGGAGAGATATGTTACCAGCCCGTTAAATATGTTGGCACCTGTGTGATTCTATGTTTTTGAGACCAAATAAACATCCTTTACTACAGTCAAATGACCACATTTCTTCCAAAAAGTTAATATAAAGCTAAAAACAAGGTGAAATTACATTTTAAGTTCACATTGCTGAAGATTTTTATTCCAACGAAATGTCTGTGGACTTCCATGAGTTGAGACGTCCGCTTCGATCTAACCAATCTAATTCTATGTTTGTGTGTATCCATTGACCCACAAAGGATTATGGGAGAGTGAGTGAAAGGTGGCCTTGAACTGTAAGGGGATAATCCTATTTTGATACCTCAAAAAGAAACCAAACCCAATTTACCATCCCAACAACTAGCAGCCAGGCTATTCAGATGGTATAGGTGAACTTGTATTGAAGGGTTCTTTCTCTCTCTGTCAGTCTCTTTTGTCTTTTCTCTGCTGCTTTGTTTTGGTCTGTTTTACTTATTTTTTCTTGCTCTCTCATGTGTCACAGTCTTTTGTTCTTCTTTTTACTTCTCTTTCTGTCTTTGCATGATGTGACCATATTGGGAAAGGTTGGTGGGTTACAGATATCGTAGCAACAGTAAGTCAACTGAAAGATTGGGTTGCTTTGATAACAGGTTTCGGCAATGTTTTATTGGGGACAGTTTGAAGACTTTTTCCAGTTATGAAGTTATCAGAAGGAGGAAGCCGGTAGAATGCAAGTATTTGGAAAGTGGGATGTGATTTTAAGGTCTACTGCAAGAATAAGGTAAACAATTTGGTATCTGTGAGTTACCTAAAAATGTAGCATTCTTTATGGGTTGAAAAGGACTTGTAAATACAATATTGTCCGTCCCTATTAAATAAGCAAGTTTTATGTCCATGAAGCTAAATTTGAAGGCAGTATTTTTGTCTGTTGTTGAAAAAGTTCAGACTGACGATTCAACAATTATTATTATATTATTTGAAAGCAGTTTGCTATACACTGAAGCGCAACACTGCCAAGCATAAACCTATATTGTTTTACAAGTAAAACAGGCAGACAAATACTTTGAATAATACAGCCATTTAAATGACTCAAAAGTATAGAAAAAAATACTTTTTTTCAGATAAGTAAAGAAATGCAAACACAGTGGGAGACTAATGACAAACAAATTAAATAACCTCTTCTTTGAAACCTGCATGTTCATTATTTTTAAGCCAACGCATTCGTAAACTCTGCCATCAACTCCATGCTGTTCAGCTCAAGTAAAGCTGTGGTGTGTCACACACAGGCTGTGATAGTAAACATGATTTTAGTGATAAGATTAAATATGATGTTAATGTCACCCTCGTGTTTGTTTTTTCTTCCTTTGTGTGAGGGCTTAAACTCCGCCTGGGAGTTCGGAGGGCTCAGTTTGTTTACATCGTTGGCTTTCAACTTCAATGCTTCGGCAATATGGCGATTTCCCTTTGAAGGCGGCATTTTGATTAATAATGGGAACCACCTCCGTCTTTTGTTCTACATGAGATATCGTCATATCTTTTCAACACTCTGACCTATTTCACGATTTAAAAAACCCTATTTAATTATTAGAAAATACAATGTCATTTATACAAGCAACTCACCCTTGTATTTACATTTGAACTGTGGGTTTCCGAACCGCCCCCAAAAAACACACAAACAAGCACAAACACACAAACAAGCACAAACACACACACACACACGCACACGCACAAGCACCCGCACACGCACGCACACGCACGCACGCACGCACGCACGCACGCACGCACACACACACACACACACACACACACACACACACACACACACACACACACACACACACACACACACACACGCACACACACTACCACCTCCAGGAGCTTGAAATATCAGCAATAATTCCTCTTCTCAAATCCTTTTATTCTCTGGCTGTATCAAATATGAGCTTTGGTAATGAATGGTTTCCTCTGGGTATTTGTGGTTATGGTGCTGTGTTGTTTTCCAACGCGTCTTTCTCAAAATGCACTAATTTACTTAGCATCAACACTGGCTTTGTATTGAGCATGGGTGTTGTATTATGGTGGGGGTGTGTTGGGGGGATTCCCCAGATGTGAGCTCAAGCACACAATTAGACACAGATAGACTTGCTCCCTTGGGTGGGTTAGGGCTTATTGTCTGTTGTTGGGGGAATAAATGGAGACGGGGTAAAAATGCAGATGAGATTGACAGTGTGCGGAGTAGAGTAGAAAATGAACATTATTAGAAAAATAAACAAAGGAGAGAGTTGGTTTAGCGAGTAAGGGAGGATCATTAAATACATTTAAGAAGGTGATTTTTTAACATGCCGGTAATAAGACTGGACAGGTTTGTAAAACTTGCCACTTGTTGTTGAAGGGGTTGTAAATTGACTCCGTAGCCGAGCAAGGCAAAGCATGTTTAACTTTAAGGTACCATTCTAATGACAGGGATTATTGTGCTACTTTAATTCCCCTGGCTAAATCAATCTGTATGCTTCGTTGTGCACTCGTTAAAAACGACGGATGGTAGTGAGTAGAAGCAAAAACTGAGAGTGGGGGGGCAGAGTTGGTGGTGGATAAGGGGGTTCATAGCGATTCCCAGGGCACTCAGCGGCTGTGATTATATGGTGAAAAAAAATCTCTGTTGCTTTCAGTTTGCAAAGGTAATGAGAATCTAATGAGGCTTGACTTTTTTTCCCCCCTTTAGCGCTCACAGCCATTCGACTCACTACTTCACAACAGGTTCCCTGAGGAAAAACGCGCAGGAAGGAAGAAAAATGGTTAGGCCCTTTCTACACAGGGTGTGTTGATGGAGGGATGAATGGGTTGAGGGTGAGAGGAAGAAGAGGGAATCGAAGGGATGTCGGGACAGGGTAAGAGGGTTTCATATGGAATGAAGGATGTGGACATAATGGTGGAAAGGAAGGGTACAGTTAGAGTATTGAGGGAGAGAGGAGCAGGAGCCAGGTTTACAGAAGTGTGGATAACCCCTTTTCACAGATAGGGGAGCTGGGAAGTTGACGCAGAACGTGTGAATGTGAATTAATTTTGTGGTTGGGCAGCAGTGAAGAAAGAGGCAGGTGAAGAAGGTGGGAGGAGGGGCCGAACTAAACAGTTATATTTACATAGTCACAATAATTTTGACCATGAACAGTTGCTCAGAGCATGTTGTCCTTTATTAAGGTCCAGCCCCATCACTTGTCACACTATATCAGCAAACATATTGTAAACAGATATTATGTTAAAATTACATCTAGCGTCAGGTTGAGCTAAAAGCACATTTGAAGCTGAATTGTGGCATGTGTTATTCTAAACTCTTAATTTATGTTGGACAGTTAAAGAAGTTTGTAAAGTTGGTTAAGAGTTCAAAGCATCACCCACACAGATTGAGAACTTGTGTCCATATTGTTTCCTTAATACTGATATTCTGAACAATCTGTGCTGTTGTATTAGCTGTAAAGTGTCTCTACTGTAGTAGGCTATTTTTATTATATGTACAGCACTTTGGCTCAACCAAAAATCGTTTATAAATGTGTTATATAAATAAAACTTGATTTGATTTGATTTGATTAATGAGGATGCAGAGCTCATCAACAGTTTAGGTATTTTATTAGGAGTTTGTCGGAAATGCAATCACGTCACATATAATCCTGGATTGGTCCCTCACTGCTGATAGGGCTTGTACGGGCACTGAATTCTCCACTAATAGTATAAGTAATGACGTGGGTCCCATTGTAGTGCCTATTTGATTACTGAAGCATTATTATACTGCATCTTTTAACATATTTTTTCATGCTTTTATAAATAATATAAGACTGTCTTGGACACACATCGGTTTTTTCCTCTTATTTGCTTTCTCAGATTTTTTTTTGATTGCTTGAAAACTACAGTTAACAAATCGGACCATTTTGGGTAATTTCAAAAATAATGGCATGATGCACTAACCCAGCATTTGATTGGTTGGCAGTATAGCTGGAACTTCCAATTCCTTGACAAAAATAACGGATGCTCAACCAGAGCCCGGATCACATTCAGCGGTCAGCCCAGAAAAGATCAAAAATAATATCCAATAATACAGAGAAGTGATTTTATGATGGCTTATTTAAATAGTTTAGTAGTAAAAAGTGACACCACTATAAAGGTCTGATTATCCTTACTAGCTAAAAACATTTGAATCTATTAATGCATAGTGAGCATAGTGATTTAAGTCTTATTGCTTAGACAGGTCATGGCTCAACATCTATAGGTGTTAACTGGCAACATGTTTCTTTTAGGATTTGGTGATGAAAATACCTTCCAAGAATGTCATGTTTGAATCCTCTGTCTTCAGGATTAGGCCGATTTTAAAGTTAATTGTATATGAATTTATTTAATTGTTGGACTGGTCTACTAGTATTGAAGTCTACTAAACTCCAACAAATTGGTTTTAAGTCAACTTGTTAACAGTGGATACCACCAACTGTTTCACTCTCCTTTAAACTCTGCTGATACCACTAGTCTCTGAATTAATCTGGAAAATTGGCCTGATGAAAAGATCCGAGACGGACTATTCCTGTCGTTGACCTTGCGTTACTGCTAGGCCAGGATGACTCTTCTCCCTGTCCCCCCCCCACCACCTGCTCCTCCTTTAATTTGACTTTAAAAGTCAGAGGTACACTCATGCTTTCAGGCTGCCTTAATGAGTCCTTGTATAGTCCACTGGTGATAGGACTGTTAATGAGAGAGACATCTGAAAGAGTCGAGACATTGGGTGGTGGTAGTGGAACACGGGAGGAATGGTTGTAAAAGGGGGAGGTGAGGGAGATGAGTGATGAGGAGAAAAACAAAGAGTCGAAAGCTGTAGCAGGTAGCATGGACACTGCTTTAGATCTTGAGTGTAATTTAAGTAAAGGCTTTTTTTCACACGCTGTTTGAGTAGCTGGATTGCTGTGTGTGTGTGTGTGTGTGTGTGTGTGTGTGTGTGTGTGTGTGTGTGTGTGTGTGTGTGTGTGTGTGTGTGTATGTGTGTGTGTGTTTGTGTGTAAGATACCTTGGGCCCTTTTAAGAGCATTTTGCTGGCGTCCTCATTGAGAATTGATTGTCTTTGTTGTGGTAATCTGAAATTAATTTGCACTTGAACCCATCTTTCTTCTGGGCTCAATTTTGAAACGCTGTTATAATTACGTGCCCCCCACATGAAAAACAAGAACTAAGACACTGATATGATGAGCCGGAATATTTTAATTCCCCGGGTACTTAAGAGCCCCCTTTCTTTCTTTTTTCCCCCCCTCTCCCTCCCCACCCCTCCCTCTGTCTTCACTCACGACTTATCTTGCAAGGTAATAAAACAAAATGTTCCCATGCGTGGGGCTTAAGCAAAAGGTATTTGCCTGAGGGGGAACAGTAATAAGCGCTGTATTGCTACACATTTACTCATGTACTTGCTCAGTAGGTCATCTCGTGCTCTTGAATGATGTTAAACTTTGGTTAATGCAAGCTGATGCGCTGCTGAGAGCTGTCAATGCCAAGCTGCTCTGTGATGATGAGCAGAGCACAGGTACCCTATACTTCACAAAATGCACAGATTATTATTAAACACACATGCAAACCCAATGGTATTGAGGGACTTAAGCAGTCGGTAAACTTCTCTTTATTTTATTTCATTTATTGTGGTTGTGTCGGGTTTCGGTAAATTCCCCAGTAGTGGCTCAAACACATGCAAGCACACACATGCACGCACGCGCACACACACACACACACACACACACACACACACACACACACACACACACACACACACACACACACACACACACACACACACACACACATCTTGGGGTTGTCAACCAGATTTGTTTTGCATTAGTCTGTTCTGACAGGGGGTATTTGTAATATAAAACTATTTGAGACTACCTGCTAACATCTGCTATTGATCTAAGCTGTGTGCCTCCCCCTTTGTTCTCAGCATGAGCTGCTAATAACCTTATCAGCCATCTTTTAGTTTTAGCTCAGTCTGCTGTTTGTTGTTAGGGATTTTTTTTTAACTGGAGGGGGAGAGAAGGGCGGCAGGAACCATCTTCAGTGATTTCCTGCGGTGCTGCCTTGTGCTAAAAGGGCCTCAGAGGTCACTGGCCTTGGGCAGAAATTCTTTCAGTTTGACACCTCATGTGGTACCCGGAGGGACAAGCAAATAGAGATCTAGACCCACTGCTGAACATAATTAGTGAAAACAAACATCCCTCAAACAGCTATTTTATCGTCTGAACTGATTTGGAGAAGCTGGATAAAATTGACTTTGACTGTTGACATAATTATCTCAAGTAATTGAGTACATTTACACATTGTATTTCATCTTTTTATTGCAAAAAAGTAACACTGACAATGCTGAACAAGATTAATTCTATCTAAGCATTTAAAATAAAAATATTTGTAATGAATAATGTTGTTGTCTTTTTTATGGTCTTATTTTCTTCCCTCTTCTTTTTATAAGGTTATACTTTATATACTATTCAGTGTATTTAGTTGAATTTTTAATTGTTTTAACCGTGTTATGTTAAACTCTATATCCATATTGTTTTCTGATAATATTCTGTGTCATTTAATAGCAAAAGTTTTTATTTTGGCAAAATATGTGCATTATTTTTATTTTTAAGCATGCTCATCATAGCCTGTTCACTGTTCAGGGAGTCATCCTTGTTTCTCGCTTTTTCACCTGTCTTGTGTTTTCTCTGTAAACAATCTAATGAAGCAACACTGCTGTGCATATGGAAAGCTCTGCTAATTGTCTGTCTTCCCATTGATTGAAGGCTAAGTGTGTGTGTACGGAGTCTCCCCTACAGCGAGAGCTGCTGTCTGCTGACAGACATGGCCTGCTGCTAAAGCCATTGCAATAATCATAAAGATTAGGTTAACAGTGGGAAACGACCGGGGAAGACAAGTGTTCACAGTGGGCTGTTATTTTTGCAATGGTACTCACAGAAAAATAACAACCTGCAACCGTAGGCCTGCATGCTGGTTTAAACATAACCCTGGAGCATGTGTGCATTTTAAGTTCATATCATATCACTGAGTATCATTATTTGCATGGATTATATCAACAAATAAGGGTATTCTTGCAATACAGTATGTGTATGGGCAGTTTTAGAGTTGTTAATCTGAAATGTGCAATAACAGTTTTTAAATATTTCACCGGTACAGGATTACAATTCCCGGGTCTTTATATAATACAAATAATAAAAATCTAACTAAATATATATTTTTAAAACTTTGTAAAAAGTCTAATTTAAAACATTCAAAACTAATATATGATCATTAGTGAATAATCTAATTATTGCATTGATTGCACTCTAAATGAAATGTTGTAAAGGATGTAATTACATTTCAGAGAAATAACCACAATGTGGTTTTTTGTAGAGAGCAAGTATACTCATACAGTTACTGCAGTACCTGTGGCAGGCTACACACAATCAAAGGACACATGTATACTGTTGTAGCAAACTGCTCTCAAAGCACTACACTGAGAAACTTGTCATGCAAATGTGTGTGACAGATCTCTTCATAGCGAGAGAAGAACAAAGTAACAAACAAAACAATGCTTACCAGAAACAAAACTTGTGAAGATGATATTCTGTCACTAATTGAATCTGATGGCGGGACAGAAATAGAGAAATGTTGTTCATTTGTTATACAAAAACAATTTTTATTATACATAATTCACTTTACTCACATTTTGTTATTGCAATTCACACTGCATTACTATCGGAATTATCATTCTGAATATGCAAGAGCTTTTAATAATTTAACATGTCAGTGTTTATTTTCGACACGCCACAGTTAAAATGAATTTGTTTGAATTTTGTTTCAGTTTTGTTTATTTCCTCTTTTGATATTGCGTGTTTTCTTCCCCTTCTAGAAAGTATGCCATTCAAAGAAACTGTTTTTTCCGATCCTCAAATAAACCGACAATCCTCTCGACTTAGAATCAGAACACATTTGGCTCACAAATGTTAGGGATCTCCTTTCATTATTAACAAATACATTTCACTGCCTTCAAGGCTTTACATTAGCTACACATATCTGCTTTGAATGTGGCTACATGATGTTGCCTCATCTAAAGACTTGCTCATATCTTTTCAATCACTCTCCACATATTTTCTGGAAACTTTATCTCTTGATTCCTGCCTGTTACGTGCTTTAGGTCAGGCATGTGGTCAGCAGCGTTTTGACTGTTTTTTGTATCTGACACAAAAACCTCAGCGAGTCAAACAACAGAAGCCATATTATTCCTACTGTTTACACTGGCTGCTTTTAGTGATAACATCTATAGCGCTCATAGCGTTTGACTTGTTCGTTACAGACACCAACCTCAAAAGGGGCTTGCCACATTTTACACACTCATATGTACTGCAGTCTCTCCTTTCTATCACTCTCTTTTTCTTTCAAATGAAAAAAAGCAAACACACACTTGATAGCGTCTACCAGCCACAGCTGGGCTTTGCTCATGTAAGCAATAGGCCACATTTGTTTCCTGAGAAGGCTGGAGCCGAGAGTATGTGAAGAACCACAATGCCGATCCTGGACTGTGTGTAGGTGCACGTGTACATTATAGTTTATGGATGTCTTTGTGTGTGCTTCACTGTTAGGCCAATGTGGGCTTTTTCTAAAATACTAAATAAACTAAAATAAAGAAGCAACGTTCTTAATCTTCAGTCTTATCTCATTTCATAAAGCAATTTTCCATTCCCACTACTGATTATTATCACCAACCCCACATAACAGATTACTTCTCCAAAACTGAAGCTATGTGTTCATCCTTGCAGGTTTTTCAGTAATAAACAAGAGTATGAAAAATACAACAGCACCAACATAAATGGCCAGTGTTATTGTCAAAAAATGAACAATAAACTATAGCAAAATGTATTTGGGTAAGAACTTTGAGGTTCAACATAGACGGTTTATTTTATATCTAAATGCAACAATAAGTTTAGGCAATATTTTAGATTGTGCGGGTTACTTTGAAATATTAATCTGGTAACACTTACGTGTAAACACAACTGTGTTCAATATTAAATATGAAAAAATGTTTTACTTACAAAACATCTTATTTTTTTAAGTAGCTCATTAAATGGTCAGCCTATTACTTATAAACAGGTGTTTGTGTGACAGCTACACTCCGACTGAATAACAGCGGAGGCCAGACGCGCTGCTCTTTTACACCTGCCATGATATTAGAGGCCATGGAACTACAGTGTGGTGAAATAGTCATGATGGTAGATCGTGTGAGTTAGTATGGATTTGCTGTCAGTTGGCCGTGCACTTCTCCTGGCTGAGACTGACTGATGGGTTGAGGCCTCAGGTAGGAAGCAGGAAGACAGGCTGCAGTTAAGCACTACTTACTGTTTGGCTTTTGGGATATAGCCAAACCACCACCCCACTGTGTACTCGCAGATGGATGGACACACATGCACACATGGGAAGATATCAAACATCTCATGCATTCCTCAGACCCCAGTGCAAACACACACACACACACACACACACACACACACACACACACACACACACACACACACACACACACACACACACACAATGACATAGACACACACAGAAGCTTCGGCGGGGGCTGATGACATGATGGATTGCTCGTGTCAGTGTCAGAACAGTCAGAATCAGTCTGGTGCTGATAAGGTGCACTAGACCAGACCTACCTCACCTACTACCAATCCAGCCTAATAGCTCTCTTCCTTTTTGTAACCTGTGCACAACCTGTGTGTGAGAAAGTGTATGTTTGTGTGACTGGTTTTTCATTTATTTATGTGTCTGAATCTGTCTAAAAGAGAGGTTACTTTGAACATACAGTTTTTGTGACTTTGTTGCATGTTGCCGCAGGTAAAGTAAATACACATGTGGGTACCGGTATTACTTTCTGCAGCAGCAGGCTGGATTGAGTACCTGCTGCAGCTTGCCACCTGTCATTTGTTATCCATCACATAAAGCGACAGCGCGGCTTCAGTTATTGATGATGTGTATGGTAATTCCACTTCTATCACTTTAGCGATAGGAAGCTGATACTGAGAGTGAGAAAATGTGGACGGCGTCAAATCTGCTCAATTACTTTTATGAATAGTTTCTTCAAACTGTCCTGAATTGACCATCTATCTTTCCTGATGGGCTTGACAAAGTAGTCATATCGCATCCATGGCTGTATAGTAACTCACATGGTGGAGTGACGGCATTTCAAAATTATCATGATGGTGAAGGCAGGCTGATCCCATACATGTTACATATCTGAACAAACAAATACAATTGCAATTTATATACTATATACTACAAATAAAACATTATGATTTTTTCAAATGTATTGTAAACAAGGTAGCATAAAAAGCTCCAAAGTTTATGGGTGGGTCCAAAATCACCAAACAGGAGAATGCAGTTTGTGTCCCGCATGAAACATAAATACATTTGTAATACGTTCTTCACTTAAAGAGCAACTTCCAGGTTAAAGACACCTGTGAATAAATGTGTAGGAAATGATGAATACACTAGATTTTCAAAAAAATATACAGAAATATACACTACAGTGACATCTGGCGTAGTTTTTGTAAGAAATGTTCACTTCCGCATAAAAGAGCCTCGGCACTGACCTCCCGCCTGTGACGTAACATGGGGGAAACAAGGGGGAGAGCGGCCGGTGTAACGTATTAATAAACATGGATCCCAATGCTAGTTTCGACACAGAAGAAGTTGAACATGAATATTCAAATGCATATGACGGACCACAACCTTATAATTATGAGCCTGCTAGGCGTCCAAGAGACCAGGAGCAGCCAAGGATTAGAAGAAATAACGGCCATCGGAGAGAAATTGAGCTGTGGTGTGAGGAGAACCAGTGGAGAACTGGGCAGCTATCTTGGTGAGTGACCGGCGTTAACTACAGAATGTTAGCTAGTAACGTTACTGGCAGGACTGTTGATACTGATCCATAACAGAAACTAATAAGCAGCCGTATCTCGCGTTACCTAATGCAAC
>NW_011333040.1:21670927-21725927 GCF_000735185.1 Notothenia coriiceps
GGCAAAAATCTTTGGCATGCCAAACAATTGCCGAAGGACCTTGCGAAGGTTCATTTTCGTGTTGAATTTGTGTCCATTATGCCCTTCGTAAGGCCATCGTGAGGGCATCTTGTCAAATCGTGTCATCTTCGTCTTTACTTCGTCTGATCATCGGTGCCATCGGGAATGTTTCGCCTCACAAAGACAATACGAAGGAAACAAGAAGCTGCCCGATTGTCTTAGGAAGGCAACATGACTACGTGAAGCCCTCGCAATGCCGTCGTGTAGCCATCGTATTATAGTACGATGATATCGAGATTGCATTTATTGCACGACAAAATAATGTAAACATATTATGTCAATAACCCAATTTGTGTTCTGTGAAACTGAAAAGGATATTACATTGTTTTTGTTACTTTCGTTGGAGTTGTATGTCTTTATGTAATTTAGGTTAACTTCCTGTTTTATTTAGATGCTTTTATTTTGAAGTCGAGTTTACGCTGTTGACAGGAATTTTTTGTTGCTATGGAAACAACATGACGGAGATAAGTAATATCTTCTAATCTACATATAAAGACGGAGAAAGTAAAGAATAAAATGTATTTTTAAATGTTAGCACCCCCCCAAAGAGGCACAAGCTCTTACGTTGAGTCTGGATACATTTTAAATCATCAATAAAGTCTACGACCATATTTTCGTGTGTGGTTCGGGTGCCATCGTTCTGTAGGATATCGTACTTGCTTCGGCTGTTGCTTGGCTGTTGACCAAGTTCGGGGCCATCTTCGTGTGAAATTCACAATTCCATATTCGTGTGTCCATCTAGTGCCAATTTCGGGACAGTGTGACAGGGGCTTTAAAGGGCAAGTGTGTTTGGCTCCTAGCATTGACATTGCAAACAAGTGAGTAAAAGTCTTAATTTCCAGCCTGTTAGAGGAAAACGACTGTGCAAGATGTAGTACTCAAAGAGAAACCGCTTCCAATGGTGATATCAAATGCTCATTCTGAATTAATAAGACCACAATGTGTCTTAGGTTCAGATTATTATACACCAATAAAAACATAGTTATGAATACTACAATCCTTTACTGGTCCCTTAAGTACCTGCACTTCCATAGTTATTATGGCTCTTCTTTTTCTAATCCTTACCGAGAAGTTGCCTACGTCCAATCAAATATAATGTTGAAAATACTGTAAAGACTGTAAATTGTCATATTTTGCTGGACGCACAAAAAAGTGAAATAACTTTTCCTAAAATATAATACGGACCCTTGTAGGAGGATTCATTGCCTGAGCATTGTTAGCGATATATACAACTGGATAGTTAAAACAAATACAAATAAGAATAACTTCCAGTATTCTCAGCTGTGCCACTTGAGTTCAAATGGGGACACCTCTGTAAACAAAGTAAGTGAGCTTGTTTGGTATTGTGTTCTCATTTGCCCAATTAGACCAGCAACACTGTGCTCTCCCTAGGTGCTAACTCGCTAAATGGGAAATTACACCATAAAGATAAGAGAGTGTCTGAGAATGTTTAGGGTCTCAGAGTATTGCTTTCAGCAAGACTGCTCAACACAGCCTTAGAGGAATTAATGAACCCTCTGTGGCGGGTTCCTGATGCATTTTTAAACAGCTCCTTTTCATTCCTGCAATGACATTTTGATTGCATTTGTTTCAGCGATATCTGTATGAGAGCGAGTGAGGAAGACAGACACAGAGAGAGAGAACATCCCCTAAAAATAAATACATCACTGTTCCGGCAAAGTGACTCTGACATGGGTTGTACAGACAGATATCATATGAGGACAGAAATAATGGGTTTTTCAGCAAAATGTAATTTGATAGCAACAGATTCCTAATATAGTAAGCGTGGTGTTGTGAATTCTAAAAGCTCATGCATTTAATATATTATCCACACAATGGGTAAGTCCAATAATTTATAGGAATTCTAATGCAAACATATAGTGTGGAGATTGAACTGTTGGTTTGAGTGTGTCTTTAGAGGGTTGCCATGATCAATTTAATAGTGTGTATGAACTGATGTGTCACTTTGTACATCTCAAGCTGTATTAATAATATAGAGAAGGTTTAGAGGAGAGGAGCGGGGCAACTGGACAGTTTAATGACTCATATAATTAGTAGCCTAAGCAAAAGTACATTTCCAGAATAATATCGCACTCTGTGAAAGGGTTGCCCTGGTATTTTAAGATGAGTGCCCTGAGAGAGAGATGGAGAAAGAGAACGGTGAAAAAAAGGAGATAAGGTCACTGATATTGCAAGGCACCATAGGATAATAAGCACCACAATCTCTGGTTACACATTGTTTTTAAATTATTTTAATTGCATCTTCTTGGCTCTCATCAGGGGTGGCGACCCCAGAAGTGGGGTACGAGGTCATTCTCTAGCAGCAGCCTTTGAAGCCCAGGCGCCTACCTCTCTCTCCTTCTCCCCACCACTTTGTGTGGCCTTGAATTGCAAATTGTTTTAAAATACGCATAATGAGCGCTGTGGCAAAATGTTGAGGCTCTTTGTCTTTCCCTCACTCAGCCTTTAGCACAACTAAATGAGTTAAGATTGCTCTATTGAATTACAAACGATTATTTTACTAACTCCTACCCAGCGCATGTATAATGAAAGAGGGAAGAAGAAGAAGAAGCAGCAGCTCCAGTGATTGTGACTGTGTGGACTGTGAACCAGGGACACGTTCCTTGAGATACAAATGATGATTTTAATGATGCTACCTGAGGTTATTGTTAAGTAAACTGTCAGCAAGTGTGTGTAATTAAACGCAGGCCACAAGGAAAGTTTTCATATTGGCAGATGATGTTCTGTATATTCCTTTGATAGTCAGCTCCCATGCATACACATCCTTTGTCTTTGTTCTTACAATACAGCCAGATTGGCTATCTCGGGTTCTGTCGCTTAATGAGAAATAATAGGTTTTACAAGCATTTTTAGGCTTGTTTAGAAAGAAATCTGCTCCTATGTTCAGTGTGCCATCATATGCCACCAAAACAATAACATAAATACACATTCTTGATTATATTGCCATCAAATGATTGCTTCTAAGGCTGTAAGCAGCTACTACTGAAAGCATTTTTCACAAGATTGCATTACTATATCTGCACATGCACAACAATTCCATTAAAAAAAAGTTGCAGTGGATCAACAGGTCACCATTAATACTATGTTGTACATTGAGATCGATTCCATCATACAAACGTTTAGGTCATCTAGGCTTTCGCTCTATATGGATTGGATTGCGCTCTATAATTTTATATTCTGGTATTGCAGAACAACAGAGCAGAGTGTTTCATTGTTGGCTGATGGTCAAATTATAGGTTAACAAACTGTAAGTAATATTGTAAATTAAAACAGTTTGATAAGTGAATCCTGAAACGTGAGATGTTGTGCAAAAGTTTAATTAATCATCAGATTATGTTTGCTTCTAATCCAAACTGAAGCACAAACCTTAACTTTAAATACTACAGGGGTCTGTTCGTAAACATTTACAAGAGTTCAACTATAATGCAATATGGTTGGGTCTCCGGGAGTTTAACCAAACATAATCTTGTAGTCAAAACAACTAAAAAGACTGTAGCCAACACTCTTACAGAAACATGCAATGCTCTGCCCTGGATGCATTTTGCTCTGTGATCACTTTATCAGGCTATCTGGGGAATGTGTATTACTATACCAGCAGCCCCGCTGTGCAGTACGAAAATCCAATAAGAGATGCCTTCAGTGCTAAACCCAACATTTCAATTCACCCAAACAAATCATTTGAGTAATCACTCATTTACGAAGCTTGCAGATTTATCAATAACACTTTAATACTGCTACTCAAGCCAAGGGGTCAAACCTCTGTCACTGCAAGCTTATTGTCTCCCCTCCGATTTTCTAAATCTAGAGTCATATTGTTCTGCCGCTATCAATAACTGACTAGGGTCCTCCCTTTGACACCTACACAGTGGATAAGATGGCTACACGCCATTCTGTGAAGCGATTAAGCTCTTCTTTGGGAGAGCCGCGGTGACATCATTGGCGGTTCAAAAGCCACCTCCAAACTCAAAAAGGGCATTAGAATGCATTTCATGCTTGGCTCACTGAAAAGTGCAGAGCTGAAATTTACACCTTATTTGATGTCCGTCTCCCTGCTGTTAATTGGTAAAAGGATCCCTGACCCTTTTGATCTCCTCCACAATCCCCTAAATGCCCAAGTCTGCTAAACTGTTCGGCAGGAGATATACCCTGCAGTTGCCCGGCAATGTAAAGACTCTCTCTCTTTCACTCATCCACTGCCCCCACTGGCTTTTTTTTCTTCTTCTTACTCCATCCTTTTCGGCTTTCTTGCCTTTGGTTTACATCCAGGCTGTGGAGAAATAAGAGATGACAGTTGTTACAGATATGCCAGTTTAATTACTTGTCAGCTTATAGCCCATATCTCTGCTGCCCAACGCTGAAGCTTAACTTTTTCTAGTAGCTTAAAGCATGACCAGCCTCCAGTGCTTTAGTATTTAGCCATAAAACCCAGGAAATCTGAAAGATAAAAAAACCACGAACAGCTTTTCTAATTTTATGGGAGAAGAGTGGGCAGTTTTCTGTCACTGTTGGAATTGGCTTTCTCTCTCTGTTCCCCTCTGTGCAATAGTGACAGAAGAAGAGGGGCAAAAAGAGAGAATCTTGTAGAGAATGAAATTACATCACATGAAGGGGTGCATTGGTGTAGGATAAGCAGAACGCTTCGTATGGCTTGTGTGCCACTGTTGACACTTTTAAGTCGGTTTGCAAATTGATAGATGTGCTCGAGCCTCCTTTTTTTTCTTCTTTCTTTTGGAGAAGGGCCATCCCAGACTTTAAAATCCAGTTAAGGGTAGTTGGAAAACACAGCTGTTTCTTTTGAAGCTTCAGCCATGCTGACTGAGGGGGTTGGGATATGAAGGTGTATACAGAGCGTACTTATGAAATGTAACACCTCATGGGTTATTGAATATGGGGATTTAAACATGTTACAATAACGCCAGTAGATTTTGAAAAGGGAGGAATCAAACTCACATTATGGCTTTGAAGATGCTTTGGTAGGAGTATGACCTTTATGAACATAGTTGATATCGTCATATATAATTATCTTACTAATAACATCAATCCAGTGTTGAATCCAAGTTATGAAACATGTGCTGGAAAGAAAAGCCAATTGACTGAGTAAAAACATGCTCTCTTGAAAGCCTTTTTCATGTGTGCAGCTTCATCATTTATCTCCAGACCTCAGGAAAAAAGTGTGTATTCTTGACTTATTCATTCCACATCCCTTAATACCTAAGCAGTTAACCCTTTAAGTGCATCATCTTTTCTCTTTTTCCCTGTCATTGCAGAAAAAACAACTAACTGTTCCATGCCTCAAACCATTTTAGAAATGTATTAAATACCACCAAACAAAGCCAATTTGTATTTGTATGGCTAAGAATTATATTGTAACAATAATGTCATAAATTTGCTTTGGATTTTGTGACACATTAAGGAAGCACAGCCACTATAGTTTGAGGATATTTTTGTAGGAAATGGAAAACAATTTTACAGAGCCACACGGGGACAGGGATGGATGGCAGCGAGCAAAAAGAGCAGCAGAGTTTTGGACACACGCCTGCTTAGGGCCCATTGTTCAGGGTTCCCTCAGTGTTTATCCCTGGCTTTGTCTCCCACCATGATACATACTTTTCATTGAAGCGAAACAGATTATTTGTTACCATAGTTTCGCCATTGCTTAGTTCAACAGCAAAGCATAATAGGTTTAAAGCGGGGGGATATAAAAGCCTCCTTTTGGAATAGAACAAAAATGAAAAATACAGATTACCTGTTCTTTTCATCATTGATGATCACATTGTTAATGCCTGGCAGAAGCTTTGTGTTTATAGTGTATATTGTCAATACATCAGGAATCTGAGAAATGTTGGCCATGTTAATGCAGTGTTTTTAGAGAACAAGTGTTTAAAATAAATGTGTTTCGGACAAAGGTTTATGTTTGGTGCAGAGGATTTGAAGCAACACTTTGTAAATTGTGTCATACTGTATTTTACATTGGACTGTTTGTTATAATGGTCATACTTGAATTTATTGTAATTTTAAAGTACATGAGATATCCGCATTTTCTTATTTTATTTATATAGCTATGCTGCATTTTTCCAACAACAGAAAATTGGAATGTATATGTATATCCTGCAATAAACATTAAATACAAATATGAAATCTAAATAATGAACTGCATATTGGACAATATTTCTGGCCAGAATCCACAGAGCATAATCCCGTCCACTGTCCGACAAACATCCCTGTCATACTGTATGTATTACATTGTCACATAAAGTCGTATTGTCACATTACCCCCATACTTCATTCTACCTCCACTGTGCTGTAGCTACTCCAATGTTAGTCTACAAATCGTGCTGATGATCATCTTGCATCGCTGAGCAGTAAGGTTTTTGTACATAGTAGTAATGGCATTATTTTATAGCCATCATTTCAATGGGTTTTAGAATGGATCATAAAGCAAAACAGTTTGCAGTTCTCTCACAGACCCTTCTACCGCCTCATAATGAAAAGCCAAGATCAGCTGACTGCTAACTCTATTTACAAGCTCACATAATTCCATTGTGGCAGCGCTATCAGAGTAAATACGCTTAGCCCAGTGATGCATACCCCCGTAGAAAATGAAAGCAAGATGAGATAGAGGTCACATGACTGCAGAAACACCTTTTAAAACACTTAATGTGCCTTAGCTGATGTCCGAAGCATGTAGGTTATTACCACAGTTGTGTGAAAGCTAATTAATGGATAATTTGAATGATATCCAGGATGCCTGGCTCACACAGTCGGTGGCTTTGACCTTCGCAAACCTGATCGTTTCTCACCCTGAGCCCTTTCCTCTTTCTTTTTTTCTTCCTTCGCCAAGGCGGGCCATCATCAGTATGATGTCTGCTTATTTTGTGTGATCGGACTTAAATTGAAATTCTGCCTTGAAGGGCAATATTAAAAGAGGTAGTCATGTGTGAAGATTGGTAAACTATACGTCTCATATTACAATTGAATGTTAGGGCTTTATCATCCCTCATACTTGAAGATAAATGAATAAATGAAGATGCTCCAATGAAAAATAGGGATATTACCTTCAAATACTGACAACTGGGTTCAGCCAATGCATTAATTGAATTATACATCTATGAGGTAAAGTGCTCTTTTTAAAAATTGCTATTTCTAAAACAATGTGGTGTTATGTCTAATGCGCATCAGAATAAACAAACTACATCATGTTGTAATAAATCGAATGGAAATATAGGAAAGACTGTGAGAGTGGAGCACACATTGAAGGGATTTTCTTTCTCTTTCCAGCGAGTGAGTGAGTGAGGAGGGGGGGCGCTGGTAAGGGAATATCTTTTAATATCGCTCCAAGCTAAGATATCCCATTTAGACATCGTTCAAACAGTTATTAACAGTATTGATTTATGTTTGAGTGATTGGAAGCCAGGGGAGGGAGATGAAGTCAACCGTCATGACCCCTCGCCCGGGGACGGAAACTGCCTGACACAGATCACAGCTGTCTCACATGTGAAACTGCTCCTGCCTGTGACATCTTAGATTACTGGATACAGGCTACAGTGTGATAACTGTGTGTATGATATTGAACTCGTCTTTACACCGCTTTCAAAACACATTGCTCTTTGTTGAAATATATCTGCTGTCACGGCATTCACACAGGCATTTTGAGACAAAGAAGATGGGGGAAAATGTCCTATAACCAGAACTAAGACATTTTCAGTATTATTGTCTTGTATTTTATGAAGATTTTGACTAAAGATTTTTTGACACAGTTGGATTTGTACTATTGAAAGTTTCAAATTGGTAGAATTGTTTGTTTTGGGTCCAACAATTTGATAGATACTGTTTAGAAAGACAATCTGTGCTGGCTGAAGATGATAATCTCCTCTAATGTATATAGTGATGACAACATTATGCAGTACTGTAAACAGATACCATGTGAAAACTTTTTTGGATATCAGCTTATTGTTTTTCTCTTTACTTAAATAGCTGAAACAGACAGCTGACAGTATGCTTATTTAACAGCATATTCAATATCTTTTTGGCATTTCCCCCATCTCTCTTTTTTGGTCTACATCCCATTAACACAACTGCAGGAGCTTAGCATACCAAATCTGTCCTTAATTATTTCTTATAAATTCCTCAGAACCTCCCCCGGATTTGTAGTCTTGCCCACCCAAAATATGTATGGAGTTGGCTAAAAACAGCACAATAGACAATCATCTATTTCAAAGGCGGAACAGAGCTGTTGGAGATCATAAAACATTAGTGCGGCATGTCATTAGGTTATTACAGGCTTATCCAGTAATTATATTAAATACATTACCATGCAACCATTTAAAGAAAGGACCAGTTTCCAGAAATAAGATTTTACAGGGCCTCTCATGACTTGCCCTGAGCAACCAGCCGCAGGACATAATGTCAATCAAGGGGCTGCCGAACTAGATTACATTTTTGACCAAAGGATTCAAAAAGGGTATCCTTGTCTGGAGAACAGGAGCTTTGGAAAATATATTGACCTCACTGTGAACCCCTAACACATTTTTTTTTTTTTTTATCTGTAAACTATCCAAAATCAATTCTGCTTTCAAGAGTTCAACAAAACCCTTATACAGGTAAGTCATTTTTGATGGATTTAAAAATGGACTTCACCAGTATAATCAGTTGTTTTGGTATATATAAAAAAAAAAAATCTACACTCTACTTCTCTGGATTCGTCTTTCATTTGCATCATTTACCTAAGTGAGCACAACGGTAAATTACTTCACATCTGTAACAGGACTCTACATGCAGAGCTATTTAGAAGGTGTTGTTTCAGACTGAAATAGCTTGTTCCTTTCCATCTCCAAACAAGTGGCAGCAGCGCCCTCCACAAGTTATTGAGCTTGCCGATTGAACAAAAACTTTCTTTTAAGAAATCAAACCCAGCAACGTAATTCTCCACGGTCGAAAGGTTAAGCTTTTGATCCACGCACAGAGATGCTTTGAGGGAGGGAAAAAAAAAATATTGTTAAATGAATTTATGTTTGCATTCAACCTTACCTTTCTGCAGAGCACACACCCTTTGAAGTCTTGTTTGTTCGGAAACACTCCCATCTTATTGAGTCCAGGAAATTCCCCCACCGTATGAGCGCCTAGATAAGACAAAGTAATCCAAACTAACCCCAGAAATTCAAAGAACAGGCTCACAACTAATATTTGAGCTCATGTCTCACAAGTGAGCCTATTGTTAGTTTGTGACTCATAAAAAGTGTACTGTCATCTGGATTCTGCTTATGATAGGTAGAGTGATTTAAGCATAACTGCTGATCTTTTGCAAACAGGGCGAACGTTGCCTCAAAAGAAGTCTCGTATAATGCTCCACAACACTGCGGCTGTGTCTTTTGGCCAGTGCTAATGCTTGGTGCATGATTTAATAATGCACTTGTTTAACACCAGATGAACAATACACACATACATTCGGTATATGTGTGCTCTCAGACCACACAGTTCTTCCTGTGTGTGTGTCATATGGCTGGCCTCACTTTCAGGGTCGGGGAGTAGAGCATTCGCCGGAGCCCACAGAATATGATTCCAGATGATTCCTCGGCATGCCGCTGTCAAAAGGGGCCATGATGAATGAAAGGGCTCCGGTGGGCCTCTCTGTTTATTTAGACCTCTTGTTTCTGACACAGTTCCCGCACGAAGAACCGGCGCTGAAGTGTCTCAGTATTAAAACATAACCACAGCAGACTACAATCAGCCGCCAGGGGCTTTTACTCCCCCCTTTTCCTAATCCAACAGAAAAGCCTGATTGTTCTCCATTGTGGAATTTGGGACTGAGACCTGTTCAGGACCAGCAGTGAAGGGCAGCCGACTGTGCAAGGCTTTCCAGTACATTAGGAGTATATGAAAGAGCAACTGACCAGGCTTAGATTGATATGGCTGTGTCTGCACAGGACAACATATGGGAAAGCAGTAATCCTCTCTCTGAGCTGGAACTGTGGGTATTTTTCTTGGGGATTTGAAAATAGGAGAGACAAATATGGATGGCCCCGCAGCCCTGGAAATGGTGCAGACAGCTGCTGCTACTTTGTGGATGTGTGTCCTGATAAATAATTGTTTCCTATCTGTCATAGCCTCCTTTCACATCCTTGCTAGCTGAGAAGTGTATGAAAAATCCTCCCTTTCAAAATGATAGTGCCCTTGTAACACTTTTGCTGTGTATGGAGCCAGCATGTAAAACATTGCTTCTTTCTCTAAAGGCATAATATATTGCTGTTTCGCTCTTTGTAAGCGGTATGCACATTTATAGCAGTCTTATTTTTCTAGTGTGCCATTGAGGTTCATCTTGTTATGGCATGTCAAACCTTAAATGTTTTATTGTCTGCTGAGATCATGACAAATCAACATTTTGGAGTAGTATACCGGAATCATGCACAAAGTAAACAACACTTCTATTCAACATCACCGGCATGCTGAAAAGGACTTAATGTGAAATACACACGCTGTGCCTTAAGATACTGAGTTTTCGCTTTGTTTTCACTCCAAAATCACAAATGCGATGCAGATAGATGGGAGGACTGCCGATCCTGTGTGCGAGAAACACAACTGAATAGGATGTGATGCAACGCCGTGTGTTTAAACGCCTCAAAGACGCCTTTCATTGAAAAAGGTTTTGTTGACAAGCTCCATTCTCTTTCAGAATAAATGATGAGGAATGGAAAAAAAAATACGATCAACTATGAATATGCATATTCAAACAGACAGAATATGACTCCAATTCTCTTTTCATGGGGGGGGGGGGATACGCACATTTCTCTCCCATTTATTAATTCCAGATCCTTTTTCATGGCAAAAGAATGGAGGTGAGGATAATTGTGTATTTTGTCAAATGTGATCAAATTAAACTGGAAGCAGAATGGATTCGGTGTATTTGTATGCTAGTTTTTCAGAAGTGGTGTCCTGGTTTTAAATCCCCAAGTCTCAAGTGGGCACATCACAAAACCAACACAGTTTGGCAGCAAGCTGGCAGTCTTTGCTCGTATGAGGCCCAGAATTTAATGAGCATGAATAATGAATACTACTCAACATGCTGGTGACTGAGTAGGCTGCCAGTTATTAGGTCAATGAAGGCGTTGTTGAGCAGGGAACACTCACTGTCTCGCTGAATGACGGACTCCCACCATCTACCGATCCTACTTACTGGAAATAACTTTTTCTAATTTGGCAAATCAGCAGATGGCGACAGACACGTCGCACCACATTTTAACTGAATCCTCTCCATGATGTCTGTTAAGATGTTACGTTCCTAATGGTGTGCACTGTGGATTGAAATTCTGATAGTATTTTAAATCTGTAACAAGCTGAATCGAATAAGGAATAATCCCCTAACAAGCTGTACAGATCCCTTACATTACTCCTCTTAAAGTCCGCTGGCTCTTTTCCAGTGCTGCTTTTTAAATGAATGCCTCATTCTGCTCATCTTCATGGATTACACTGTCGGACCCTTGCAGGACACCATGATTTATTTCAGTCCTGTTAAGTACCAAATCAACTTTATCTGGCCACACTAGAAAAACATTAGTCCACCCTCTTTCTGTTACTACAGTGATAAGTGTGTTATATGAGTTGTAAAATACGCGTTCCCTAGAACAACCTGATAAATAGCGAATTCCAAAGCAGGGAGGTAGTTTTATTGCCCTGCAGCTACAACTCCCATGCAATGGATGCTCTGCTACTTGCCGTGGATTGAAAAGAGTGGGGTGAGAGCAGAAGAGAAATACAGTCGAGGGAGAGCCAGCAGTAGCAGAGTGGCACTAGCATGCAGATCAAATGCTCCAGATCTGTCAATCAAAACAGCTGTCATTTCAACAACCGCTGCATCGAACAATCTGATGATTAATTATTGACAATCTCCGTCTTTGTTGCCTTCTCACACCTTCTCTCCCTCTGTCTGTCTCCCTGTCTCCCCCTTCCCTCACTCCTTTTCTTTCCCAAAGATTAGACACAGGCTCCAACATGAAAGCTGCCGACCTGTGTTTGGGTCTGTCACAAGTGATTTCGCTGCTGGTGCCATGCACCCCCCCCCCCCCTCCACACTCTTTATCTGGATATCCTCTCTCTCTCTCCATGTCTGTCCTTCCTATCTTCCCACCCTCTGTTGCTATGGCACCTGCCAGGTCGCCACAGGGACCCTCATATCTCCACTCATCCGCCTGCTCAACCCCAGTGTCGATTCTATCCAACCCAGCTTCATGTCAGAGAAAAGCAGGAGTAAGACCCCTCGCTGTTTAACACTCTAGAAGTTAACCGGGGTCTCTCTCTCCTCCCTCCTTTTCTCTCTCTTCCTCCACTAGAAACACCTTATTTTCTCAGAGGAAAATACAAATATGACATTCCTGACACATTGCAAGAAAAGGTAGATATTTTGGAACTACATTAAGTGACCACATTTTTTTAATATTAATAATAAAGGTGATGGTAGACTTTGTGTAGATGATATGTATGTGCTACTGTAAAAGGCCTCAACTTAAAATATCAGCTGCCAAAATAATAAACAAATATGACATAATTTCTGAACATAATCATTTCCCATCTTAAAAGGTCATCAATGTCAAGGGAAGGAATTACACTTGTGTAATGACTACACTTGTGTAATGATACTCAATAAGTATCAACTATGCAAGTGCAATTGCATTTATTTCACAGCTTTGGTTACCAACTATATCAACACAATATAGGGATATGTTTCGCCGGACAAATTCAACTACAAAACAGCCAGAAAATACGTTAAAATGTATATTCTGACCCAACCTTCTAAAATATAAGTAACACATTCAATTGTCAGCTATAATAATACATTAAATAAATAACAGTGACAGGGACAACCATTTCTGGAAATTAGCCATTTCACTTTTGATACTTTAATTACATTTATTTAAATTACTTCCTTTACACATAGTGCTTAAAATTTGAATGCATGAGCTTTAGTTTAGCGGTATTTTATTTTGAAGCTACTTTTTACCTAAGTGAAGGATCTGGACGCTTACATCACCAGAACTATTTCATGATGACCTGGGAATAATTAACACAAACATTACATTATATTACTTGTTAGACGCTTTTATCCAAAGCGACTTACATTCTCAATACTGTGGGAAATCCCCACAGGAGCAATTTGGGGTGAAGTGTCTTGCCCAGGGACACTACATGCTGACTGCAGTGGGGTTTGAACCTGCGCCACAGCCGCCCTACAAACAATCATACATTCTTACTGATGTCAATAATGTTTTCCCCCTGAAAATAAAGAGGGACTTTGCATAGTGTAAGATGCTAAAAATGAGGATTGTGTTTCTGTTGGTCTTTATAAAAAAGAAATTAATCTGCATATAGCTGTCGTTGTCTCTACTGTCACACGACATCCTGTCACAAACACAACGCTACGGGCCACGGTGCAGCACCATCCAGGTATCAGCCCCTTTTCCTGTCTCAGGCCATATGTTTCTGCTCTTTCTGTCAGTAAAATCCCTTTTACAACAACCACTGCTGGTTGTTTACAGAAGTTTAAGCTCCTCTGATACATTCCTGCTTATGTTTGCATGCTTTTTAGCCCCATAGATAATACATGAGCTTGCTTGCTTGTTTTTTAACGAAGGGGAGATGCTGCCATATGCATGGAAGAATAAACGAAGACCTAAACTGACAGCACCATCTGCCAAACACAGTTGACGTCAAGAGAATGGCCCCCGCTCAACATTTTGCCCGACTCTCAGGAGGATGCCACATTGTCATCAGTGCTAATACTAAATATTAATAATTTGTTGACCCCAAAGTGTTTAGAAATCACTGATGCAGACACATATTGCCCTTCTGAATGGCATATGCAGATGTCAGGTGAGCACCACCGGACTGTGCTGCTCACTGTGTGTGTGTGTGTGTGTGTGTGTGTGTGTGTGTGTGTGTGTGTGTGTGTGTGTGTGTGTGTGTGTGTGTGTGTGTGTGTGTATGAGAGCGTGGTATTTTCCAGTAGCTCAGAGACTAGACAACTTCCACCAAGATTGTCATGAATATTACATCGTTCCAAATACCCACCTAGCTCCTCCTCTAACTTTTCTCGCACGCACGCACGCACGCACGCACGCACACACACACACACACACACACAGACTGCACACATACATACATATGTACACAAACACGCATGTCAAAGACAGAAGCTTAAGGTGCCACAATAAACCGTTTATTGTAGCTAAATTAGTCCCTCACAACAACAACAAACGTACATTCATTCTAATGCTAGTGAGCAAGTCATACAAATGATTACAAAACAATATAGACATTTGCATAATATAACGTAAGAATATACTTATATCCCACTGATACTATGCAATTGTCTCAGTCAATACAAAGTTAAACCTACATGGGTAATGTTTAGGCCTTATGTATGAATGGTGCACAATAAAAACAAAACAAAAATGTAACCCTTTTGTTGTGTCCGGGTCTCCCGTGACCCGTTTCAAGTTAAAATTATATAATAACTACGCTCTAGTTTTTCTCTAGGCTTCATGACATCCTCCACAACAGCTATATAAACACTACAAAAAAGATTTTGACAATTTTAGCCAAGTCTGAAGGTCTCTAAAAAAAAAAAGTGCATAATTTGGTGTGCGGGTCTGGGAAGACCCAGCAGCATTGTTGTGGGTGACTGGGGGTCAAATTTGGCCCAATCAAGATTCATCTTTGACTTTAGACACCCCACCCCCACCCCCACCCCCTTCATCCACTGTAACAATTTTTTTTGCAACATGCACCTGGTCTCCCATCCCTCTGGCCCCCCTCCCCCCACAGGAACTCCACCTTTCTCAAATAATATGTACAATAACACTTCATCCTGAACACACACATATGTGGTGTAATGTGTTTTGGGGCCATACAATAAAATTACAACAGGATTGTACAGTTATGAATGTATTGTAAGTTAGTTTTGATGTAGTTAAACAATACTGGATGATAGTCTTTTTTTTGTGTATGTTTTGGACTGAGATAAATCATGGGTCAAAAACAGCTTTCGAACACAACACAAGGGTTAAAAACCATTGTTTTTCTAGCTTTAAATTTGACTTTATTGGGGAGGACACTGTAATACATGATAAACACAATAGTCATAGTGTAGGTGAATGACAATAAAATATTGCCTTACCATTGATTAATAACCATATTGCTTTCTAAAGAGTGCGTAATTTGTAATTTGTGGTTGTTTGTAATTTTGATAAAGAAGAATCTGCACATCAATCTGGTGGCAAGGTACATTTCTCCTAATTAATTAAAATGATTGTAAATTAAAACGCTTTTCTGCTTTATCAGCCCTAGATTGTGAAAAAACACAAAGACATTGGTTAAAATCCCCGATGGACTTCTCAGACCTGACATGTCTCTCGAGTCCAGACACTAGATGCATTTCACCTTGGCATCTACTGTGATCGCTTCTGTTTTCCTCCCATACGTCTTTATTAGTTTGTAACTGATGGGCACACCGCGGGATGTCACTTGATGAGAGGCACCGTGTCACTGAGACTGATTTATTCCCAGCATTTGTTCTGCGGCCGTGCCAACTGACCCAGTACAGCCTGCTCCACACCGGCACTCAGACCCTAACATCTTGCAGATCTCTGCTTCCCCTCAGAATAGGACCCCACCCCACCCAGGTGCAGTAACTTTATATGCAAAACATTCCCCCGAGTCATTTCACAGATAGGCCCATCCGATTGAATTTCGCCTGAGATGCGAGTTGATGATGCAATGATTGGTTGGGCATGCCGTCAGCATAAGGCGTTTTTTCTGCTGACGTCTTGGCCATGAGTTATAGCAGTACGAACAACCAGACACTTTTGCCTTAATCCTCAGATCACAAGACGGTTCATATGGACAGCGAGTTTCAGATGTTTGACAGAATATAGAGAATATCACGGCAACCATCTGAGGGATAATGTGGAGTGGACGGCTAGCTTAGATCATGTTGCTAAAATCTGTTGAGAGCTGTTTTCACCTTTAAGTGGAGACAGTAAACTGGGCTAGTAAAACAGCACAGCAGATACTATTTTTGATTGACAGAGGGCACTGGATTAAATATCACTCCTTGTTTTATTCTTTATTTGTACATAATTTTGATGTTTTTAACTAGATAACCAGTATGTAGAAATGTACTGGGCAACCACACAAGCTTCACTGTCATTTTCATATTAGAATGTAATTTCTTATTTATTCATATGCTAATCATGCATATGAATAGGAATATTGTAAATCCCACCATCAACTGTTATACACGTTAAGTTTATATTATAACCATTTCAACATGTGCTTTTTCAAATGTTTTGTCAGACAATAGTTTTTTTTAGGTTAATTTCAATGAGGATATCAGTGCCATACAGTCCCTGGTAGATGAGTTTTGTTTGGCAGGGACCCTTGGCTGTCACCGTTGAGGAAACAACAGCTCTATTACCCAGCTAACATAAGAGTTCTGGGCGTTTATACAGTCCCCCCATTGATTGCAGCGAGTCACAAGGCTGAAATGCATTCGTTGGCAGGCGGCAGTGGCAGACACAAAAGCAGGGTGGGTGTCAGCTTTTAATTGTAACTGTCTTGCAGAATGGGTGTTGTTTTAATATCCTGTATAGATTTGTATGTAATACACTTACTTGTGCAAGGCAGCCCGGAGCAAGAATCAATTCAGCCCAAAGGATCCCGCCCCCCTACCCTTTTGTTAAAAGCCAATCTTGTTTTAATGATGCATGAAGAAATATTCAAGCATTGACATTTCACTGTCAGGTTTCTTTAGAAAAATCAATTAAGATAATACAGCTTTGACCCAGTTATCCAGTTAATGCTTATTAGGGATGTAATATGATTTACTGTCAGCATTTATAATTCTTTGCATCTCATCCCATTAGCCCTGTGACTGTTTCATAGAGCGCCGTACAACGGTCACTTCTAGGAAACTACAGTTGCTAGGAGCTGATAAAATGGAGTGGAAAGGAGTAATGACATTGATTGGGATTGGTGGGCAGGTTAAATGCACGCCCCTGAGGCACTCTCTCTCTAGCTTTCACTCTGTCTGTCTCCTGTCTCCTTCGTTTTTTTTTCTTCCACCAACCGTAACGTGATGGAATGCCCAATTCTGTCCTGTTGCAAAAAACACACATTAGTCAGTATCATAGGGACATTTGTTGTCATTTATCTGAGTTACCTTAATTATCTGTGTTGGCTACCTGTCATGCAAAGATATTTAGCTACGGGAATGTATTAGTTTCAGTATCTTTCCCTACTGTCACCGTCTCTATGAAGCAGAGTCATGATTGTAAAAATCATAAAAATGACGGTCATCTTAAGATTTAAAGTATGGTTCTTTGAGCTTTATTTTTTTCATCTAAAGGTTCAAATAGTTGAAAAGAAAAGGAATGATAAGTACATATAGTACATTTGCATCACCTTAAATATTTACTTCACTACATATCACAGGGACATATTGTAGTTTTTACTAATCTGCATGTATTGTATTTGATATAATTAGCTACCATACTTTGCAGACTCTGATTAATTATACAAGTACAACTGTGTCACCTGGGGATCAAATGCACATGCTACCTAGCAAATGAACATGCTACTTAGCAAATAAATTATATTAAGTTGGTAAAATAAGGCCCACCTTAACAGGCTTCATCCTTAAAGTGAAATTAAAGTAAATATAAATGCATCAATAATTATGAGCCAATGCTATATGCATAGATATATAGACAGGAGTATGTTGAATGTTGGAACCTTTATACCAATGCCTTTGTACTATTATTTAAGTAACATTTTGAAACCTGGTATTCACACTGCTATTTTCACTGAAGATCTGAGTTTTTTTTCCCCCCACTGTCAAAGAGTTACATTTAGCTTCAGGGTTTGATTCCACATTCAAATAATCTATGCCAAACTAAAACAGGATAATAACAATCCTCCAGCAACTGAACAAAAACGTCCATCCAAACATGAAACTATGCTGATAAAGAAATAAAGAAGTGAAAAGAAATAAATCAGTACCGCTGTGCACAGTGGGAACACAAAGCTTGGGGTCCCGAGGGGCACTGTCGAAGATCACTGATGTCTCCATAACAGAAAATGTTAAACCTGTTTTACATTGTTAAATGCTTTTTTCCACGCTTGATGTGCCGACATTCTGCGTGTAACAACTAATTGTCGTGTTGGAAGGAGGAAGTCAGGCTCTGAGTCACTGTCTCTGAACTGTGCTCAACTTCGTGGCATTTCAAAGCTGTCAACAGAAACCGTAAGAGCTGCAACGTCACTGCTCTCAACATTAAAGGATGACATTCTTCTGACATCTAGGGCTGCAGAACAGGAAATGTTTTTGAGTGCATTGGAATTCATCCACAAGGCTTCTCTACATTGCCTACTATTTATTTTTTCAATAAATAAAACATTTAAAAATGAATATATTGTAGATGCATGCTTATGTCATGTGTTTACATGCAATACACAAGTGTGCATCAGTACATGGTGCAACATTTAAATGCTTAATCTACTAAACCTAAATGTTTAGGCGCCACAGTGTGTTTTTTGTGCTTTTTAATTCAGTGCAGCTTTTGGCTGTGCTGCCTGGTGCTTTCTATCATCCGTCTTAAGGTCATGGGTTAAGTGTCAGAAAAAATGACACTGTCTAACTCTGCCCTTTAAAATATTCTGAGCAAAGGAGGAAACACTAAATGAGGGCTGATTCCTGGCAGCTTAGAATTAAAACAAGCCTCAGTGGAATTTTAATATAATCCTATTTTGTGACAGAGATGGTTCAGTGAAAAAAGAACGATCACTGTGTTAGCTTTTATAACATGTGTTTAAACCTTTATAAAACTAGAAAATTGGTAGTGCATGTCACAAAGCAAATGTATTGTGTAAATATGAAGGACATATACAGTAGAGGATTGCATAGCCTACAAAGCTGCCACTAATTGTGGTGTTTTAGAGACAAAACAAAACCAAAAAATCTGTGGCAAAGTGCACAAAGGGTGCCTGTTGTTTTCATTTAAGATAGACAAACTCAATTACAATGCTAACAACCAAGGAATATGAAACTTGCATATTTTATCCAACCTGTGCGAGCGGCTTTAAACCAACTCCTGTTTCCCTGCTGCTTTGTCTTTTGGTTTACTTCTGCAGTCATAAGCCAATAAAAAAAGAAAGCCCACTCTCCTCCCTACCTACCTAAATGCATATCGGCAATCCACTGACACAAAGGCATCATCTGCCTGTGTGTACAGAGCAGCAGCAGCCACTTTGGATCCTGAATCTCAATGGGCTCATGGTGCCTCCGACGCCCATCTGTTCCAAGGCAGCCAGCGAGCCACTAAGCAGCAAACTTTGATCCCCATGTAGATTTTTTCCAAACCCTTCCGGATTTTCCTGCCCCTTAAGAGGCATTGTGAGGCTGCCCCCGAGTACACATTCTAGATTCATTATGAGTGTGGGCGGCAACCTTTGTATTCCCCAAAGCACAGATGTATGCAGACAACATATTGCTATTTGGTAGCATAAAAGCCTAAGCCCATTGTTCATTGTTGGTTCATATATCACAAGTAGCTCTCGAATGCAGAAAGAGCAGAGCACTTGCCAGGAAATACTTGTCGTTGACATTAACCATTAAAGATGTACTTTTCTATTCAGCATCACTCATACTTGACCTTAACACTTATTTGTTTTACCTTTTCATGTTGGTTTGTCGGATATAGCTTTAATTAGACTGTTGTTTAATCCACAGATGAATAGATGCTTGTGGTGCATTTTACATTTGATCTTTAATTATTGTTTATTGTGCTTGCTCATTTTTCTTAAAATCCGAAGGGGTACACAGGTGATCATTTGAGAATATATATATATTAATAAGTAACTGCTAGAAATCAGATGGTTTTTTTTTCTTTCAAAATGATATGATGTATATAAAATCCTTTAAATGTTGAAAATATCCAAATTAAAAATGTTTAAATCAATTACATCTACAAACAAAAACAAACAAAACTGCCTGTGCTGGCTTTACTTTATAAGATTATTTAAAATATATTTTTTCTATTTTCTATCTGGTTTAAGCTGGCTCTGTGTGGGGAGGTGTTACCCTCCTTTGCAAAAATAGAAAAAAGTGGTCAACATTATCATATAGGAAATGTGGGTGGTCAATAGGTGACAGGCAGGAATTAATTCTAAAAAAACATAATTAGGAAGAAAAATGTTGACTGATGAAAAAAAAAAAAGACTTGCACGGTGACACTTCCACATTTTTGTTCTCTTTCCGTTTTTAGAGACATGGCAGCGACATTAGCATTGGTCATTAGTGGCAGACACATCCGTGGAGTGTCGAATACAGAGGCTCATACGCAGACCCTTGGTTACCTGTGTGACAGGCTTGTTCAGGACACCAGAAACAGCTGTCCTGGCCTGTGTGAGCCAAAATAATTAGGCCTGTCATTTCACTGCTCTGATTTCCCCTTCAGCCCGCTCCACAAAATGCTAATATTTTGCTTTCATTGTCACATTCACCTTGACACGGATATTGCCTTGGCGCATAACTGGATGAGATGACTCTAAATTTGCATTGTTCGTTCTAATAAATTTGCTTCCTCTGTACCTCATGGCAGGACCCATCAGATAAAGTCTCCCTGAGTGTCATCAATCATGGCCCAGGCTGACAGACGGCTTTCGCCTTCATTTGTTACATAGAGGAACATGCTTAATTATTTGTACTGTAATTAGTTGGGAAAATGTCAGGAAATGTCAACTCTCTGTTCACTGTGGAAGGGCTCTGCTTGAAAGCCACAATGACTGAAGTGTCATTAATGCCACGTAACAAGACGAGGATCAGCTGGGGGAAGAGAGAAGGGGGTGTGGGGGGGGGGCTTCTTAGAATGTAATCATGGAGGGAGTTAGAGGGAGACACAAATCAGCAGTGCTAGCTAGCATGATGGGCATCTTATTAGCCAAGCAGCCAGCCAGCTGCATTTTTCAACCACATCTTGTTCCCCTCCGCTTTTCTCACACTGGCACGAAATAAAGGCAGCAAGTGGGGAAAAGAAATGAAGTCAAGTAAACAATTCCAGCTTCCCACTCGCTGTCAAACCTGCCGTACTTTCCTATGTTATATTGCCTGTCATAAACAGGCATAATGCCAAATACAAAAACAATGGAGATGCTTCTCGCTTGAGCCCTCCTTGCTAAAGTAGAACTTTTACAATGCAATTAATTGAAAGTCAAACTGTAGCCATATAAATGTTATCTCTTGGGTAGTTAACAGGAGGATTATCTGTCAAAACAGTAACAGCTTTGGTCTTTTCCCCCTGAAGCCAGGCCCATCATGTCATCACATTTCTCTCCTTTAATTAAACAAAATAATTATTTATTGCAAAATTAGAGGACAAAGTCATTAAATAACCTTCACAGCATATTATATCATCATTAATTATTGTATTCTGCTGCTAGCATGTGTGAAATACATATTTTAGTGGCTATTTGTTTTAGCGACAATTGGCTAATGTCTGTGAACAGGCCACTTGAATGCTTATCCAAAAGGCAAGGTAATTTACCCTTGTTTGAAAAGGGGGGAGGGGACCGAGGGGAAAAAGGGAAATAGGAATCCCATAAGGGACATCTTTTGTTTTGGAGGAAAATATGTAGTATTATGAGGTCTCGAGAGGGTTTCAGTGGCCATTCGTCTTTTCAAGGCCTCGCAGTGGGAGTGTGGCGGAGCAAGGCTCAGTCCGCTACCTTGCCCACCGACAGGCACTGATGGTCATCCAAGAAGCTCCTTAATTAGCCTGCAATCTGGCAACGACCCGTGTTCCTGAGATGTGGCAGCCCTGTTTAAATATGATGCCAGATGCAGTCCCACCTTCAGCATGTCATCTCATTGTCCTAGGAAGCCACGGGGAGAGAGAGAAAAGGAGAGAGAGACCACAACATCCCACAACGCAGTATGTGGTGTGGGATATTGTGCTCATTGTGTTGTGCTCATTCTCCTCTCGCTTGTTTCTATTTTGCTTTTCTGTCTCTCAGCAAGCACCCTCTCTCTTGCTCTGACACACCCAACTGAGAGGGAGATCTCGCAGGAGACCTCAACCTTGAGAAGTGTTGCAATTTAGGATTGAATTCAGTATTCTACAGCCTAATAAGAAGATAATGCAGTAAATCATATTTAATCTTCTTGTGGTTAATCAACCACATCATCTATGAAGTTTCTGTACTTGACAAACTTAAGATAAATACTGTTACATGTGCACATACAAGCTGTTTACATAAACCACCCATATCCTACTCTGTAGCTTAGGAACATTTTCCCCACACAGATTGCTTTGTAGGGCTGACACCATGCGAAAAAAGAATCTTAAACTTGAAAACCATACTCCGAAAACCCATTAAACCAACTGCGTTTGACCTCCTTTTATACAGACACACTGTAATACTTGATATTAGACTAATCTGCGATTCAATATGTAGAGCAAGGGAAGGCATTATCTAAAATGGTGTAAACATGTCCCAGAGCCGTCTAAGATTCCCTTCTTATAATAGTTTTATTTCAGGACATATAAATACTGGATATGCTGTAATACTAACAGCAGCCTCTGATCAGCTTGTTTGCTCATGTGCTTCCTCTAGGATTTAGGCTGTCACAGCACACAACTTTGTGTTGCTGCGCTCATAGTAAATGTGGATAAGCTCTGAGGAGCGAGGACTTTTTATAGACCAGTCAGTACAGCTCTTTCATGCCATATAAGCTTTTCCTCTAATACAGTGGCATCACTGAAGTCCACTCACACTGCATCTGCTTTACAGATCTGAGCTTTAAAAATAATTTATTTTAGATATTAAGGGTAGGATTTAAAATAAGGATACAATTGTTTAATGTCATGGTAATTAATCAGCTGCAGAGTGACATTTTGAATATGTATCCTTTCATTTACCAAAGGATGTTGAATATCACTTTATTTAGACGTTTTATTAGATATCTATGTTAATCACCCATCAATCAACATGTGTATCTTGCCGCTCATTCATTTGGTGCTGCCTGTATGGAGAGGGGAGATAATCTTATCAATTTTCAGAGAGAAAAAGATGTAAAAACAAAAAGAAAGGTGGGGGATCTCATATAACATTAAGGAACATTTAGAAATGTCCAATTGTCTGAACAAATGTAAAATGCCAAAGCCTCTTAGAACATTGTAAGTCTTTATTCAGTAATACATTATCATGCATATTTCATATGGGGAGATTACTAAAAAGGAATTAGTGCGTCTTTCTGTTGTATGTCTTTATAATTACACCTTGAAGCCATAGCTGCATTTTTTCCTCCCTTTTTCCTCCATATTCATGAAAAGCAGACTTGTAATTTGATAAAGAGACGCTTGTGTTCTCAACTTCATTCAAACAGCATCATGGCGCCGTATTAAAGTGGGCATCTGTGTTCTCGCGGCATTAATCTCTTCAAGCACATTCCAGCTGCTGTGATGTGCGAGAGGGAGATAAGTCTTAAACAGTCTAAAGCTAAGCAAACCAGACAACTCTATTATTGGCTTCATAATTGCTTAATTAAACTTTTGTCACTAATCATTATGAGGGCGATAGAGCTGTTATACAGGCTTTCTGTCGAGCAGGAAAAAAATCAATAAACTGTGTTGGGGAGCTGATCCCCCCATGTCTCTCTCTCTCCTCTCTCTCTCTGTCACTCTCTCTCTCCCTCCCTCTTCTCCCCCTCCCCTCCCTCTTTTTGTCCTCCGCAAATGAAATTCATTGCTGCCGGTTAGTGATCTGTAGGTCTGGAGCTCGACTGATATGAGCTGCCATCCCCATTTGAATTGAGGGGTATTCAGTAGCACATGAATATGAACAAATGGCAAACATAAATCTCTTGCATGAAGTACACCTTCTATCCCTTTATTATGGAACAATTGACCCATCTAAAAGGAATTCTAATGCCAGGGAAAGCATTTAGATTTAAATTACACCGTGGGTCCTCTGGACCTGAGAAATGACGGCATAAAAAAGATTAATATGCTAATTATTTTCCTCCTCCCCTCTCTTTATTCCTCTTTTCGACATTTGCGTGGGGTTATTGTGAGCCTTGTACATAAGATGACTGTTTTGTCAAGGAATGACTGTAAGGTTCCCTTCCGTAAAGTATGCTTTAGATCACTGACATGCATCTAGCCATGGCATTATCTTTATTGTTTTTTTATTAGCCAGTTTTTTCACCTTCTTGAAGCACTTCATAAAACGTGTGTTCAGATGTGTGTACTCAATATGCAAATAATAATTCTGTCGCTGCTGACCCAGAAAGTCCATCAGATGCAAACAGAACATGATGCAGATTGCAGGTTCCCTCTCTCCCGCCCTCTGTTTAGTGTCCCTCCAGAGCAGTCACAAGCACCCTTAGATGGGCCATTACAGGGGCCACTGTTCATTCCAAGGTTCTGCCAAACGATCACAGTTTAAATGATGTTGTGTTTCATATCCTTTAATTGGCCTGGCTTTGAAATACCAACTTTTAGCTTTGAATGTGTTGCCATAGGCAGCCAATTGGCAAGAGTGCAATAGGGGCAAAAGCCTCATTTCATAATTTGTAGGCACTTTAAAGTTGGCTAAGCCTCTGCAGCAAATTGAAAAGTGTCCAAAATGTAAAAAGGGGAAAAAGGCTTTTTGACTGCATCGCCATGAGAGTACTTTACGAGTACGACACAGTGCAATATGCGCCTTATCTCGCAATTATTGCAAACATTATGTATTGGGGAAACCTCAAGTGACTAATACGGCGTTATCATGCTTTTCATATGATACAGGCCCTGTATTGAACTTTATGTGTAGTCTCTGCAGTGCAAACAAAGATAGAGTTTTTCTCAAAGATAAAAAATGGACCAAGTATCAAAAATGTATGAAAACATTCACAAACTGATGCTAAAAACAATCATGTCGCTTTTAAAGACTTTACTCTGCAACACCAATTATTGAATAACTCATAATGAGAAATATTAATTTCAACAAACCGGAGGGAAAAAGTTATCCTTGGTTAGTCAAAAACGTAAAAATACCAATTTAATAAATTAACTTCCGCTGTGTAATGAATGGCATTGCTTTCTGCATCTCAGCTGAGAGTGAGCGAGTGTGCTAATGAATTGCTTCGAAAGCATCTGAAGACAGACTTAATTACAGAGCCCACAGTTCTTGCATTATTATGCCATATATCCCCAGCTGAATACAATTCAGCAGCTAGATAAACACATTTCATGGCAGCCTTTATGGCACTACTTTCTGGCCAACCATTGATACCAGTGTTTATTCGCGGGGCTGCGTGAAGCGTGGCAGGCATGAGAATGTGGCATTAAAAGTGAAATCCTTCATTTTCATCTCATTAAAAAAATAAATAAATTGTGAGTAGAATGCAAATACAAAACCATGAGCGAGAACGATACTTACAAGTCTTCCATATTCACGCCAACATTTCATTATGTGCTGAAGTGTACGGATGTGGAAAGATATGTGTAGTGATAGTGCACTGTACAGAGTGATTTAAATTGTTCCTGGAGTCAATGAACTAGAAAATGCATATTTACACAATAATGTTAAGACTGAGTTCCACAAGAAATATTGGGATCAGTTTTTGCATTTTCTCTGTTTCATGTAAATCATTTGAAAAAACACAGGTTATCTTAAATATTTACAGAAACATGTACTTTTCTTGGTGCCTTGTACCCTGGATAAACACATAGGGCATTGTGTGTTATGTGTGTGTGCTTGTTCTCAGCTGTGATCCTTTGTGTGCAGAGTGTGCTAGCCTTTACGTTCACACACATAAACACACGCACAAGACAAGACACTTCCTTTCCATGTTGTGTGTTTATATGTACTCATGGTAGCAGTGGCGACAGTGCCCACGCCCTGGGGCCCCGCCATGCCTCCTTCCACCTCTCATTTTCCGTCTGGGGACTTCAGCCTTCGTGCAAATATGTGTTTTTGTCTCAAATAATACAACGAGTGTGTGGACAGCTGTATTTTACACAAATTCTATAAAATTATAGGGGAATAAAGGTCGGGAGGAAGGACGGAAATATTTTCTTCTTTTTTAAACTCCTGAACTGCATACTATCCTGCAACAACTTATTTGTTTATTAACTAAGAAAAATAAGTATGCTTAATCTAAAAAAATATAAACATTAATTGATATATTTTGCCTACATTTTGAATATAGTAATTATTTATTTCACATACTACATTTTGACAAGCTCTGTGATTTGATTCACAACACACTCAAAGCAGATTCTAACTTTTTTTACATGAAATGCATCTGAAGTAAAACACGGCATTTGTAAAGGAAAGCAGTGAAGCACCTCTTTAAAGTACTATACACACAAGCGGAAATCGTTTGATTGCACGTTTGTTACTCCCCTAATCCTAAGCATTCTCCAAAATAAAAATGCTCACTCCTTAGTGAAACATATAATTGCTAGCTTTCCAGCTCACAAAGGTATACCCAGGTTCTCGGCTCGATAGAAGTAGCCCGGTCAATTAAAATAATTATAGTATTTCTGTGATAACTGCAAGGTCTGGGTATTTTAGAACATTTAGGGATTCGCAGTTGCACATAATTGGACCTGTGAAGTCCAACTCCTAGTTTTCTTATAAAGAGAATGATTATATAGAAGTGCACACAGTCATTTGGTAAGGGTTAGCTTTAATACACTGTTTCTTAGTCTGTGGGTGGGGACCAAACATGGATCGCAGGTCTGCATGCATGTGGTGGTCCCAACAAGTCACGTGGACATGTTTCAGGATGACAATGCATTATGATTGTTTAACGGTTTGAAGTCACTGGGCAGTTTCCGTATATACATAAAAAGGCAAAAAAGGTTGTTTATTTTGGCAAAGGTTTGGGAAAAAAAATCCAATTTGGGTAAATAAAGCATTGGTAAAATAATACATGTTTATTTAATCTATTTGCATGTAATTATCAATGAAATGTGTTCCGTACAGTGTTTTTTGTGACCGATACGGATTTATTCATTTGTCATTATCATCATCATGGTCATCATTATTCTCATTAAATCCATTATCACACGACCCCTGTGATTCTCATCAATCGTCATTTAGTTTATGTTAATGATCGCCAACCGAGCAGACTTTTACCGCCTCAGCTTTTTTTTGAATTCACATTCCTGGACAACCGACACGAGCCTACAGCAGCCGCATCACAACCAGCTCGGTCCAAGGCCTGGCTCACTGTTGAGCTATTAGCGCCAGCGGCAAGCCAACCATAACACTAGCCATAGTTGGAGCGATAGCCCCATTTCAGTGTGGGGTCAGCGACTCAGCCATATTGTTAAGATAATTGTTCTGCCAGCCTTCTGTCATGGCTGATGTGGCTGGAGCGCTTGGCTTGGTAGCGGCTGCCTGGCTCCTCGCTGCCTGGAAAGCGGCTTTGCTGTAGGCCGCTCCGAGGCTTTAAAACCCTTATTGTCTATCTGTCCCCCGGCTAGCCCTTTTTCTCCCTCTGCTCCCTCCGTAGGACGGTCTGAAGTCCTGGGGAGAAAAAGAGAGGGAGGCAGGGAGGGAAGGAAGGAGGATGGAGCCAAGCACATTCAAGGGCCTGGTCCAAAGTATCATGATCAGCATAGGCTTTCACGGCAGCTAGTGCTTGCATCCCGCAGCATTGTTCAGCCCCTTTCTCCCTGGCAGCACTTTCATTTGAACAGAATTTTGACACTGCAGTGGGGAATTCTGCAGATTAAAGGGGACATATTTGGTACACTTCCTTCTTGGCACTTTATAGCATTGGGGGAAGGTGCACATTTTTAATGAATGCATTAAGTAGGAATGGGCAGCAGGGATTTTATGTTTCCAGTTTATTCTTTGAAAAAAAGATTCTACTATCCACCACTCAATCCGTTCATCAATATATGTATATTAAGACCATGAAAAAAGCTATATGGGCACACGTAACATACAACTATGGTGCCAAACCTCTTCTTAGTCAGAAGAAACAATTAGGAACAGAATGACAACATTAGCAGAGTTACAGTGAAAGGACTTTGTATGAGCAGCTCGTTTCATCATCATCTAGCGTAACATGCCTATTGTTCAGCTCTCCATCTCTCTCCAACCTCTTCTGTCCTTGCCCTGGGTACGAACACACACCTCCTTCTGTCAGAGCATCCTTCTCATCCAGGTGTAGTTAACCCTTTCACATTCCTCATAGATTGAGCACACCCCTGATACCTCCTCTTTGTGCTCAATCGAGCAAGCAGGACTAGCAACGAGGCTCAAAACGGTTTTCATTGCCCAAATATTTGTATGCCACCGTGTGTATGAGTATTATAAATGTGTGTGTGTGCTTAGATTCTTGGAGAGAGTGATTCATTTAGGGGCCCCTCTCCTCTCCTCAGCTGCTCCCTGCCTTCCCCAGTAATTAGCCTAGCGTGGCAGCCACCTCTCGCTGCTCAGTCTGGGAGAGACACTTGACACGGCAGACATCAGAGAGATTTTTCAGGAGGCTCTCCCGGCGCCCCAACAGCTCTTAATTAACCACTTAGGTATCCCCACTCGTTCCCCCGGCCGGCACTTTCCAAATGGTAAGGAGGTTCTTTGCCACGGATCTAAACACCGGGGGAAGCGCGCTATCAAAAGATCTGGGTAAATGAAGGCTTGTGTAAATTATTTTTAATGATTCCCTCCTGGCACATCATTATGTTTGTAGTTACACACAGGCACTTCTGAGACGGCTCATCTTCGCTAAGGTCATCAGCAGGACCAACTGTAACTAGCTGCTAGTCTGTAAATGGCTTATTAATTAGTGCTGTGGTTTTACATAGCTGTGAGCTCTGATATATAGTGCAGGGATCGTAATTGTGCGGAATCGAAAATGATGATGATGATGACGACGATAACCCATCTCCAGGCTATTTATGCAAATTGCCTCCTCATATTAGAAAATCATTACCTATCCAAACACTGCAACACTCAGCCCGTGTGAATTACAATGATGGATTTTATGATAATTGCGATTTAATTTTCTCCCCTTCCCTCTCTCCCTTTTGTCTGTCTGGAGTTTGAAAATAATTCTGTCATTGTGAGTGCTATTAATTCTGTATTAGTTAGAGCTGAATGGATGGGTTTATTCAATTTGAATTGAGATTTGTAAATCCTCATTTTGTCAAACATAAAATCACTTGTTCTTTCTTTTTTTTTGGCTAGATACCATCAGGAATATTTAAATAGACTGTTCCGCCATCAGGAGATTTTCATGTCCGCTGGTTATAAAGCTCTAATAGCGGCTAATTAAAATCTGTACCAACACCTTATATTCTCAATTTGAATATGTATGAGAATGTAAATATTGTGTATAAAGTAAATACAAGATAATGGATTTGATTGATTTTTCTGGAAATAAAATAAATGTCATGTTTAAAAGTAAACGCATGCAAGCATTCTCACAAAAATATGCAATATTATCATAAATCACCATGAAAAATGAAAAAAAAATAGTAGAAAATGAAAAATCAACTCAAATGTACCAATGCATCTTTTGAATCATAAAAACAAGGCAGAACCGAACAACACAACAGAGAAACTCAACAATACGATTGATCAACAAGTTCTGGAAGGCAGCAATTAATTTTTAGGACATTTCAGCTTTCCTGTCCAGCGCTGAAGGATACTGGGAGGGTTTGAATATAATTATCTGCCAAGCTCTGCTCTAACAAGTACTTTGTAGTTCAGCATTCAAATCTCACTGAAAGTCTTCAGAGAGGCAAAGCCAACTTTGCATTCATGAGGGGAGCAAATACTACAGCAGCCCTCCATAACCTTGATGAAATGTGCATTTCACCTAAGGCTATGTGGGGAACATAAAAACCCGGATTCATTACATTGAAACAGGTTCCCCCGCTGATAACCCTGGAACAGCGGCTTGGCTCATCAAAAACAGTTGATTCTTTAGTATTTAATTTAAATTTAAATAACATCTACATTTTAGAAGTTTACATGGACAGGTCAGTCAGGGGACAAACATAACATGAAATATAAAATGCATATTTGTAGTTGTGCTTTTACACGCTTTCCCTGGCACCTAATACAGATTCTCCCCATAGCCAAGCCGCCTGCCTGTGTCTCTCTGAGCGCCTGTTGGTATGCTGGCAGTATCCGGCTGCAATCAACATCTGCTAATTTCTGTCTATTAACCGTATTGTCGTAACACACGATCATGATGTTTTGTTTGTACGGCTGAACTGAGACTTATGACCCTAATCCATCATCTGCTTGTCATATTTTTATGTGTTGTCTGTTCAGTTCCCTGCAGCCCAAAGCAAGCATATTACAAGGCCCTGTTTAAGTTATTGGCCAGCTGCTAGAGCCGTGCCCAGCAGAAGAGGTCATTGTGTTTCGCTTTTTTTTTTGACTTTCCTCTCAGAATATCACACTGTAGCACAGTCAATGCCAAGCATAACACAAACCTCATGTCCTGAGAAGCTATCGCATCCACTGTGGCTGAATATTCTAGCAGGCCCCATATATTCCTCACAAACACAAGAGGAACATATCACAAAATATCATCAAATCATAACACAGTTATTTCACGTCTTCACTCCAAAGGCATTTCATATTTACAAGCGGCTCCTGACAAACTTAGAATAGCATGGGACTCATTTTCCAATATCGTGTTATGCCGCCAGTGCAAACAAAGAAGGCAAATGTTCTACCTATAATTTGTGAAGATTTATGTTATGCAGCTGCTCGGATTTCAATGTCATAAAATGCTCAATGGTTTCCCAATAAACATATCTTTATTAGAATCCAAATGTTCTGCTTGTCATGATGCAATGTCACGCACTTTGCGGAAACAGCCAGGAAACAACTGTCATTTAAGATATAGACAAAGATAGCTTATTAATTAATTCTGCATCATATTTGGAGACGGATACCTTACAGCTATAAAGGGTTGTAAACATAGAAATAAAAACTGTTATGTGTTTTTGCTCATTCTTAAATTGTAGTTTAATAGCAGTATTACTTTACAACGTAACAAAGAAGTAAATTGGTACCTAATTTTGCACATTAATATTATTTTACCGTCTCATTATATTTTCCCTATCATTTATTACTGTCATCAGTCAGCAATGATGTTCATGTAAAGGGTTCATATCATTCTCCATGATGACAAATTGCTCAATATATTATCCATTGTATGTTGAAATTGTGAATGTATAAGCGAAAGCCACATTGTATCATCTGTGATAAATGTTATTGTTCTGGGTATTCGGCTCATTGTGAGATGAGCGGGCTAAGAGCCTTCTTCCATTGTGAAAATACGGCTTCAGAGTAAATGTCCTCTTGAGGACAGTCGATCCATATCGCCGCAGACTGGAGAGCTTTTCCTTTCCCCTGCTCAACACTGTGTTGATAGACACGTGCAGTATTTTTCCTTGTTAAGAAAGGGCCTTGTTTATTCTGCAGGTAACGATCCAAATCCTGCAGACATTTGCCCCACAGGAAGGGGTGCGCTCACTCAAGTTTGTCATTTCATTTCTACTGTGAAATCCATTAAGTCCACACACTCAGGGTCTGTTTTTTCATGTTTGTACAGCATTTGTCTTTTTTTTTTTGGATGAGTAGAGTTTTAGTCCAATAACTAAAGTTTACACAAGTGCTGAAAGGCATTTTAAAACCACTTGATGAGATAATCCGTAAGAAAAACTGGATCAGAATATGTTCTCTCTTGTTCCACCAATATACAGCAGATATTTGAAACATGGCAGTGTGTCTGGATTAGAGATTGTTGATGTTATATCCACAAGTTTTCCTCTTGATACCATTTGCTTCTCTAAGTAGGAATGGGAGCAAGATACTCACACATTTGCTCCCAGTTGGAGTGTTGTTTTTTGTTTGTTTTGTGTCTGTTTCCCCCTTTCTATAGCAGATTTCTGGTCAGCCATGTGAAATTAATCTGAGAGAAAATAAACAGCGGAGCCCAACAACTAATACAGTTAATTGTCTTAGTGCTTTTCTGGCTGGCCGCACGCTAACAGCTGGTCGTACTGGCTCATGGCACCACTTCAGCCAGCCTTTGAGATAATAACTTTTGCATCTGCCAAAGAAGTGGCTGTTACTGCCCACAGAATTTACAACTCACAAGTGGAAACACAGACTCCAACAGAATTTTCTATGCACGGGTCTTTGAATTTTATTAATGTAATGCAAACACAGTCCCTCCAACACATTAAATTGTTGATGTTATGCGAATACACTCTGGAATTGCCGATCCTCATTAACATTATTTGCATGTTAATCTGCATCTTTTTAATTAGTGATATTATTTATGCACATAATTTTAACCCGGTGATGCCAAGTCGCAGGCACATTAATTAATCTACAGAGATGCCAAACTGTTTTTCCTCCACTTTTATTTGTTTACACCGTGTACTGGATTTAGAAGGAAGTTAGAGGGGGAAAAAAAACTAAAGTGCCTAAAGATGAATAAAAGTAGAAAGACAAGATTAACTAAAAATCCTTTTTGTTTTCATAATTCACATTGTAATATTAGCCAAATGTCACGTGTGTACTTGTTTCCCCTCTTCCTCCCCTCTGAGATCGGTTATTCAGTTACACTACCTTGATGTATTATTAAAATCCATAATGGACTCCTGAGGCTTCCCAAGCTTCTCTTCTTCATTTACAGAATATAGTCAGTGTTATTCTAATCTCCCTACAACACTGTCATGCATAGGCAATGAGCCCCCAGCCCCACCACCTACCCAGCAGCCCCCGTGAGATCATCCACCTCTGCACACAGCCACCAGATAAACACTCCAACATGGCTGACTAAAAAGTCTTAAGATGAAACTTGGTGAAGACTTTATGCAAAGCAGAGAGTCAGTGCTGTTACCGCTACATTACTACAGACTGTTTTATCAAAGAGTCTAAATCTTCTCGAGATATGCAAACCACCTATCTAAAATGTGCTGTAATTAAAAAATATATTAATTTTGCTCAGTCTTTGGTTGTACGTGTTTGTACATATTTGCTGAGATGGTTTGCAAAAAAGCTTTAACATGCAAATAAGCACACTGCACTTTATGTTAATGTCTGCAACTTGGTTCCATATTGTCCGCGTTTTCAAAATGTTTTTCAACCATTCAAACATTGGGCACAAGCCAATGTGTTTAAGAGTTGCTTAGATCTTAAGGGTCAAACAGTTATTATAATACTACACACAGTTCTATGCTAAGTGATGCAATGTGCAGCAAACGGAAGAGTGCCATAAATTAAAGCTTAACAAAGCACACCTTAGAGAGAGTAGAATTCTAAAATGCATCCTAGCTGTAAATATTAGCGTGTCTCTCTGTTTATTTAATGTCTAGTACAGTATGTTGTGACATGAAGCCAAAATGTGGCCATTCCCCCAAACGGCTTTATGTTCTTGGATGAGGAATAGGAAAAGGGTTGAAAACATTTTGCTTGATAAACTCAAAGCTCTTAATTTCAATTGTGGTACAATAAATATGGATATTAGTTTTTGCTGATGTTCACAATTAGGACAACATCATGTGGCATTATCATGTTTGTAGTTACAGGCCTTTATTCCTAGTGTATTAGTTGTTTACATTGTTTCATATTCTGTCCATATTCACCATTAGTGAATTTGGTTTATTTCTTTCTTTCTTTTTATATGTGTAATATTTCAGTTACATTTTAGCACCAAACATGAGTCGCAGCTGTAGCACAATGTGAGGTCCTGGAATATGTGCCAATATAAATTCAGCAAAGCCTTAAGTTAGTTTTTTAAACAATGTTAAATAAATGTGTGAGTGATATTTGACTGTAACAAAGAGTGTGTGTTACTGCTCAGTATCCATTTGAAATCATTATAGTACTCATTGTGACCTATATTCATTTATATTAGAAATAAAGACTAATTAAGACTTAATTTCCTTAAGTGTTTCATCATGGGAGTAGTGTTAAGCAGCTTTGTGTACTGATATTGTAAAGGATATTAGCCTCATCCATTGTGGAACATAAATGCTGAATAGTAACACCAGGGTGCAATTACATAATGCAGACCCCCAGTCTTCTGCTTTGTTAGCCTGTTATGGAGACTATCCTGAAAGGAACAATCCATCTAACCCTAATAAACTGAAAGCACAACCACGATTAATGAGGCATCCAACAGGGACAACTCCATTCGGAGAACAAAGTCCTAACATAATTATGCACGGTGGTTTACATACTTTAACTTTACTATATTAATAAACTGAAGGAGATCTGAGAAAACCAGGAACACACATTCTGAAATTCAGGGTTTAAGCTTTAGTTTAAAACCATTTGTTACCCATTTTTAACACAAATGTGGTAACTGACACAGCAAGCTATTTCGAATAATACAAATTAAGTACACAGTAGTCATCCCTTTGTCGGACATTGCTTTGAATTAATATCAAAACTGAATTTTCTTAACTAATGTATTTTTGGAAAATTATGAATGTGCAGGAGCTTAGCAGCAAAGGTGTTGTTAAAAGCACAACTTTCACAGTGGCTTTATATGAGCGGGCAACAAAGGGTGCAGTAAGATGGCTCCTAACATACAGTATGGTGACCCGGGAACAATGATTCATTGGGTTATAGCATCTGTAAGCAGACACTGTCAAAACATGATCTCCACAGTTGGATCAGTTTCACGATGACCATAATGTTCTGAGCTGCATGGATTTACTATTAAAATGCAGTGTTTTAAATGTGAGTTCCCTGCAATGTTAACATGCTGTTTTTACTGTCATAAACTACTGTATCCATGGTTTAAGAAACGTGAAAATGTTAACCTTTGTAAAAGCCTAGTAAAATGACAAGTTTGGATCATAGACATGAATAATTACCCTGATCAAATCTCATCTGAGACTCTCAATTTGTAACAGCTCCTCATCTTGCCAGTGCACATAGTTGTTCTGTTATGATAATACCAGGCCTAAGCTCTCAACTTCAGAAGGCGCCTCTTTTGTACCGCCACTTTCCGAAGACAATGAAGTTAGTAACAGTGGTGAGGTAAAATACTTCAGAGGGGTTTGTGTGGAATTTACAAGCTTACAATGCATTGCTAGTGGCACAACTGATACGGCAGGTAATTTGGCATATCATGTCCAGGAACCAGATCCTTTGGAGGGAATGATGAAGATATAAAAAAAGACAGCCAGAAAGAAAGAAACCTGGTGGGAAAAAGCCAGACTAAAATCTTGGCATTCCAGTGGCCATTCACATGAAACCGATAAGTCTGAAAAGCCAAAAGCCTCCCATTTTTCTTCCCCTTGTCTCCACCTCCGGGAGGCTGCTGAAAGTGCCTTTTGTTTCTTAAACGTCTTTCTGTTGTGCTAAATTTTGGAATAATTGATATGTGGTGAGGATGTCTCCTACTTTACTATGATCTGAACATAGATTACGCATCAACACAGGAGTTGTGAGACAACTGTGCACAGGTGCATGACTCCCACACTGTAGGCATGCAACATATGTGTGAGAAAAAGTGTTCCTTTTTAAATGCGGGTTGCTGCACATTTGTCACTCACTTTGTCACATTCTTCTCAAAATGAGTTTCATATACAATCATATACAAATCCTCTAAAGTTAAATCATAGCTATTTAAATAGCAATAATGGAGATAACATTCCACAGACCTCACTTTGTCCAGTCCTAGGGCGACTCAAAAGACAATTTGTAATTATTGCAGACAATTATGTGAGGAAGCGATATCTCCCCCTTTGAGCCTAGCAAGGTGGTTTAAGATGTCTTCGCCCAGTCTTGCTGCAGTCATTATGGCACTGCACATCAAGATGTCCCCTTGACCCCAGTGACAGACTGAGGACTAGCCCCACGGTTATAATCTTCAGGCTTGATTTCCCATGTCAGGGGAGGATCCTAAATGGATTTTAATTCTAAAATAACCATGCTGCACATTGCACATAGTGTTCAGTTGAAAAGTTCTCTCCGCCACCCTATTATGCAGGGCAAGTTGGGTCTGTAACCTGAATCACTGGAAAAATAATGCGCTAAGCCCCCAGTACTGTATAGGCGTTACACCGCAACAATGTGTTTCTTTCTTTCTGTTGATGCCACGGACTCCTCTTTGATGCGGCTCTGAAATGACTGAGCGCCATAGGCTATTTTCTCCCTGTTCAGGCAACTCAATAGCCAGTCTGTCTGGCCTGTTTGTTTTCGGCTAATTGCCTCAAGGTCTAATAAGTTAGTGATGATGTACGTCGAGTCACCCGTGACCCCTGCCAAAAGAAATATTATGTCGCACTAAAACTCGCCCTGCAGGGAAGAAGTAGGGTCCCCCTTTATCAGTCTAAATATTTCTAACCTCCCAAACCCCCGGTCTCAAATGTTTGGGTCAGTATGTGTTAGAGTAAGGTCACGAGAGCCCTGTAATTACGATATTATGCAAGGCATTTAGGACAAGAAAGGGGAACTCAGGACCTGCCTAGCTCAGGACAGAGGCGGGGATAATAAGTGCAGTTTGCAGTTCAGGACAAAAAAGAGCAAACTGTGATAAGGGATATTTAAAAAATGGTCAAACAAATATGTATGGAAATTGTTTTGATGATGTAATTGGCTCAACATGCATTTTCTTTTTTTATATTCATTTTCTTAGTCGTGCTTGAAATGTGCCCATTGGTACCAAGCCTTCCCATGTATCTACTAATGTTTGTTGCTGAACATTTATGGATTTAGTTTATTTTCAGACAATTTAGGAAGTGATAGACTGGATGTTGAACTTTGGGAGCTGTGGAGAATAATGCATAACTGACAAACCTTGACACACTCAGAAATATCCCCTTAAAATAATCCTTTATGATTAAAGTATCAGTAAGTGGAAACAGCATAACATTATTGAGCACCAAATTATTAATTACACGTCTTTTTCCAGTAAGCCTGGGAAAAACTGTTGGCATAAGGTTAAGTTTGATTTTGTTTTTTTCTCGTTAACATTTTGCTTGAATGTTTAGTAAAATACCATGAACCTGATCTCTGTAGTTGTTATATATTGGAGTAAGTCCTATTGTATGGTCCCCAAGCCGTCCCATCACATTTTTGTGACCAAAAAAACGGGACTACAATATACAGTTTATGCAGTATATCTATGCAAGTCAAAAAAAGTTAAAACATCTTGATGAGATATTGTTTATGAAACGACAAATGCTGGAAAAAGGATATCACTAAGGTTGCTGCACTGACCATGCGTGGCTCATGCATTTTGATTGCATATATTTCTGTGGGGTATTTATTTTTTCCCCGCCGAAGTATCTATGATACCCCACCTTCTCCTCTTTTATTTTCTGAATGACAGACACTAGTCCAAGCCAAAAAGCCATTTCACCTGCATTAATACACAATGAATAATTTATAAATCCCAATTATTTGGTATCATTTATGCAAAGAGTGTCACACAAGGCATACATAAAGCATTAAGGATGGTTAACCCATAAAGGAATGGGAGACTAGGGGAAGAGTGGAAGGTCACACCTGAAAGTCAGGTTGCTTTATGTGTTGTTTTTTCTTCCTCTACAGTATCTCACTCACTGTCTCTGTTCATGTTATTTCACACGGGAAAACTATCTCACTGACCTGCGTTCTCACACATATATGGATAATTGTGGCACAACAACAGAGTTAATTCATTGTTGCATGATGTGAATGAATCAGTATTTTGTATGATACACAATTACAGCAAGCAAATAAACATGATTTTCAATGGCTAAAGCTAGAATGGAAACAAACAGTACAATAAGATGTCAAACATCTTGTCTATAGACTTATGCGTTCTATATATTGTGCTGCTGTGAATTCAAAATCATATTGCATTGCTGGACCCACATAGTACTCAATTTTGCTGTGATCTCCTTATCTAAACAAATGCAATTATGGATGGGTTAGCGATGGTGCTTCCCAGGAGATGGACCGTCCCCCCTTGTCGCTGACTATCTCCCCCACTAATCCTGTCTTAGAAGGGTCTCTGTTAACAGGGATAAGGCATTGGCCTGGTATCCTAGGCTAGTAAGCTAAAGCTTATGTACAAAATGCTATTCAAGAGGCGCTGCCTGCAGCTATTGGAACCGCGTAGATGTCCATATTATTCAGCCAGCCCAAATACGTAGGAATTTAGCCGTGGCTAAATCTTCGAGACTGACGTGGACATGTTCGCTGATAAGGAACGGGGGCCTAGGCGGGAGTCTTATTTGGAATCAAATTGATGCGTTATAGAGTCTGGAACATGAAGATCTGGTCTATTCCAATGACAAATCTATAAACTCTCCAGCAAACATGGCCCTACTGTTGAAATCTCTGCTGCTTGCCCATTCTTTACTGCGCTACCAATCTACCAAACTATAGAAGCCACTGCATCAACTTAGCTTACAGCAGTAATTGTTCAGTATGTCCACAAACATTTTCCCGTTGACAGTTGAGCATTTTTTCAGTTTATGTCATGTCTGTCATGCATATAGTTATCGAACAGTGTCCATTGTTTCCAGTCTCAAATGGTAGTCTAAGGTGCTGTTTACACGAGAACGCAAACGGTTGTATCCGCTACTTTTCTCTTTCGTATAGCCCGTTCGTTAACACAAGGCCGTAACAGAAACACGGAAACGGACCCCGCAAACGATAACGGGTCCCAAGGTGGATAGATCTGCAAACGGAATGCTCTGGGGGGCCAAACGGCTCCGTGTGTACGCCCAGAGACGATCACTTCCTAATAACGATGAAGCCATAGCCCCACCTCTCCCCACCTCTGCTGCTCACTGCTGTAGCATGGTCAGTAACTACTGCTCCTATTACTGTTCATGCTACAGATGTTAGTGCAAAATCTACAGCTCCTCTACCACAACCATCAGCTACAAGTGGACATGGAGAATTACATGAACTACATGTTGCTAAATCCACCGTGGGGCATAAACAGAAGGGCAACCATGGCAACCATGCCCGAAGGTCTTCTTCGCTGCTTTTGGTGTATTTTGTGGCGGAAGTACAGCGCCACTTACAGGCCCGGCATGTACTACAGCGTCTCCAGCGCTTTCGAGCGGTCTCGTGTGAACGGACAACTCAGTCTCACGGCATTTCGTGTTATAGTCAGGACATTTAATCTATTGATTCATGTTCACCAACACGATTTTCCCCTTTTTTTCGTGTCGCACATGGACGATTTTAAAAGCAATGTATTTCTATTGGTAGTGTGTTTCGTGCCTGCACCACGTCTTTTTGTCCGGTCGGGTCTTGGAAGACCGGAAGCTGTGTGGTTCATAAGAAACATGTTCTTACTCGATATCAAGCCACGGTTATTGTTTTTATTTTAAATCGTATAATGTGGGACTTTTTTTGTCGTCCGTGAGGAAAAATAAATGGGGCTCAGAGCCTCAGAATACTGAAATGTGTATTTTTTTAATATTTTGTCCTTCTAAATTGTTATTCTTTTCTAAATAACACACTGTTATTTACTCAACAATAACACACAATTATCCTTGTTTTTATTTATTTGTTTAATTCTATAATCTCAGGCTGTTTTGGCATCCGTCAGAAACTGAATTTCAAAATAAATTAACCGGAAACAGACGTAGGCCTATATGGGAAGTTTCTAGCATCATTGCGATGCACACCCACTGAACTGATTACCCAAGATCCTCAGCTATGGTTTAAACTCGGTGATTTGATGTTTTAGCCGCAAAGCACGTTGGGATATGGTGTTAATGCGATATGAAATCCGAAAAACATTTCGGAGTTTAAATGTCGTGACTATAACACAAAATGCCATGAGACTGGGTTGGAACGGAATACTTTTTTGAGAAGTATTCGGTTCGTTTGCGTTTCGTTTGCGTCTGCGTGTGTATTTGCGTGTAAATGGGGTCTAATACATCATTTCAGTGGTTAACAGTATATGGGTCTCTCTTAAACAGTTGGCTGAAAGTTAAATCATTATAGAAGGTCATATTATTGACCCCAACCTCCTATGGCAAAGCGAAGTGCTTGACACCAAACCTCAGTCAATTTACTCCTTCTGGTGTGAACAAAATACTTCTCAGTTTCACACATTTGGGTGGATTAAGCTTTTAACACTTGGTGAAATCCAGCACTTATCCTACAAACACTTGTGAAGTGTATGTGACAGTGGATCTATATTAAGTGTGACTGGGCAAGCTCCACAAGACCGGAAAAGCCAGCACATCTGTTCCCTAGCATGATAACTTTGAACAATACTCACACACTCTGGTTTTCAATGACAAAGGGCCAGTGAGCAGGCTGGTTTCAAATGTATAAGGATGGCTTCTTGCAACAGTCCCCAACAGAAGTGCATTTCTGGTAGAGAAATAAATCAGCACATTACTTACATCTAAGTGTTGGGAATTCAGCTCTTCACTTATTTAATCCCGGAGACTATTTATTATTTCAAAGTCATGTAAACTGATATTTCGAGCTCATATCCCATGTTGAAAGCCGTTTTAATGTACCACAACAATCAGGGGCAGCTTTGTATGTTTGTCACTCACATTCCTGCATATTTTATCACACGCTCTGAGCCACATTAATATCACACCCCCTTTGATGAGGGGTGATGCTCAAACATTAGTGATACGGAGAGATACGGTGCATATGACATGCTGGCTGCATTTGTAGATATGTGACCTTCGTTTGGGAAGGTTGATAAATATTAACAGCAAGGGTTAATGGATTTGATATGCTCCTCAGTTTCACTGCTGCCGTCACCTGATGCAACAGTACATGCAACCTTGCCTTCGAGGAAATGGGAAAAGTCTGTCAATCAACCAAAGTCTCCTGCTGTTAGGTTTAGATACATATAGACACACATACATGCATACATATGCACACATTTGAATATACTGCTTCCACCAACCATGCAATCCAACCAGAACCTTCTGACATTTTCTTGATTGGTTGGGTGAAGATCCTTAAGATGTTCAACAGAGTCTAAAAAATTCATCATTGCAGATGTTTATTTGTCTGCTGAGGCTGAGAGGCTGTTATTTAAAATCTTCCAACAGAGACGCTAATTGAATAAACAGCCCTCCCATCGGGGTATCATTTTTATTGCAGGTGCATACTTGTTACATTAGGGCTATCATCAGTTTTAGTGCTGTTGAGTATTTATTGTTTGTTACGTGATGTGCAACAGAGCTGTGGCTCACAGCCTTGCACTGCTTGCTACTGGCTGCATGTTGCATTAGTAATTTATGAATTGACAATTACTTACTGCTGTACAGTTTAGTCACAGATGATAATGAAGATCCATTGTGCTAATGATTCATGGACTGCTTGAAGCTAATTTTATTTTAATTTAGCCTTTGCCATGAAACGGTAATATGAGCATATTAAATTACATTAGTAGTAATAGTAGTAGTTGTGTTAATAGTAATAGTAGTAGTAAAAGTAGAAGAAGTAGTTATCTGTTTCCTAATTAAAGCCTTTACAGGGTGCTAACAAATAAGAATGTATATTATGTATGCCAGGTGGGTGAGGAAGAGCAGTTTATATGTGTGATATTTGTATAATCAAGAGGCTCTTGGTATTGTTGCCGTTTTGTACCATATTTGAAACTGTACTACAACTAAGAACCGTCCGGGCTGCACTCTTCAGGTCAGCGTCTCGTCTCGTCCTTTCTCGCCACAACAAAACTAACCTGTTCTAATTTATTGACATTTAATATGTCATAGTGGTACAGTGCTGTATATTTTGAGGACCAAATATACATACAGGCTCTCTCAACTCTTGTCTCTGTTCTATTCAACAACATAACCCAACCTAACCAATCTTAGGTCTATGTCTTCCTCAAAACATACAAAGTTGAGCGCTTAAATTAACCTACAGTACATGACACCAGATTATTAGGAACTACAGGAAGGAATACACAAAGTTCAAACAGGAATAAAGATGGAAAGCTGCACTCAGCAATATTTTCATATGGTATTAAACTCAAGAGGTTCTCTGCCAAAACAGAACCACTTTTCCAGTATGCTCAATTAGAAAGTCCCCAATCCATACTTCCAAGCATCCTTGCCACCAAACCATACATATCATCTAAAATTCATATGGTAGAGTTCAACAATCATACATTGTATTTCATGGGGTTCCTGAAGGAAGACGGATGACCAGGAAGCCATCCACTGTAAGCAACTTAATTCACAGAGTCACTGAGGACTGCAATTTGTCTTCTATGTGCTAACTGCTCCAGATGTCTGTCCCAGGCCAAAAGCCTTTAGCCTTTGTATGTCCTCCTTACATCTCTCCATCTCCATCTCTCACTGTCTCTGTCCTCTGTGCTATAAGAGTATTCCACATCTGACTGAATTATTTCCTAGCTATTAGTCTTTTGGCTGCCGTTCCTATTTGTGCTACAAAAAGACATGAGATTTGCATTACACTCATTTCAGGCGCTTGCCAAAATATTTCACATTAGTTTCAGCTGGATGTGTGAGTTATTGTTCAAATTTGATGAGTTTAGTAATGCAAATAAAGGTCACATCAGAATTTCCAGATGTGCCTGTGTCAATGGACGTGAGCGAATTTGGAAAACAAGGATACCATTCAAACGGCAATGTGTTATGAGTCTGTCATACTAAACTCATCCGTCAAAGTGCATGTTTTCAAATGGCTAGCGAGAGATGCCGGGGTTTGAATTGGAAAAGCCTCTGTCAAACTGTAGTTTATCCCTTGTGTTTACAACCCACAAAAAAAAGTCATGATATGAAAAAGCAAACCACTCGAACCTGCTCAGAGCGGGGCCTTTTCTTTATCTCACCCCAGCATTCCAGCAGCGCTTGAGGGGTGTAGCAGGCAGCAAACAAGCAAGCAAGACACCAAGAGGAAAGAGAGGGAGGCAGGCATAAAATCTGCATGCTGGAAGAAACAAGATGGACATAAAAGATGGACTAAATTGCAGAGAGGCCTTTTCTTGTCAAAGGCTAATGGAAACATTTCCACACAACACAGAGAGGGGAATGGAGGCTCCATTATCACAGCCGAGCAGACGGAGCTGGCAGCCATTCCAGAGAAGCGCTGAGATGTGCACACTGGCCCGGCTTAGCGCCCTCAGCCAGCCCCTCAGGCCTCCACCTGAATAATCTGTGTCAACAGGTTCCAAAATGCCCAGAAGAATCACATAAACAGAGACAGAGAAAAACACTTACAAAATAATTGTCCCTATGTTTTTTTTTTGTTAAGCCCGTTCATTTTTTGCCTTTACTTGAACCTTCTAATTAAGTAACAGCAGCCCAACACCCCTAAGAATTATGCTGTACCTTAAGCATTGAGGACTTGTGTGTATGTTTGCTGGAGTTTAGCAACTTTCTATTGTGCCACTACTTAGAGTTTGTAGAAATATTGCCTTATATCACCACACAAAAACTGAAGAAACCAAGCTAATATTTTATAGTGCTAATATCAAAACGATTTTAGTAAAATGTATGCTCCAACTTGCACCAAACCCAGGCAGAACTTGTATTGTGCCATACTGTATCTTCTGCCGTGTTTGTTTATTCTCTCACCCAAACCCATGTCACATGAGGTCCATGAGAGATTGATTTGGTGGTAGCATTTTCACTGACAATTCCTCAAGGCAGGGGGGCATTTGCGTGCTCCCTGTCACCCTACATGCCCCAAGGACAGTACCAAGCTTACAGTCTGCTAGGGCCAAATCTGGATTTGTCGGTTGCTGATAAGTAAACACACAAAAAAATGGAGATAAAAGCAGACGATGAAGGACAGGATGACTTTTCGAATCTCTCGCTGCCATTTCATGATGTCAGAAAGCACCAAATCGACTTCACCCATTGAACTGGATGCAGTTTAATAAGACAAAAACCAGTAGATTATATGGGACTCCATAATCAAAAACAATCTGCATGCAAAACGGTTAACAACCAAGTTGAATGGGAGAGATGGAGAAGAAACCAATCTGATGACTTGTTCATCTCATATGCCTGTCTTCCACTGGAAGTCATCCATTTATAATAAGCCAAACTGATAAATGTTTTAATAAACTTATTGCATAATTCATTTTTGGCAGGCCTAGTTTTAATTGACTTATCGCAGAATTGTACTGAAGATCAAAAGCCTGATTAAAGCAATGTATATATTAGTGTCCCGTGGTTTTCCCACAACACCATGTTTCAAAAAACATCACAGAAGAAGTGTGTTGTGAAATGTGATCAATTATTCACCAAAATAACTAATTAAGTGATTGATTAGTAGATTACTTTTGACAATGTTGATGTCAGAAATACTTTATGTTGACTGATGATGCACAGCAGAACATATGAAGGCTAAAAAAAATGTGATTCAGTACTTAGCAGTTTATAATATAAGCCCCTGTTAGCTTTCGCCAAATCTTTATATAACTTTAGTTTTCAGGTGAACAGGGGGTGGTTTCAAACAAAGGTGGTTTCTAAATTAATTTGTCTTCCAAAAAATGTAATTCCCCTTTTCTTTTAAGAAGCAGCGCAGTTGACAGATAAGACAGCATTCACACATCACGGCTATTTGACACCTAATTACACAGCTCTTAATAAGGGGTTTTCTCTCTGTGTGCCCTGAGTTCACACTGTCTCAAAGCCATAATTATCTCGTCTCAGTATTTGACAGTGTATTGTTTAACCTATATACAGTAGGGATTCTATATGCCTTCCGCCAGCTTTAGTAAAAACCGGTAGCTGTGCCTTTCTTATTAATCTTACAAAAGACCTGACATTACCTCCATGGTTCAGGTTTAACAGCTTTTCTTTATGTCAAATATGACCCTGTGTCCTGAACCCGTATGGAATTGTTCTAAAGTGTTTGTTTTGCTGAGTGCTACCGAGTGTATTACAGGGATTTGTTGGAGTATGTTTTGGGGGGGAAATTGAGTTTCAGTTGAGAATTATTTCTGATATTTCCATCAGATTTCTCTTTTTTTTTTTACCTGCCTTTCAAAAGTGATACATGTTAGTGTTTATGAAGCCTAGTGCCTGCTACAAAAAACATGTACAAGTTACATGGGTCATGATACACAATTCCTGCCTGTGTTGATGAGGTGAATCCAGGCAAATACTTGTTGATGACACCTTGAACATGTGTTTGAAGAGAAGCTGTCGTGTTGGAGAAATATATCCAGACTAAGAGACAGTTGAGATGCTAATTGCTCCAAAAGGGGTGGGGCAAACTCATTGTCAGAGTATTACAAATGTTTGATCAGTTCTAGAGGAATCACATTGATTTTGTTCACAATTGGAAGGTCTGTAAGCGGAGACAGGATTTCAGGAGTGATGTGTGCTGTGACCAAAGCTAAGTTAGCTGTTGATGTTCAGTTAATATCTCCAACCTGACTAGCTGCTTGTCAAACCTCAACGACTTAAAATACACTTTGTGGTTAACTGTAATGACTTTAGTAAACCTACCCAACCTTATGTATTTATGTTCAACTGAATCATAACGTTATGGTTATAAATGTGCCTACACAGTTCTTTTTAATTTAACTTGAGTATAAATAAAAAATTATAATCATCTAAAATATTATGCAAAAAAAGCATTGCGCAGAATGGCACATTTCTAAATACAGTATAGAACTAAAAGGATAATTAAATATTGATGTTTTAATGTGTAAATCACATAAGTCACATAAACTTTAATCACTTCACAGATCGCTAAAGAATTCTCAAGTTTAGGGACAAAGAGCTCAAAATTGTATACAGTAAAATTATTTGCTACCATACAAAGAAAACATGAACTAAAGCTGCCAAGAACACAAACTCGGACTACTGCAGAACAAGGTCAGTTTACAGCTCCTAAACACAACTGTTAATCCAGGCTTCATAGCTGTATCAGAAAATGCAGAATGTACAGTATGTTGGCTTCCCTGTTGACATTTGGGTTTCCTTTTTCTCTACACCTGCACACAACATCATCAGTATGACACATCAAAGTGTGGGTTCCACCATCAAAGAGCTGTGAGATTGCCACTTCTCCATGTCAGTGTTTGAGCAGCTATTATACAACTTGTGTTTATCATTGAGTGATAGCATTAAGTTAAACACAATAACAAGTGTATCAGACCTGAACGCTCACTCCTGTCTTATCCCGACACTCCCTGCTTATCTTTAATAAATATCATAGAGAGGTCATTGCTGGGCCACTCTACTCCAGCTCACAGCTTGTCAACAGACTGCTCAGTTCCATTCACACATATAGAAGAAAAAGAAACAGGCACACAGTGCAATAGGGAGAGACATGAAGATGCTCTGAATCTCCTGTAGGATTAAATTCCAGATCCAAAACATCTGGAAATGAGGCACAAACGGCCAGAGGTAGAGCGTTCCCAGGACTAAGCAGGCTCACTAATCACCTGTCAAACTTGATTTAAACTCCTATTTTACTACGTAAATCAGCAGAGGGTATTTTCATAGGGCCCTCTGTATAAAGCAGGTTAGGACAGCACGCAGAAAAAATGCCCATAACAAGACCTACTGGACAGTTCAGTGATAAAAGGCTAATCTAAATCTCATCAATAACCTTTTGGGTAAAAGTCCAGAGAATGCCACGTCATCTTTTTGGCAAAAATTCAGCTTAGAGTTTCATTTGTGATCCCTGACTGCTTCATCATAAATGTATGGATTGTGTGCCTGGATTCCGTCAAAAATAAATATAATATAGACTATACTGTAGAGTCACATGAAAATCAAGGAGGGAAAATGGCGTCATTTTAAATAAAACGGTCTACATTCCATGTCATCTTGAAGTGAATGCATCAGATCCACATTATGTGTCACATTCCTTCTTGTGCCATGTAGCTTGCATATTATGATATTGCTGTTTCCCTAACTTATCAAGTTTAAGAGTCAAATTAGGACATAAGGCTACATAATTCAAAATAATTCAAAATAATAGTTTGACCCTCCACAAAGAGCACAGCTAAACAGTGAGGAGAGACTGCACATTCCTCTTTTGTCACTTGCAGCTATTACCATGTAATGAAGTTAATGTTTTGTATAATTTACAACCTTGTATTTATGGACATGGTCTTTCTAATCGTTATTTCAGTTTCCTCCTCTTTCTGCTTTTATATTGTATTTTAACTTGCCATTATTTTGTTCTTCCAAAGCACAAAGGAGACAATGTATAAGGGGTCATTAATTTCCTTTCTCTTTGTCTGTTTTGTTTTTCACCCTTTTTTCTGGCTTGGTCTTTGTCCTCACTCACTCTTAAAGCAGCAGTACACTACATTAAGAAAACAAAACTCACTCAACCAGGCATGGCATTACATACAATTACAGTATATAAACATACTGACTTTGGATCTCTTCGGTTGATGAAACTTTACAGCAGATAAATAGGCCCTGCATGACAAGCTAAAGATAAGAGGAATATTTACAGTCTCTTCTTGTATGGGTGCACACAACTTTAAAGAACTATTTTAAAGTGTGTAGAAAACATATAAACATAATCACAAAGTCATGACCAATGAGTTTAAAGGATCAATGCAACAGCTATTGCCAAATCAGACACCAAGATCCTATTTCTGTTTTCTTTGCCTCCTTTATTTTACAATGTCTCTTTTCTTCCCTGTCTCTACCTCTTTCAACTCTGACTTTCTCCGTCTTTTTCTCACTCCTTTTTCTTCCTGCAACCTTTTTCTCAGCAGTAAGATGAGAGTGTCAACTTTAAGCCCTGACCATAAACCCACAAGTGCCAAGTAAATTGAGAGTAGCAACTGCTGCAAACAAACATGACTCAGCTCATACCGCTCACTGGGTAGAGTAACACTCACATCCCCACAGATACATACACAAACAAAACACAAACCCACAAAGTACCTAGAAGTGTGTGGTCATAACATTAGGTTTAGAATTGTTGTCAATCAAACCCATGTTTTACCGTTCTTCATTAGTGGGTAGTTTTGTTTTTTTGTAATGTTACCAATATGTCAAATTGTCTTGGCTTGATGCTTAATCGGGACGGGTGGCGCAGTGGTCTGTGCGTTTGATCATCAGATCAAGGGGGTGTTGGGGAACTCCAGTTCGAAACCCGTTCCCGCCCCACTGCGTCAGGCCGTTGTGTCCTTGGGCAAGACACTTCACCCGAATTTGCTCCTGTGGGTATTGTCCACAGTACATGTATAATATCAATGTGTACTTGTAAAAGCGCCTCAATGACTTTGAGGTGTGAAGATGGGCGGTGTGGCGCAGTGCATTGATCAAGGGGGTGAAACCTGCCGCCGCTCTGTCTGTAAAGCCGTTGTGTCCTTGGGCAAGACACTTCACCTGAACTTGCTCCTGTGGGTATTGTCCACAGTAGATGACCATTACATGTATGTATGATCTGTATATGTAATGTGTATTTGTAAAGCGCTTTGAGTCATTGATAAAGCGCTATAATAAATATAAGGATTATTATTATTATTATTATTATTATTAATACAAATAAAAAGGGCACTTCAAATAGATACTTATTTTTATAGTTTGCTCTTTTTAGGCTCTGTTGATTGGTATACAAATGCTGGAATAAGGACACATTTATATTATAATATTATCAGANAGGAAAAGGGACCACATTACTCCTGTTCTGGCTGCCTTACACTGGCTCCATAGAACACAGGATATCATTTAAAATTCTTCTTCTCGCCTACAAAGCCCTTAATGGGCAGGTGCCATCTTACCTTAAATAACTCATTATACCCTACTGTCCTACTAGGGCATTGCGTTCCAAGAATGCAGGGCTGTTTGTTGTTCCTAGAGTCTCTAAAAGTACAATGGGAGCCAGAGCCTTTTCTTATCAAGCTCCACATTTGTGGAATCAGCTTCCAGTTTGTGTTCGGGCGGCAGACACCCTATCTGTTTTTAAGAGTGCACTTTCCTTTTTGATAAAGCTTATAGTTAGGGCTGATTAGATTCAGCCCCTAGTTTTGCTGATATAGGCTTAGTTTGTCGGGGGACATCTTACTTCTTCCTTCTCTCTGTCTATACCTGTGTACTCTCATGTTCCGATTAACCCAGCTTCCCCAAATTTCTTTCTTTTTGGTGTCTATATACGCCGGGATCCGGAGTCATGGATGATCCTGCGGTCCTGTGTCCTGGATCGTGAGCCCTGGATCTTGAGTCGTGGCTGTGGTCCTGGATCATAAGTCCTGGATGGATATCCTCGTGGATTCTTCTTCCTATTATACACACATGCATTTCCAAACATTTGGACTACCTATGTTGCAAATGTATTATCTTTTCAATTTACACACGGCATCTATTCCAAATGTTTGGAAATGCATGTGTGTATAATAGGAAGAAGAATCCACGANTGTGTGTGTGTGTGTGTGTGTGTGTGTGTGTGTGTGTGTGAGAGTGGAGGACCACGGTGGGGTGAGGGAGGGAGGAGTGAAGTAAAAGGGGAAAAAAAGGACATATAGTGAGAAAGAGAAAAAGAAGAGATGGTCACTAGACGCAGAAGAGGGAAAAGACAGACGGAAAGCAAAAGTGGTGAAAAAAAAGAGGGCTACAGAGAGTGGGGGAGAGAGGGAGAGTTTAAAGGAAGAAGGAGAGTAAAGTGGAATAAAAAGGAGAGGAGAGGAGAGAGAAAAAGAAGTGGGAGATTGAAGGGGGGGGTTATGGAAAGGCAAGAAGGCACCCAAGGGAAGAAAGAGGGAAAAGGGTTGAAAAGGTGGGAGGAGAAGTGTAGAAAGGAGAGGGTGAAGTCATGGGGGAATATCTCCTGTTGCCCATCCACGCTGCGGCAGGTCAGAGATGAATTCCTCCTGTTTTGCTTTCTAGATGCGCACTCCTCTGCCTCTGATTCTAACCCTTTTATGTTTCTTTCAGGAGGATTATCCTCAATTCCTGTATGGATACAGGGGATTGGGGGGCAAAGAATACAAGTGTGTATATTTATTTGAAAACGGATTGTCAGTGTTTAAATCTCAAAAGAGAAAGAAAGAATCAAGGGAGACGGAAAGGAAAGGTCATTGTGTTGGTGGTGACCAGAGGGGGTATTTTGGTACTGGGAAATTGCAGTGTATTGCTTTTGTGACAGAGGAAATGTAAACTGGCCATGTGGGTGTGTGACCTCTCAGAGTGGAAGAAAGGGGGACTAAATGGACACAAAACACCCCCTGGGAATGTTCTCAATTTCTGATGTAACTAAAACAGTTATATGAACGTGGCCAGGGCTGATTGTTTCTTTATGTGCCCGCGAGTCGGTCATTGCAGGACGTTTCAGAATATGATGATGCTGCCCCTTCTGCGGAGGTTTCAAAGTCAGGGACATCACTTAGGAAAACATGTCAGGGGATGATTACAGCTGAGATTATATTAGTTATATATTTATAATGTTTTTGTAGTTATAGAACATGAGATAACTTAACATGTGAGTTAAATATCATTTAGAATTATTTAAAAAAAAAAGTTCAGCAAGGCTTCAGTACATGTCAATACAGGTTGGAAACACTATCAAAAACAATGGACATGCCACTGATTCATCTTAATGCTTTAGCCTCGTTTTATCTAAATTACATTGAATCAGGTTAAGGATGTGATATTGCTGATCCTCTAAGCCTCCCCAGTAGTAGGATCAGGAGCTTGTAGAAACAGTCTAACAGCTGCCACCTCCTGGCATCTTACAGTATTGCAACTGTGCTGTTCAAAATCAGGGAAATATAGCGGCAGATACACCATGGCTTGTGCTTCAGAAGCCTGGTAAAGAAAAACAGAAACAAGCATAAAGTTACCATACAGAAAAATGGAACCAAAAAAAGACTAACACATTGGATAGTATATTATAGCCAGGATCATCACACTATTGAATCTAGCAATTTAGTTCATTCTGAACAGGCTATATATTTAATATTCCCATCACAGAATTATCATAAAGAAATAAATACATTATACAGCATGCGTTATATCCATAGTGAACTACAATATATGAAAAAACAAGTCCTCCTTGTCCTAGTTGAGGTATACATTGACCGATGTTAATGTAACATTCTCCTGTGCAGCAGCCCATTAACGCAGAACTAAACAGTCTATAATGCGACATCAAAACCTTAACAGTCGACTGGGCCCAGTCACACCTTATCAATGCTGCGACATTTAAACACGGGCCTGGACATCACATCGGCACCATGTGATTTAATACCACTTAAGCATCCCATGCAACACACACACACTTGCAATTGCACTTGCATATTGCACATTCACATTGTTCCCCTCACTTTCATTTATCCTACTTGTGGTTTTGCTAATTTAAAGCATGAGAAAAAAGGGCAGTTTTAATTTTCCTTCAGCTGAATATAAACGTAACATTGATGTTTGAAAGCATGTTTGTGTGCCGAGTGAAGTAAAAGTGTCTTGCTCTTTTCCATTACTGTTGATTAGTTAACCTTTAAGACACCAGACACTGGTCTTTAATAGGCCGCATGCTCCCCTCTCATCCTTCTGTCAGGAAATCAATGGAGTGATAGAAAAGAGGGAGAAGAGCGAGGTGATGTTTGGAAATAATCTTCCTTTTTCGTCTGATTAACTGTGCGTGAGTTGTATGTGTGTACGAGTGTGGTTTTATGCTGGTTTAGATAGCCTTCTTCTCTATTTTCATTACAAGTATTTGGAGTTAAATCTCCTTTTACTGTTATGTTCATACAGTACTATTCTGCATGACTGGTTTACATGTGGTGGCATATTCAGAGCCATACCAGCCAGTGAGTGGTTGATATGGAGCAGCAAAAAAAGGAGGGCAATGGAGTTTCAGTAACACATTTGCTTTACATCTAGGACCACGATTACAATGCTCAATCTCACACTAATATAAGCATCACAATCTTAGACACTTTGTTGCTGTGAGAAAAGCCAGCAGCCTGAAATGAAAGAAATATACCACTTTTCCTGAAAAAGTTGTATTTACAACATTGTAATGTCAACAACAACACCTACAAATACAAACTGTGACCATGACCTTATGTACAGCCATAGTAGAGACAAAGTCTGGTAGATGAGAGACCTGTGTTTTGGTGTTGAATTGATTTTCTCTTCAAATAGAATTATGTGGCTGCTCCTGTTTCCCCTCCAAAGCGTTACTATTTCATTTGTTCAGGATCATGTCAGAGAGATACTACCTCAGACATACAGAGAGGACACACAAAGACTGCACACACATAAAGAAAATATCGGTCAATATTGTGCCGAGTAAACTTGGTCTAATTAATTTGGTCATTGAAAAATAATGACAATGTGAGAAGGTATACATATAGTACATAGTGAGATTGTGAATATACAGCATGTTGAATTAGGAAGGTTGTGTGTTAAATGTGCAATCCCCTGATTTTAAACAAGAAGTCTGATGTATTCCTTAGGGCGAGTAATACAGTGCAACAACAGATTTGGAATGCTGGTTTGATAACATTATCAAGGTCATCTTATGACCAATAAATGTTTAAATAAAGTATATTATTGGGTTGCATTGATGTAAATGTGGAAAAAGTGCAGTGCTAAATCGCTGGACTGAAAAGAAAATACGACGTTCATTATAACATCTTAATTCGAGATTTTGTGACAAAAAAGGAGGGTGAAATGACAGTGTGGAAGAGAGAGGGAGATGAGTTTTGTCAGTTTTAAACAGGCCAGAGGAAACTTAAACTGCCTGGTTGACATCTGGTGCCTCTAGTGGGCTCCGATCATAATCAATAATGGAAGGAGTGGAGCGTACTGTTCCTCCCTCTCCTCTGTCTGCTCCATCCCTCGATTCACTTTCCTCCTTTCTTCTGTCTGTTAATGCATTGTTTTCTCCCTATTTACAGATTGTACCAAACAATACATTTTTGTGAGGCATGAATGCCAATTGAAGCAATTTGTCAAACTGTGTATGGCCAATAACAAATTTATTTGAATGGGAACGTCTTTTTTTTCATTTTAAAAACACCCCCACATACTGTACATATGTGCAGGCTGTTCTCATTTACTGTTGCACATACATTTGAATACAACCCAAACAACCGTGAGCCAGGATGTGCAAGGCTGCTTGTAAGAAAGTTGTTCAAAGAGCAACAAAGTCAACATGGGGAGGAGGTCAGGGTGGATGGATGGATTCAACACGCAGGATTTTCACCCAGGAAACAATTTTTCATGTCCCATTTGAAACCAAAAGTCAACGTTTACATACTTTAACTTACCTCTCTTACATAACTTGTACCTAAGTTAAGCCACAAGTGTAAATTACAGAGCAAAAATAAATATTCTTTTTCTGTTGAGCCATTTTGCCACACCAGTTTGTGTAAACCCTATTTTAAGTACATTTTCACCAGGATTACACTTGCTGCCAAAACACACTTCATTTTTGAACACGTTTAAGTCCTCAAATGTTCGATTCATTAGGTAAATAATAAATAATAATTAAAGTAATAATAATAATATTTGTTGCATTCCAATGTGATACTACGACCCAGCCATGTCAGTCTTTGGAACAATTATTTCAACCAAAAACACCATGTTTATAACCTAACAAATATATTTATAGCCTACACAGGTTGTGTACTGCTGGGGCTTGACATGTGTAGGAGGACATACATTTTTATTTATGATATTATGCAATTCTTTAAATGAGGATATGTTGACCTGCTACCACATCAAATCCGACTACTCAGTATCTAGTCACATGTCGATGTCAGATACACCCTAGAGAGATTGTTTTCAACTCCACTTTTAGAGCCTCCTATCACTGTCCCCTCACTTCTACACATGTCTCACCTTGGAGACCACCATCATAACCTTCTCCCTAAAAGTCCTCTCTGTCACTCTGTCTCTCTTTACATGTTGCCCCCCCAAGACCACCCAAAGTTAAAGATCATCCGGTATCTGATTACTTGTCCGATTACTTGTTACACATCTCTTCCCTTCTCTACAATATTCCAGTCCCCTTTGCTCCTCCTCAGATCCCTCTATCCAGCGAGACCCCCCACACCAGCAGCAGATTGTCGCGCTATCATGCCACTCCTCTTTTCCCCAATCCCCTTGTCACTCTTTAGGTTTCAAACTCCATTTGGCTGATCTATAGGCCTCTCCTTGGTAAATGACCCTGAAGTGGTTTGGACAGTTGTAGAAGGCTTGTTGGAAGACCAGCTGCCACATATCCCACTTATTTATTCATCTCTACATTGATTAATGGAGAAAGGGTCACAGGTCAACCTTTTATTGTGGAAGAAGCTTGACCTGAAAACAAATAAATACTGCTGTTTTTTTTTGTCTGATACCTGACCCTTATGTTTTGATCAAACCGTCAATAGTTAAAGGGAAATAAGAAACATCTATTCCTGGAACAGTTGGTCAAGAAGAAGAGAAGATATTGGATGAACGGTCATTTGAGAATGTAACAACATGTGTTATAATTCTCGGCTTATCAGAAAGAAAAAAAGACCTCTAACAGGATGGCCTTGCTTTCACTCCATATGTCCTGACAGTGTATGTATTTTGGATCAGGTTTCTATCTTAAATAATAACTATAATTGCCTATGAAGTTATTTTTAAATAATGATGTTCCTTAACCCTTATATGCATAAGTGGGTCTTTTTGGACCTGGTGAGGTGGTTTTCTTTAAGTATCTTTGTAATTACATTTTTTTATCATTTCATACTCCAGCTATTCCCCCGAAAACATGTTTTGGATATCATGCCATTCAATTTTTTATTTATATTTTAAGAAATTGTAGTTTTTATATTACTACCCCAAGCTTTCAAAAGTGCATCCGCATGCATTTTCTATGGAATGCTATGGGAACCTTTGATTCTTATCACCTGTGGCTGTCAGGAATACATTCACTGTAGAACACACAGACTACGGGTGAACCAAAATATAATACTAAATATTATACAAGTGATTTTTCTTAA
>NW_011333040.1:21730927-21757213 GCF_000735185.1 Notothenia coriiceps
TATTTACAATCACACACAAAAAGACACAAACAGAAAGATGCACACACACACACACACACACACACACACACACACACACACACACACACACACACACACACACACACACACACACACACACACGTTCCTCTCTGAATCTCTGTGTGTTGAACTAGCTGCATCTGTGAACACTGATACCAGCATTGATCCAACCTGGCTCTTTGTAATGGACTCCAATAACAACTCCATTACTGCTGGCACACTGATTAGTGTGTGGGACTGACTATAAAATTAGCTTCAAAGGAGCCCTCCAGGATGCACACACACACACGCACACACGCACACACGCACACACACACGGTGATACACACACACACGCACACACACACACACACACACACACACACACACACACACACACACACACACACACACACACACACACACACACACACACACACACACACACACACACACACACACACACACACACACTAACAGATACTACTCACATACTATCCAATCATGTACTGGGAAAATGATATGCATGGACAACACAGACATTACAATTTCACATGGACAAGCGTGTACCTCCATACACACACATGCTGTGTCAATAGTCATTGGGCATGCAGCAGAGATTAGCTGGTTACAGGAGAACAAAGGTGTCTCCTCCATTGGCAGCCCGACATCCGCCACGTCAAATTTAAACCCAAGTATAGATTTCCTCCTAACCACTCATCAACTCTCTTTCTTCTAGAAGAGTATAAGGTGTAGTGGAAGAAAGCAGGGATGTATGGTGACATGGCAACAACTGCATGCACCTAAACCCCATGACTACTCTCTTTGAACTCAAGTTCAATGAGGGATATGTGTATCTGTCGCCTCTTTTTCTATAGGCACAAAGTGGGGCCCCGGTTGCATCGGGGGTAAAACCACAAGGCAAATTAAATCAATGGGCCTCCCACTGGCAGATGGCTCACTTTAACACTCAGTTAGCCTTTAGATAATTGAGGCATTGACTCTGCGGCGGTCGTAAAAAAACGGATGGCTTGTTTATACGTTTCACTGGAATAGATCAGCAGAGGTTAAATAAATGAAATCCCATTTGTCAGGGAGAGGAACCCCGGTAATAATAAATGCCCCCCTTCACGCCCCCTATCTGTGCAAACACCTCCACTGTTTGGCCTCATAAATAGAGGAGGAGAGGGAAGATGTTACCCACTCGCCCCAGCAGTTCGCGCAACCTGGCCGCGACGCCATTTTGCCATTGATAGGGTAGCCTTGTTTAATGAAACGATCTTTCCTTCCCCTCTTCTCTGCTTGTTTTTCGGCCCTCCTCCCTCCTGCACGCGGTGTGATAAGTAGCGAACCAGCGAAGCCTGTAATTACAATCTTACCGAGGAACCCTGGCCCAATCTGTGTATAAATCTCGCCATCCAATTACAAGATGTAATAATTTTGCAGTCAAGCTGGTAATGAGGTCTAATACTCATGCATGTGATAATCCCCCCTGGATGCTGACTCTATCAGATGTTAGCTTTGTAATTATATGAGCTTGAAAAAAAAAAATCATTATTTCATGTTCAAGTAGAAAATGAGGTTGGTGGGAAGTTAATTTTCTCTATGCTCTGTGAAGCGTAGACAAGAATTTAATGATTTAATTACAGTTGTTAGCCCTTTTTTGCGAGAGGCTTAAATTGAGCTAAGCATTTTTCATAGCCTCCGACATCAAGAGTTGGGGAACATCAAAGATTTTGACAGCATACCAAGTGATGAGCAGGCCCAGTGGCCATGATATTTATTTTGTACTGTTTTTGGTTGCAATAAAGAAAAAAAAAAGGATGAATTGTTTGCTTTCCTTTTGGTTACTTTTCCTTTTGTATAATTTCCTTTCCTTTTTGGTTACTTTCCTTTCCTCATCTTCAGGGTAACCAAAGCCCAGGGATACCAGACCTGCTGGATAAAAGCAACATCAACAAATATTAACCGCTCTGGCTTTCACCACCGGCAGCTAATCCACTGTATGTGAATTTGTCATATCAGATTACTATGACAGTCATGGTGCAGCGCAGAAAGGAAAGCATCCTCCTGCATCCTCAAAAGGACAATATAGTTTTACTCCCCACCTTCTTTGAATTTCAAAACAGCCCATGAGTGGTGTCTGTAGTCCTCTGATTTCCATACAGCCTTTTTATGAGAAAAAGAAACTGTAAATACATTCCTCAGAGTAATCCCTAGAAAGAGAAATGGCTGCTTTTGGCACTTTAAAAAAGGGCTTTGAGCGATGTAATTCAACTTCATAGTAACAGTAGCTACTTGGTTATGCAGGGTGGTATGGTGTGTGTGTGTGTGTATACTGCTGTCATCCATCCTTTTTATCAGTTTTTTGGAACCTGGCATCTGGGGAGTTATTGATTCAGATTTTAATAACGTATTTTTAAGCTCTGAAACTTGACATGAGAACAATTGTGAATTTATAAATAATTTGTGACAGTGCAATAGTTTATTTTCCCGTAAATGAACATATGCTATGTTTGTAAATCACAGACCATGGTCTAAGAAAATGTAGTATTATTGCATGTATTTATATTTTATGAGTATGTTTTAGCAAATGTATATAAAGTTTGCTCCGAATACTGTTGCCAGCGTGTTAGGACCTTTGTAAATATAATGATAGTACTTATCCCAATGCCATGGCTGAGGACTATGTTGTTCTGGTCGAGGTTAGGGCCAATTACTTTTGTCCAGCCAGACCAAATTATTTAGTTTGCATTTAAAGTAAAGCTTGGGTCAAAATATGTTATTAAAAAGTTTGTGGGTAAACTTAAATATAGAACACTTGGAAAACACATCACCCCTCTATTTACCACATTATTTCACCCCTGCTGCCTCAAATATCATATTGATTTACTATTTCAGCACTCTCATTGGGGATGTTAGTTTGTTGTTAATCTAGAAAGTTATTAATTCATACTTTTCCCCCAAGACATTTACATAATCAAAATGTAGAAATTTAGTCTTACAGTTTCTTACCTATTTGCCGCCAGCATGGGACAACAACGTAATGAGTTTAAGAGTCAACTAAAAATAAAAAAGACACATTACTGCAAATTACTTTTACTATCCATCAATCTGACAATTATTAAATTAATTGTTTATGGTTTGATGTAATAGATTTTCTAACATCATCCCCATCACAATATCCAAGTGCATCATTTGAATATCATTTAGTTTTAAGAATAAATTATGAAGAAATCCCACAAAAAAAGTTACGTTTCAGAAGCAGGAACTATTCATTTTCCATGTATTGATTGTGAATTGCCAAATCAATTCAAACTAAATGAGGTTTCAATTCTAGTATGGATGCAGCCATTCCTTCTGCCATAGTACATTCACAGCATTGGTTCATATTTACTCTGAACTATCTAATGTCCATCAGGCTTTGTATCTTTTTTACTTTCATACAACAACCATTATGTGTAAACTGTGTTAAAAAGAGCACATTACACCGTATGAAGTCATCCTTAAAACATTAATAGCTTTCCTGGTTCTTCTCCCCATCCTCCCTTCTCTCCTCTCCTCTCGCTCCCTCCTTGTCCAACACTCCCGACCTCTCTTGACCTTCTTTAATCCCTCCTTGCCCTCTCAGTACTTTCTCTGTGCTTTGCCATGTCCTGTTAAACAAGGAGCGTGTTGCTGTGTTGTGACCCACAATTGTGGGCAGCTTCACGGCAGGTTTTTCCGGCCTTTTTTCTGCTCCGGTGTCCACTCTGCCTCCATCTGCCACTGCCTCACCACAGTCCCACTGGGGGAGATGGGGCTAATTCTGCAGTCAATTAGCAGAAGGGCCGCTTTTGTTCTCTCACCGGCTCCCATGGGCCCTATCTGCTTCACTGCTCCCTCACTCTCGCTCCATTTCGATGGTTCTTACTTTCTGTCTCATTTATCCGTTCGTGGCTCTCTATCTCTCTTTGGTCGTGTAATTTCCTTTGTTTCATTCTGTTCCCCTCTCCTCCTGTCCTCTTCCTTTGTATCTTTACTTTGTACATCGTGCTCTCTACCTCTCTCTGTATTTCCTGTTTCTCTCTCAGACATGGAGTCTTTGAGGTATCGAGTGTCTGCTTGCCATATTTCTCCTCCCAGCCCACCCTTGCTGAGTGACCTTTGTGACATTGTTGGCCAAACGATGTCTCTGGCAATCATGAGCCATAAAAAGAGATGGAATTGTGGGTAAATATTCCCAAACAGATATTGATTCATTGTATCATAAACATTATATTGATGGTCTAAATGGCAAACATTAAACTGCAGGCTACAAATTAAGTTAGCATCCTGTGCATAGTTTCCTGCGATGGGTTCAAAACAAATGTGTACTGTAGAGGTATAATCACATTCCTTTAACAATATTCTTGTCATTTTTCTTTTTTGTTGGTAGGATAACATAAGATAAATGTATTCAGATAAAGACAAATAATTAAACATATTCTTCTTTTCCCTTACCCTTTTTTTCCTTCAGTTTTATTAGCTTTGAAAGGTTTCATCCCTTCTCTAATGAGGAGGCATTACATTAAAAATAAATAACTTATTTTCTTTTACCCTACATCAATCAGGAACAAAGGAAGCATTATTGAAAAAACCCCACTGTTAAAAAGGTAGAAATCATTCTTATGTCTTTTGATCGATCGACCCCGTGGGTCCTACCCCGCTGTTGTCCCCGTGGCTCTACCTGGCCCTACTGAGCTGTACCAAGTTAATAAATCATTTTGGCATTATAAAATATTCAAAGGAGGATGGGATCAGGCAAGGCCAGGTTAAAGAATTTCTTAAATTTTCATGGCATGACAGCCTGTTCCACATTCGCCCCCCCTTCAGCTGCTTCGTGCTCTGGGTTGTGTGTGACTGAGTCTCTCTGTGTGTGTGGGGCTTGGGGTTAGGAGGATCTCCTGTGTCACTCTAATAGTCTAGAATTACACTTGTATCAGTGTCACTAGCATATGGGGTCTATGTATACCCTTAGGCCCATCACACACCCTTCCACCTTCCACTGTCATGGCATTTAAAATGATACCATTTGGGCAAAGCTAAGTTTGACAGAAAAAGTGAAAAGCTGTGTGTTTCCCTCCTTAGCCCGACGACAGAGCAGCAGCCACCAGGGGCCCCTGCCACCGAGCAGCCAATCAAATGATATTTTACTGGATAATGATGGAAAGTAGTTTTGCCTCCATAGTGAGTGCTCTGTCTCTCTCCTACTTTTCTTCTCTCTGTCCCTCACACTCTCATTGTACCATCCCTAAAGGAAGGAGTGCATAGTATCATTTTTTGTTTGTGTCATATATTTTTTTTTACTCAGTGGTGATGGAAATTATTTTCAGCCCTTACTAGTCAAATAATTGTCTTGTATTCCTTGTACATTGAAATATGTAATTATGTTGATCTTGCATCTCTTTCATTCACTTCAATGCAGTTGCAACAACAACTACAGCAACAAATGTCATACTCATTTGCCGTTCAAATATTCCTATGCTGAAATCTGTCTGGTTACCCACTTATAGTTGTTGCGTATTCATTCATTGTTTTGATAAGTCTTTAGCCTCATGAATCCCTAAACAAGATGCCCAACATTTTAGTTTTTATGCATTGATGTGATTGGTCCGTAAATCGCAATTTCTTAATATCATTAAATGTGTGTTTCCTTTGACTTTACTTTTCAATGATGGTTATCTCATACGAGCCTCCAAAGGCATTTTCTATTCCATCGTTAAACATACTATTTTATCAACAATGATGTTGTATGTATCTTAAATGGCTTTTAAATCCCTTTTCTGTAACATATCAGAGCTTCAGTTTCACCAAATTGAAGTTCACTGGTATGAATTGTATTTGTAGTTGTTCTAGCTGTTCTATACAGATGAGTTGCATATTGTCATGATGAAAGTAATCAAATTGCATTATGAACACTGTTGTGTTAAAGTGGTGATCAGCCAATGAAACTAGAGTATTAGGAAATGAAAGATTCAGTCCTTTGCTGTATCAAACAGCTGTAGAGGCCTGATGTAAGTTCGCCTCACAAAGGTTAAACAGCATATGAAATAGTGATGAATCTGTGGATAGAGGGACCAATTAAATCTCCCTCACTGCTCTCCTATTGCTCCCTCTGTCTCTCCTCCTCCCGACCCCTCTCGCCATCTCTTCCTCACTTTTTTCTCCTTCCTCTCATCCTCTCTTGTCACACCTTTCACCATCCCTTGATCCTGTCTTCCGCCCCACCCATGCCTCCTAATTCCACTTTTCCTCTCCCCTGTTCCATTCATCCATCCATCTTCTCATCCTTACATCCTCTCAAAGACAGGCTGTGCTTTGGCTGGCTGTGTCGCTCTGTGTGATTGATTCCCTCTGGGTAGAGAATTCACAGTTGGTAATGTGGGAACCAAGGCAGGTGAAAGGTTTATGCTAACACATAAAGAATAGTTCAATGTGGAAGAGAAGGTAAGAGCTATTAAGGCTGCAGGTTTTGAGAGGGTCCCCATGCTAACTGACGTTTGAGTTCTACAAGAGGCCAGGATACATACATTATTATGTGGCAACCCCTTCCTTGTTAGCATGCCACTTTTACTTTAACATCTAGCATCTTAAATGGAACAACATTCAGTAAATAAAGAGTGGAATATTGGCCAATGCTTCACCCTTTAGCAGAGTTTCATGAAAATCAAGCAAGTAGTTGTAATAACTGTAATATTATTGACAAGAAGACACACTGAATTGAATACAAAACTTCAGCGATAGACCTTTAATAAGAATTGTACATAATGCTAGCTGTTTGAATCTGTATGGCTCTGCTGATTCTTCCCAGCAACAGGAGAATCTTACAAAGAACATATTTAACTTGTATAACCTCCTTTACTTGACTAGCCCCACATTTGTGATTCAAAATCTTAGATGATTCTCTCACAGATAATGCACACTTGGAAACATTTATAAAAGTGTGACAAGACATCAGATTTAGCAAAATACTACCTTAACCTCAAATTCCTATGTCCAATTATTGTTTTATTTATGATCATACTATAATAGAAATCATGACTAATTATTCAACTCATGAAGTATCATATGGCCTATGCAGCATGTCCAGCAACTACTTTCCAAACACATACACTTGAAATATTGATATGTTTTCCTTTTTCTCTCCTCAAATCTCATCACCCTTTCTGCCACATTAGTTTGACCTCACTGATATCCCTAATATATTCCAGTAATTGCACATCAAACCTCAATTCTGTAGTTCAACCCCCAAACCTTCCCGTTCCAATTCACACGCACACCTGCCCAGCTGCATTCACATACAATACATTCACACACCTCACATTGCGTGTGCATAGACAAGCACACATGCGTTTGCATGTATACACACAAACAAACACACACACACACAAACACACACACACACACACACACACACACATGGCTTGCTGGCCTTCTGAGGGTGTAGGACTCATGTATTTTGATGATATGAAAGTTGACCACATTTACATGCAAATCGAAGTTCCAGATTAATAGGGTCCACGTACGGGGGCGAAGGAAGACTGCATGGTAATATGCTATTATGGCTTTTAAATACATTTACCGATGTTTTGACGCAGAATTAGCATGGTCCTAGCACAAGGAAATCATGTCGGTCTGATAGCAATTTGGTTTTCCAATTGGGAATACAATTTCATCAGGTTCTGTCATTTCTAATAATGACTACGGTTGTGCTCACTAAATTGGAGATTCTTTTCCTCACTTTTTTTTCAATTCAACCTTGGTGGATGAAAGAACAAGCAACATTTTAACAGCTCTTGCAGAACAGAAATTGCTGTACCTGACACTATTTATAACAAACTCACTGGAGATATGGAACCAAAGACTAATATGCGAGTGTGCGGCATGTGTATTGGCAGTTTCACATTTTGTAAAATCACTAAATTGTGATATGCTAATTATTTCAAAACATTCTGGGTTATCATGCAACTACAAATTAAAGGTGAAAATAACTATTTTGCACCAGTTCTAGTCCTTGTTTCATCCCATCTAAAGAGTACCTTTTCAAATTCTTCATAAAGCATAAACTGGTCCACACTGTCAAGTGATAGACTACTCAAATCGTTGCTTGTCAGTCACAGCGAAATGTCAGTCATCCCTCACCCAAAGTGGTCCTGACAGCTAAATACAGATCTCAATTTTCCTTCAGAGAACTCATTACTTCAGAATAATAAATGGCAAAAATAGATTGTTTAATATTTGCATTTCTTTGCTCCATATTTTGTCTTCAAAATGAGGAATTTCAATATGAAGGCTGTTGACAAAACTCGCCGTTGTTGGCAAATGATTAGACTGCAGACTGACCTAAAAGGATAAACTGAATGATCTCTACTGTTATGAGCCTTGTTTATCAACTTTGCGTTTAATTAATGTATTCGGCTAAATCACGGTTTGATTTCCTTTGAGCGCATGCAAACATGAGAGACGCAAGGAAAGGGAAGCATAAAGGGAGGCAAAAAGAAAAAGAAAAACAGACATCATCCTCGGGTGTTAGACTTGTGATGTATTTCCTTTAAGTTTCCCCACTCAAGAAAAACAAATAATTAACAGCCCCTTGGGACATAACACACAAATAGAATAATGTATTTGTGTCAGTCAAATGCCTTTCCATAGCTGGGCAAAGAAAACATAATAAATGAATATGAAATACGTAAACAGAGCCCGGATACCATCCAATTAATAAATACCATTTTTATCGTGTCTTCTGGGGGCTAAAATACTTTTGAAAAATCGCAGCATGCCTTTTGGCGTCCTTGTCAATTTATGTAAACAGCCTGCAACTGTTCTAAGGGCGAGGAGCACAAGGAGATCATAGATTATTAATGAAGTTTGAAAATAACAAAGGCTGTGTCAGCTGCATCCTGTGCCATGGTATCAATGGCACTCGGTCGCTAAACGGCACAGAATGGTTCCTTGCTGCACACTACAGGTTCGATATCAAGTATTCCTCTGAGTTAGATTTAACCCTTAGAACCTGGTAAATATTTAGTCTGACCAATAGCACAAGAGGTAATGTAGAAAGAAAAGCTCCTTACAACAACCTTTGTCTTATTCAGGCTCTGATGTGTTGAGGGTCTGCTAATTTGGCTCTGCAGGGAGGGGGGGTTGGGGAGTGGGTGCGGGACTCCTGGCTGAGTAGGCCAGAAATGTTAGGCCTTTGACATTAAGGATCGATTCCACTCTGAGAGGGCTGAGCGCGGCAGAGAGAAAGGAGGATTGTGGCAATGCATGCCCCTTCTCATTAGCTGACCGTGGGGGAGCGGAGGCGTTAACTTGGTCTCTCCTTTGGGACTCAAATGGGTCTAGGGCCACCGCTGATGGGGGGAAGTTCACAACCACAAAACTGGGTTCAATATTGAGTTAGGCTAACTTTGTTTTCCTTCATCGTACTAGCTGGGCTGCTAAGTGCAAAATGTCCAGGGAGACAAAATGGTGATACACGAAACAAACACTGTTGGTATGCAAATGAACTCAAGAGCACACATAAGTGCTCACACAGGCATGATGAAAAAAAACAACAACACGAGTGCAACTCTTTAAGAACAAGGTATCACAGCAGTTCAGTAAACAAGATTACCCTCTTTAGTTAATTAATCTCATACACCCTGTCATTAAACTACCAGGTAGCTAGGAAATGTTAGTAGACAAATGGGCTGCTTTGACTAGCAAGGTTGAGATAAAGGCTTCAGATAATGAGGGACTAATCATCTGCATCAGTTAAGTCCATCAGGCCTAATTTCCCTAAAAACTAAATGCCGTACACATGGAGCTAATCTCCACCTTCTTTTTTTTATTAATTTCCCATCCAGAGGTTCAGCAGCGCACTAATAAGGCATACTCACACAGCCATGCAAGCATGCACTCTAGCCCCCTCTTTTCATACACATGCAGATTAAAAGGTGTTATGAGCCATGGACTGCAGAACAAAGAGGAAGGAGATTTTAAGTAGATAAAGAGTATACTCTTAAGGAGATGCAGCTCTTAATGAGGCATTTGAGGCTTCACTGAAGGAGCTTCTATTTATTCCTCATGCTCTCACTTCACCTTTCCACTGATTTTGTGACGTTCTACCTCTCTGCCCCCTCAACACTGACATTTAAAAAAAAGAAAATGTAACATAAACAAATAGTAATGTCTATTAAACGTGCATATCATGTTTGTGCAAACATGAGTGTATATGTTCTCTGTCTCATTGGTTTTGAGCATTTGCTTTACTGTAAATGAAACGAATAAAACGTTTTGTCACTAAAGAAACCATTTTAATTGTAGCAGCACAACTTGACATCTAGCGGACTGAAACTCTCGACCCCCATTGTAAAGTGTAACGCTAATAGGCAGCTGCAAAGTAGACACATGCTGGTACATGCTTAAATACTTACAACTGTGCCCTTGGTAGTTGTCCATTGTATTTATAACCAATTATTTCCCCCAGTACTGTAAACCCAAGTTATAAAGCAGAGAGGCCTGTCTCAAGTGCTCTAATTGGCTAAGCTTGTCGTTCTCAGAGGTCTGCTCTGTTTTTGTTAAACTGACAGATTTAAAGAGATAGAGAGTCAGGAAAAGCAAGATGGAGAGAGAGCAACAGCCCTCCACTAAAACGAGATGTCAACAGTCTATCTCAACACGTTTTTTAAACTTTCATGGCCTCCTGTTTGGCCTCTTTGCCAGCTATGTCTCGGAGCACTCCACTGTCAACGTAAGAAAACACTCAAGATTGTGTTGGTGTTGAATAAATGATATGCCATTAATTAATTAAGACACAACTCCCCCTAAACAAGAAAGCAAGCAAACAAGAACTGGAAAACGAACAAAGAGTTGTGCTATTTGTTGGCAAGTATCATCAGAGTTCAATTGGACACCTTTCTTTAATGCATTGCATTTGATCTCACTTCATACATCAGATTAGTCTTGCAATATCTTATTAAAACATGTGTAGTGAAAATTATTTCTTGAAAAAAATGATTTTTGGTTCACCTCAACAGATTTGCATCGCAGCAGATCATACCCTGCTTCTTATGGGGGATTGTTGCGCTCTGGTTGTACATTGTATTGTAACAGAACCAGCGGCAACATTGGCTAGCAAGCACTATAAGAAAGCTGCATGGACCACCAAAGGCCCAGAGAGCACAGCTAATATGACACCCCAAGCCCTAATCTTCTTAGTGGGGTAGGATAAAAATGAGTATCCATTACGGAATCAACCTTCATCCCAACCCTCTCAACCCCATATTACCACCACTACCACACCATCCCTCTTTCCTCGACTCCATCCACCCACCCCCCGCTCCTCTCTAGAGCCAGTTCTAGCATTGATAGCCAGTATTGAGACAATTGGCCGACTCGGGGCCCTAATCAGGTATTAGCCACTAAAGCTGTAAGGGAAGGCTGCTAATCTCCATACTCACTTCATCTGTAGAGGCAAGGCCCGAGCAGCTTGCTTTCCTCTGGCACAGGCCTAGATCAAAGATGGCAGCTAGAAATCAGATTAGAGTAAAGAAGAGAGGAGAGGGTGAGAGGGAGCAGGGTGCTAAGGCCACAGATCTCTCAAACCTCCCTCCACCTTGCCTCTTTTAAAAGCTTTTTGCATAATCAGGGAGGGGAGGAGGTGACTTTAGCAGCGAAAAGCCTCTTAGCCGCAGATGAAACAAAAACATGAAGGGGTTGAAAGTGAGGTAAAGTGAAAGGAAATGTCCACTATGGGTTTGCCGCTGTATAACAAAGTTAATTTGTTATTTGAAACTACTGCTTTAGCTACCTATTCACATACTATATATAGTTTAATGTTTTACAATACAGAAGCCAATGAGTTGTGGTGGTATTAGCCTAGCGTTCTGTTGGGGTAGTGTGTTTTGTAACTTCAATTTTTTCCATTATACGATGAATGAATTCATAATGAGATTAGAAATACAAATCTTATTGATGTTCATTAGATTCATCTATTTCAAATAAATGATACTCTTTTAATGTTTGAAAGCTTATGGTAGTTGTGCCATTACGCATGTCCTGTCTTAACCAACAGATCTATAGCTAAGCTTGACCAACAGTTTGCAAGCTAGCTTTAACTATTGTGACTCGCTAGCTACAGTAGATCACCAGCACTACAACTACTCTACTTCAACAAGCTTTCAGTACCATATTTTGCTAGGACGTTTGGACGAACATTTGCTGTGTCACTTTTTAGTGTGACCCGCTCTTTAGATAAGTCAAGTTGTCAAAGCTCACATTTTCTGCCTAAGGGACATTAAAGACAACAGCACTATGGTATTTCAAATGAAGCAATTTCCAATACAGGTTGGTTGAAGCAATCAAATGCTTTCACTTCTCACCACATATTATTTTGTCATTGGCATCTGTATTAAAAAAATAAATGGTCACTCTGCTTTGACAATTTTTACGGTTGCTAGTTTCTCCTCACACAACTTTCTGTCACATTAGCACACGCTCACACATTCTTGTAAAGTGCATGGCTACTGTTATTGACTGGAGAACATTGGGTTCACACTTTTCCATGATGGATTCTGAGGTGGAGGTGGTCACTTTTAATTGTGAAGGTAGCTGCCCGAGCGGAGCAGAAGGTGTCATTAACTACACAGAAATAAAAACAGGCTAAAGCTCACCAATATGCACAAAGTTCCTGCATTCATGGGGGACAGCCTGTCCTTAGCGAAGCAGACAAATGTTAATTCCCTCCAGTGAGCACAGGTCTGACCTCCAGACTTCTTGAGGGGAACACACACACATACACACGTACACACACAGTCTTCTCAGAAGGTCACAGAGCAGATGACACCAGCCTGTTCCCTGTTTCACTTCGATTGGCCCATCTTTTCTCCTTCATTACCGCACACAGCTGTGAATAAGAGAGTGTGTGTGTGTGTGTGTGTGTGTGTGTGTGTGTGTGTGTGTGTGTGTGTGTGTGTGTGTGTGTGTGTGTGTGTGTGTGTGTGTGTGTGTGTGTGTGTGTGTGTGTGTGTGTGTATATGTCTGTTTCCCCAGTCTCCGAAATGGCTAAGTGCTGTTAGTGCAGTTTTTATCAGTGAGGCCACTGGCGAGACTCAGGGGAACAGACCAGGGCTATCTCTCTCTGCCGGCCCTGAAAATTGATATTGAACATGGAGGAGGAGTAGGGGAGAAATCTCGCATGCTGGTAGCAATTAGCTAAAAAGGGATTTGCAACTCTGTGATTCATCACACCAGAGATCGAAGTCATTTAAAGACGGTGGTGTTTTTTTCTCCTTTCTCTCACTCCTTTCTTACTCACCACCTCTCAGGCTACGCCGCCTTTATCCCACTTACCATCCGGTGTGAGATTTCCTATTTAATGGTTTATTTCTCCCCACTGAAAACCTGCACTGTGCTGAAGCACAAACAAGGTCTTTGATTTGACTTGCTGTGTGTACATACCTAACACCAGAGTGCTAAACTGATGCAAGGCCACTGTTGGTTTGCTTTGTGAGTTGGCAACGCAGCGTGACACACTGTCAACAGCATGGTGAGGGAAACACACCATCGCAGAAGGGAGGAGAAAAACGCTACAGCTTGAACAAACTTTCTAGCATGGACTTGAGGCTTCTTATTTATGGCATTCGGAGCCTGTTAAGCTTTGTTTACACTATGTGCTTTGCAAATACTTTGACCAAACTGCCAGCTTCAGGATATGAGGTCGAAGTAGTAAAGCACACTCTTCCCACTACACTGGCAAAGTTCATGTTACAGTGAGAAAGAAGAGGCACATTCACCTCATTTTGTTATCTTAACAGCTTGATGTTTTGAGTGACGGAGAAAGTCTATTTTGCCTATTCAAACATACATTTAATGAAACTCACACACCCTGGACTGAGAGAATGTATGCAATGCAAGTGGTGGGGATGAGGTCAAAAAGGCTTCAGAGTAAGGGCAAAAGCTCATTGGACAGCAGGTATATGTCTTTTCTATTTGCACAACAATATTGTTGTTGCTTGAGAATAAGAGAAACATCAAATGTATTAGATATGACATGCTTATACAGCCATAACAGACATCTGTCAGCCATGTTTAGTAGTAATAATGAAGACATTTTTGGAATTAAACCGAAGTCTTTTGATCAGGATTCAAGTGCATTGGCTTACATGGTGTCTCTTCAATTTGTGGATACTTTTCGTCGTAACCTCAAGATTATGCCTACATTTGACCCCTTTTAAAATTGTGAATTAGAACAGAGATGTATCAATATTTTAAAATTTCCCAATTTGTTCTTATTCTCTCTACTGTCAATTCCAAATAATGCATACCACAACCACCCAAAAAGATAGAATGTGATAACAATTTAGCCACACATAGGCACAGGCTATATTTGAAAACACTTTACAATATAGTGTATATATCTTTATATACAGTCTATGGTATATATATATACATACGTATTACAGTAGTGCATGTAAAACCTTTTAATAGGGCTCAAATAGCAGTAATGAGGCCATGCATATGAACTTATGTACACAGTCTCGCCAAAGTAAACAGCAGGGTGACTTGTCAGTGTGAGCCTTGCACCTGTACAACTAGAAGTACAACTGCCATTTGTGCTAACAGAACTCTGAATTATAACTGTAATTTCCATGATACTGGCATGACAACATGATGTAAAATGTGTAACAGTGACCAATGTAAATTGATACAGGCTGTAGAACAGATGTAGTAGAAAGGGACCTCAGTGGACAGTGGATGTGGGCAGTGTTAATGTGAAAAGATCCCCTTCCAGATGTGACTCATGATGTCGGGCTGAAATGAAAAGCAGCCTTGTAGTGGCTATTCTCTGAAGTCCAGCGGCATATGCCATATGTTTTGTAGTGTGCACTATTACCGAGTGTCCCGTGTCCACCCGCATGGCGAGTATGTGTCAGCTGGACTGAGACAAACTTTTTATCCAGTTGATTAAACATCATTCTGTTAGGTGATGTAGTGACAAGACAATACATTCATCGAGTTAATGTCTTTATTTTTTTTAGAGTTCCATGTTCCTACACACATTTGAAACTTCGATAACAAATTCATTAGATATAGTTAGAAAGTCAATGTAAAAATGCAATTTCTTTATGTTTTATTTATGTTTTTCAACAATTTTACTATAAAACAAATAAGTTTGTACTAGACAGCAAGAAACACACTCACTATATTTCCCTAAGCATATAGGCCTCACCAAACAGCAATCTCACTTACTCTCGCACAAACACATCCAATTCACAAAATGACACATTCCTCATAAAGCATACAGGCAGCAGGGGAGCCTTGCCCCGGCCAGTAAACCTCTACAGTTTAAAACCTGAGCTGCAGCCATTAATAGAGCCGGAGATGACGGATGAGTTCATATGCCATGCAAGCAGCCCTAGACAATGGCTTTAGCCTGATGACAGATTGCCTGACCGTAACCCAGTTTATGTTAAACTCATTCTCGCTGTTCAATTTCACAAGTGTAATTTTGTTGGGCTGCGCTGCATTGTCCTCGAATGTGGGCGAGGTGTTGGGGTGTGCTCTCAAACTCGCAATCCCTACCTCCGGTAATGATTCCCCTGCTCTATTCTATTGTATTGTTTTCTGCATAATCAGGTTGGTAGTCAAGGGTTTGGGTGACACAGCCATCTGTCAAGTTCATTTGCTCGGCAAAATGCAAAGGAATAATGGCCGATCCTACGGGAGCCTATCTGTTATCAAATAGGAGAGGTGCCCCCTGTTTATGGCGCTGCTCCACTGTACAGCCGATGGGATTGTGTTAGCACGCACACACACATAAATACACGAGCACACAGATGTTTGTGAAGTCACACATGCTTTTTTTTCTATCACAGGATACACACACAAACTAACACGTACCGCTGTGCATGCTTAGCTTGATCAGCTCATCTTACTCTTGTACAGTTGTATAGGCATCCTGTGTTATGAAATCTATAATTCAGTTAATACTGTGAGCTGTTGTCCATCTGGAGCGCTGCGCCAGCTGTTTGTCTGTGGGCTCTGAGTGTGTATATTTGCGTGTGTACTGAATGTGTGAGATGGGAGAGTGGCATGTGTTTGTTGGCTTGCAGCACATAGACATTTGTAGTTGCGTGTGTGTGTTTATGTCCCATCTACTTGCATACTGTATAGATACAGTATGTTGCAGTGTGTCAATGTCACTTTAAAACCTGTTACCTTATCACTGTGGTAACCATGCATCTGTAATTATGCACCAGTGCCACACACACTGTTCTCATTGTAAACCCTAATGTAAAATAGATGAGATAAAACTTTAATGATCCTTGTGGAGAAAATGAGGCTAGTTTATCAGGAAGTACAAGGTACAGTCAAAACAATACAAGAGAAGCATGAAATTACTACTAAATGTCATTATGCTGGAATGTTCTCCTCTTTTATGAGTGCAAGAACAATAGAGGAAATGGCAGCAATTAAATGCATCCTTGTTTTGAATCCATATTTATAAATTGAGATAAAGCTGTGAAGCAGATTAAGGAATTGAAATACTTCATACTGTCCAGGAAATCCATGTTGTATGAAGCCAAGAAGAGATGGGTAACTGATATTTTCAATTCAAATAGCTTAAATTCACTAAAATAGCAAGCTCACACCTATTCAACAAATTGCATAAGTATACATTCTGACATTTTCGGGGACAGGCATTTATAGTTTTAAGGGCATAATTGCATTGTTGGAACAAGAACACTTAAATCATTCTGCAGCTTGATTCAAAAGTTGACGGTTTGCCAGAAATATGTACCAAAAATGGTGTATGTAAACGTTGAGTTTGCCGTGAACGCTAAGAGGCACTGAAAAAGTGAGCAGCACAATCAGTAAGAAAATGCCTTAATGCAGGTAAAGCCATCAGAGATTTAAAACAAAAGTGTGAAACAAGACATTAACAAAGACAATTGTAACAAACTAACTGCATTTCACATTGTAAAGCACACTGAAAGATTAAAGCAAAGTCTGTAGGTTTGAAATCACACTGATGTTAACTTCAACTGAGCAAGAAAACCCCAGAGGATCGAAATCTGAAAGAAGCAGAAAAACTGCACGGTGTGAACTCTGATCGGAGGGCCGCTTCTCGTCAGCACTTCACCTCTGTTTGCTTTCTCTGAAAAAAGTATTGATTCAACTTTGCTTTCTGAAGTCAGATACAAGCACCTCTGGTGTGATAGGTTACAGTGGGTGTGGGAGTCAAAGGTCAGGTGGAATAGGGCAATTGCTCCAGCTGTAAGGAATTTATAAAAAATGCATCATGATTTTATAGAGCAGTTCTGAAACTTTATACAAAACATGCTTTTTTTTTTGTTGCTGTTTATGTTTTTCATGTATTGTCCCTTTTTTGTTGTTGTGGCAAACAGAAGGCTTCTACAACAGTATATCCTCTCAAAATAAAAAACAAACAAATATTTTTTTTTAATTTAACATATTTGAACTTCCTATGACCATCATTTATATAATACATTATGTGGTTAACTTGGATTATAATCTGCATAATTATTCATAATTGATGCTCACTATATTGTGCTTGAATGGATTCATATATATGTGTGACTTAAAGCAATCAATGACTACTTAGTGATATACAATGTATCATCTTACAAAATACCACATTATATTCTTTTAATCACTTAAAGCACCCAAAAACCTCATACAATAATTAGGCAAAAATCATTATAATTGATTACAACAAAGACAATCATAATTCACAATGATCCTTGCAATTAGGAAGTATTATGATACGTTACCTTATAAGTCAAATAAAATGCTTTACATATGTTTTTATAGTTATAAAGCACAATTCATATTTTTTAACTGTAATTATACAGTGCTGTGAGCTGATGAGCTTTTTTTTTTACTTTTATAATTCTGTTTTTATTGCCATTTCCACAGACTGCAGATATATGAGGTGAATGACATTTTCAATAATAACTTAGTGAATTAAAATGACACATGAACCCCTTTTCATCGAAATCTCTCCTCTCAATTTTCTCCCTCTCCTCCCTCCACGGCCCCCTTTCTACCGTCCCTCCGCCCACTCGCTCTCCTCTCCGCTCTCTCACCTAACCCATTATTGCATAGCTTGTGTGAAAAGGGTAATCGCTCAAATCATTCAAAGGCAACTATCTGTGTGTGACACTGGGGAGCATAACCATCATCACAAGCATCCGCTAATGGCTCTCTCTGGATCCAGCAAAAACGCTCCGCGGCTCGGCCTACCGTAGCACAGGGCAGCGGGGCCAAATGCTGTGGGCACTACAGAGCTGCAGCCAGGGCCAAATTTTACCCTAATGAATTTGGACCTTGCCAGGTTATTGCAAAAGGCAGCCACGGCCATCCAATACCCTCCTAGATGATCTGAAGCGACTCCCGTGGCCACCATTCATGCCAGGGAACCCAGTGCCATGTGCAAATGGAGGGGGGGGTTGCACTGTGGCTGTTTTTGTCTTTGGCATCTGTCTGCTCAGCTCAACCGTTCATTCCTACACACACACACACACACACACACACACACACACACACATAAGGGCCTACAAGCAAACACAAGCATGCATGTATCTACACTCACCTACACACATCTTATACACACAAACAAAAGGGGACGACTTCATGTGCACAAGCTCTTTTGCACATACACAGACTTCCAAAACACTGGCACTCTGGCTGTAATGAAGCCTGAAGAAAATGGCACAATATCCTATTATTTCCAGTGTTCAAATTTGGAGAGAATGTGTTTTTTTCTCCCACTGATGCACAATGAGCATATTGCATTTTTTCCCTCTAAATTGCTTGGAAGCTTTTGCATATTGTATATTGAGCGCTGGTCAAGTCCACATTGTGTGTACTGTTTTTATGGTTTTTGAGAAGCTATGAGATATATTTGTTAGTGCATGCATTTCCCTAGTTAAATGCAGATTTCAAACGGATGTATATTTAGAAACCAAATGTGTTCAACTACCCAATTGCTGGAAGCCAAACATCCAGAGGCCTCAAAAGGCGATAAAAGAGAAGTGTTGGTTAAGCTACATTAGTGGGCCACCATGACTTTATTAGTATGCCCTACCATTCCCACCAGTAGACACTATGATATCCTACTAATTGTATTGAAACAATATCCTTTTCTCACTCATGCTTACTTCTTTAACTGTACTTCTTAGACTTTTATCTATCACCCACTTTTCCTTCATTCCTCCACTTCCCACGCCTATTTTCCTCCATCCCTCTGAAACCGATCTCCTCCCCGTCCTCCATCTCCTGTAACACACACACTGTTCTTTTCTCCCTGCCTGTTTTCCTGAGTCCAATATGCCCAAGGCCCCCCAGCTGTGTTACAGGTAGCGAAAGTCTCCTTCAATTAGACATAATCATCACTCACGGTCAATGATTGCGCTAAAGGCTAACTTCCAGTCTATGAGGGGGCCTTCGCATCTAATGCACTGATTCAGCTTGTCTCGGCCAACTTCTCTGTCTGCTGAAACCAAAGCAATTTATTCGTCGCCCTAGGCTTTTTTGGCAACAGCCAGTTGAGCAAGCTAACAGAAAGACAGATAGAGAGACATGAGGACGGATGAGAGGGAGAGAGGGAGCATGAAGGAGGGGGAGAGCTGTGAGGAGGACTCTCTCTTTTTCTCTCTCTGAGATACAATTTAATCAGAGACATCTGTGTGCAGGCAGGCAGCTTTTCCTTGGAGGAGACTTAAGCGCAGTCTTAGTTAGGGGGCTGTGTTTGAAGTGCAGGGGAATTATCACTTTCTTCCAATAGCAGTGCCAGCGATGGAGAGAGAGGGAGCATTGAAAAACAGAACATCTCGTTAATCTGCTTCATCCCGGTGTGCTCCGGACACTTGAGAGCAAAATCCATCAGCTGACCAATCACGTTACCACCTCGCTGGCCAAAGAGACAAGGCCAGAGGAAATTAAATACTGTCGGTTTAAAAGCACGGGGGAGGGAATGCGCGTGTGTTAATGTGTTTGCTCATCAGTAATACTTGGAATAAGGTACTATGTCATCCTCGAGCATTACAGCTCAACAGTAGGCAAGAGGAATTACTCTAAAAGTTTTAAGTGTAATACAAAACTATCAGATTACTAATAGCCAGTATCTGCGTCCTTTTTTCATATCACATTTTACGTCCTCAACAACTCATTACTCAGGCGTGTGATCTTAATTGCCATGAGTCACAACTCAGGAATATTACATGACGTCTCCTGTTGCTTCATTTAGTTTCTTTCCTTTAGCAAACATCCCTGCTCTGAGTGGCCGAACTGTGAAGACACATCATTTGGGTGAAGTCTGAGAGGGAAGCGATAACCACATAAGAGTGGGGCGAGAAGGTTAAAAGCGAAGATAGTGCTCGTCAAGCATGCTTTGCTAAAGGGCAAGTGATGTGTGGCATGTCTGTGTATGTGTGTGAGGACCGGTGGACATGTACGCTTATAATTGTCCTGTGTGTGTGTGTGCGTCCTCAGCCTTTCTTGGTATCTTAAAAATAGTCAAGTGATGGAAGCTCGACACAGATAGAGACCTTGAGCAGTTTCAAGTCACAGTTCAACAAGGCTGAGTGTTGCCAGACAGCGCCGTCATCGCTGTCACATCAAAGGAATGGAGTTTTTCTAAAAGCAGTGACTTCTCTTTGCCCTCGTTGATGAATGTTGTATGATAAACCCCATGATACCTTTACGGTTTACAGACCAAGTGTTAACTCAGGTTTAACACATGCAGCACAAATCCAACACATTGGTATTTCCTTTTCCTTTAAGTGTTCTCTTAAAGTGATCTTTGGCACAATTTGAACTCCAGTGTAGTAAAACTGACAAAAAACAATGAAAGCATTGTAACCTGCCTTTAGGCGATATCCAGGTAGCGTATGATCTCATTATTAATAACCACTAACGCAATGACAAAACAAACGAAAGGAGCAATAACTTAAATACTTTCCAACAGTCACACACACCTGTGATTGAGCAGAATGCCCCCTGTAAAATGTAGAGTATAATCCTGGGAGTGTGAAGGCTGCGTGGGGGCGCGGATGAGTTACAAAGTGTGCAGTAAATCAATCAGGCAGATTGTTACATTCACCTGAATCATAACAGACACATGCCAAACAATGATGAGGTTCTCTGTCTGCCTCACACAAACACACACTCCTACACACAAGCACACAAACACATAGCCTGTGATTACAGCTTGGGAAAGTAGTAATTTAGTCCATGATTACAATCTATCAGGCTGCCTGGGGCCAGACTCTGAGAAGTGTCTGTCTAAATGACACTTTAATAAGACGCCGTCAAACACACAAAAGGTACAGGCACACATGCAGGCACACGCTCGTGCAGGATCACTGGTATCCAAACGACACACACACACACACACACACACACACACACACACACACACACACACACACACACACACACACACACACACACACACACACACACATTGAGGAATGCATACACAATAATGCATGCACACAGTGCCGCACACACACATTAAATAAAAGATATTGCAGCCAAAGCATACAGACTTTATACACTTTTGCATGCATGATTGCAACACACACACACACACACACACACACACACACACACACACACACACACACACACACACACACACACACACACACACACACACATAGACATACACACACACTCAAAAGATGGCATCTAGAGTGATTACTTTTATCACTCACAGTGTGTCAGCCATGCATCATTTCAGATGAACGCTCCTTTCTCTCTCTTTCTTTCACGGCCTGACACTGGATAAATGCAAATGAAGTTGTTGTTGAGCAGATCTCATGCAGCAACATGAATAATGTCTCTTTGTTTTATTTTCTGAGACCATGGCCTACACTACAGAGATTCAACTTTAAGCAAGGTGATTTAATTCCGTGTGTTCCACTATCTTGATGAATTAAGCAGCAGTCGACTTGAGCCACTTAACCGCTTTTCTTTCTACCGAGGAGCAAAGGTCGTCTGCACAAGCAGTTTGAATCAAATGCACTGACCGAGTAATGATGGTAAAAGGAAGAAATAATTACTTTCAGGGAAGTAGCTGCAAATAAACGGAATGTAAAGTCGTTCCTCATCAAGAGTAAAGATAACATTAATCATTTTCCTTAGTTCTTAGTTTGCACTCACTGTTTTTTTTGCTGAGTATAAACATACCATGGGATGTATTTGCAGTATTAGTTGGCCCATTCTTACATGTATTGCTGAAAGGGACTACATGTGTGAATGCACAGCTAACAACCAGTACCTCTGTAAACAAAGGGAAAAAGAAACATTTTCACTGAAAAAACCTCCCTAGCAATTACTGTGCAAGACAATTTATCAAGCAGCCATCTCAGATTTCAAAGGTGTTCCTTCGCCTACACCAGCACATGTTTTACATATTGTACCTTACCTAACAACCAGTTGTTAGATTTGTAATGTTAATGTGTGTCATTTTAATTCAATCACTTATACACATAGCATAGTTGACAGGGGCAAAGAGACATGTGGTTCAAACAAGTGCCGTATCTCTTGCCTGCTGAAGTGAGTAACACACATTTTATTTCGTTGGAAACTTATGAACATAAAACCAGAAGTATGTATCACTAATGTCGCCAAAAATACCAGAACTTTCTTATCTTATCAAGCAAGCCTCGTCTTCACTCACTAGGCTTCGATGAGACTTCAACGGCTGAATCAAGAAGTTTAAATATTTACCCCAGAGGGATAGACACACCGAAACACATCAAATGAAAACATGCTAACGACTAAAAGAACACACAAACACTTACTGAGGAAAGTCAGGCAAACAGTATTATGCTAGACGTTTTCTTTCTCCCTTGCAGCTGATATCTATAAAGCCGTCAAATCAGTGAGTCATCCAAACTAATCTCAAAACCACAATTTATCATGATGAAACCATTGAGTTCAGTATAAACACCTGTTTAAAGAAGGCTGACTCAGCTAAAATGCTTCAAACCAAAAGAGACGCAAACAGCCATTCCCAAAATCCAAACTTCAGTTTCAACCTGCAACTGTATAATTGACTCTTGTATGGTTGTCTTTGTTTCCCCTTCTACGTCAGCAGGGTGGGGTAGTGATAATGAAGAGGCCTTCCTTTGGCTGAAATACCCGGGATTATTGGGTCGTTACTTGTGACAACACGCATTTGTCCTTCATTGTGAATCCAGAGCGCTTTTCAGTAGAAGTTTTCTGTGAATTCATACAACATACAATACATTTTGCATTGTTGTTTAGTGGGAACATCATTTTTAGAAGACCCTGCCAAATAATTGTATATTTTTTCATACGTAATCTTTCAAATTCAATCTTCACAAGGGAACGTTTTGGAGTATAGGGGCAGGTTAAATGAGACAGTTAAAGGTACAATACATTTTTTAATAAATCACAGTGTACATGTAATACAAAAAACTGTCATTTCACTCATCACAATGAAGCAACCAAAGCTATAAAATGTGTGACAGTATTTTGTTTTCATTAGGATGGCACACTGAGTGATTAGACTCGGGCATGTTTAAAATAAGTCTTAATCAGATTGAAATAGCATATAAATCACCCAGGGTAAATCAGGATGATCCACTGTGTGGGGCCTGGGTTTCCTACGAAGAACTCACACACAGACACACACGTCCTCTCTTTCCTCATACTCTCTGATGCTGGTACTCTTACCTAAAGCATACACAGATAGAACACATACAGTGTACACACACACGCCTCAACTCATGCATTTTATTTCTTACAGGGAGGCCTGGACTCTTTCTTTCCCTCTTTTTTCTTACACTCTCTCTTCTCTTCTGTGTCTCCCCACCACTCAGATATTCATGGCCACATCTGGGACAGTTTAATGAGTTAATGCCAGTTAATTACTCACTCCGGTGCGGCTGACCGACCAAACTCTGCCGCTCTCTCTCTCTTCCGCACTCTGTACTGCTCAGTCTCCCTCTCTCTCCTTCACCACTGATTAATGGCAGAAAGAGAATAAGAGGAAAGGAAAGAGGAGCAATCAGCATCCAATGCCATCATCAACATTACTGGTGTCTGGCTGCATTAAGGCTAGGCGAGAGAATAGGCTGGGGAGCGTGTGTGTGTGTGTGTGTGTGTGTGTGTGTGTGTGTGTGTGTGTGTGTGTGTGTGTGTGTGTGTGTGTGTGTGTTCCCGGCTGCTGAGACGGAAGACTGTTAGACCACTAATTGAATAGAGATGATTCCATTATCAAGCAGTTTGTTTGAGTGAGGAAGCCAGTTAGTTATCTGCTGTGGTGAAGAGAGAGACATAGGCGGCAGCAGCAGTTTCTTTTTTTTGCCTGGAAAGAAAGGAAAAAAGTGAGTAAAATATAGAGAGCGAGGAGGACGGTGAGATAGATATGTCTGTGTGTAGGTCAGGGGTGTCAAACTCAAGGCCCGGGGGCCAAATCCGGCCCGCAACTTCATTTTATGTGGCCCACAAGAGCTTGCAAAGAATATAATAAGTTTATTATACGGTTACATACTTTACAGTATATCTATATGTGTTCATTTTAATTAATTTCTTATTTTATAGTTATTTATCTTTTTTTTTTTATTAATCTGTGTGAATCTGTGCTGTCCTGTTTTTCAATCTTACCGTGTTACTGTTAAACTACTGCATTTCCCCACGGGGATTAATAAAGGTCCATCTTATCTTATCTTATTTTGCAGAAGCATGTTGCCCATAAACTACATGTCCCACAATGCATCTCATTTTGTGACATGCCACTGAAGAGACTTGCAATTATTTGCCCTAGACTTCTTCTTTCAGACGTAGTTAATTATGAAGTTATTACCCTATCCAATAAAAATCCAATGCAGAGGCAATAATATAATATAATACATTATTTCATATTATGTATTTATATAATTGTATATGTATATAGTTACAACCGGCCCTTTGAGTGCAACCATAATTCTAATGTGGCCCCCGATGAAATTGAGTTTGACACCCCTGGTGTAGGTGAAAGGTTTTGACATACAGTAAAGCCAGTCTTCATTATGGGATCACCTCCTGACCACAACTAAGCCCATGGCTCATAGATCTATATGTACACACACACACACACACACACACACACACACACACACACACACACACACACACACACGGAGACAAGACACACAGACTGAAAGAGAGAGGCTGGGATCTGCAGTTTCATCGAGAGTGGGAAGTACACCTTCTCATATCCCACAAATTGATTAGTGATTATCATCTTAATTGCATCAAAACAATGCCAACACCTGGCATTAAAGCACCAAGCACAAACAGTTTATCCCCATCTATTGTGTTCTCATCTCACATTTAAAATAAAAACAATGACAGCTATTAAAGTTATGATGAAATGTGCCGCTCCACTTAACAGCGGCTCTGGTATCTTGCAGTAACTCCAGTTCCTGCACGCATAAATGAAACTGTATTAAGATTAAAGATAAGAAAAACACTGCAGTGCAGGGGAGAGGGGATACAACTTTTTTTTGTTCCCTTCCATTTTTCCTGTCTTGCAATTTGTCTTTGGGCCCCAGACCTCATAATTTATCACCTTTGGTTTTACAGCCATCGATTTCACCCCTTGTGACCTCTTGCACCCAGAGGTAGCCTTTAAGTCAGTGTTTGTGTGTGTGAGCAGGTGTGTTACATGCACATGCCGGTGTGTGTTTAGGAAAGTGTGTGTATTTGTGTGTAAATGTGTGTGTGTTTGTATTGTGCAGGTTGTAGTAGAGCCATTTGGTGCACACTGTGTTTTTCTTTCATCTCTAAAAGGTCAGTCACAGTGTGAGAAGGATGGCCCAAGTTCAGAACAATACACCAGGAGAGTGTGTGTGTGTGTGTGTGTGTGTGTGTGTGTGTGTGTGTGTGTGTGTGTGTGTGTTCATTAAGTAATATTTGTGCAGAATTACCTTCTCACTAGTACCTTAAAGGTCCCATGTCGTGCTTTTCTGGTTATTACCCGTCCCCTTGTGTCATGAAGGTTTTTATGCATGTAAACGGTCTGCAGAGTTAAAAACCCTCAAAGTACATCCTGTAGCGAGTAAAACTCTAACACAGTCTATGCTGACCCAGAACGCCTCGTTGGAGATTTCTCACTTTCCATTGTTTACTTCCTGGGTACTCTGACGTGGGGATACCCAGAGGCCAAACCCTCTGCCAGCCTTTCACAAGACAAAGCTTCCCAAACCTTTCAGCGATTCATGCCGGATATGCACAGCG
>NW_011333040.1:21757279-21758544 GCF_000735185.1 Notothenia coriiceps
TTTTTTTTACCATCGCTTGTTGGGCGCCCCCACTGGTGTGGCGCCCCTATGCGTCGCATATAGTGCATACCCACTTTTTGCGCCACTGATCGTAGCGTAGAGGGAATCATGGATATAAAATGAAGTGCCGTAAGTCATGCCATGAGTTTCTTAGAAGGGGCCACCAGTACTAATGGTACACGAGGTCTCCCTAAGCAGTCTGTGTTTTGTGATCACCCGCCGCAGTGGACACCAAGAACTGATTCACTGGCCCTCTAATCGACTCAGTGGAAAAGGTTTTTTTTGGTCTATATTCGACTAAGGACCATACTGAAAAGCGGAGATGTTGAAATTATATTGTCGAATGTCAAGTTTTTACACCGTTTGTTTTCTTATCATTTCATAATAAAAATGAATTCACAGATCATTGTCTGTAACAATCACATGAAAATCCTCCAGAACTCTCTCAGAACGGCAACAACTGTGTTTGTGATTTGTTTCAGTGAACCTTTGAAGATGGGGTGATATGCAATTACACAGGATGCAGCAAAAGTTGTGCAGCACAAGATGGAAAATAAGGGCCTGAGAGGACACATCACAAGTGCATGTGGTCGTATGTGGTGATATTGTTATGTGCTGAGTTTTTGGTATATTTCAGGTGTTGGCATCTTAAACCCGGCTCAACACACTTTCTCGGAAACTTACAAAGTGGTGGTGTGCAAACAAAATGCAGAAATATATCATATATGAAAATGAAAGCAAACGGTTAGCTTCATTTAGTGAAATTCTCACACAATGTATTAAGAGAAACGACAAACAAAGCAACACCTGGGTGTTTACTGATGTTGTTGTAATTTAATATATAATTAGAGGTCAGAAATGATATACCATAATAAGAACAAATGAATAAGTATGAAACCAGGACCAGGTTTTTTTTGTTATGAGTTAAATGATCTTAATACATTCTCCACAGTGGTGTAAAGTAGCTACGTATATGTACTCAAGTAGTGTACTTAAGTACAATTTTGAGATACTTGTAGACATGAGGATCTCCATTTTCTGGTATGTTGTACTTCTGCACTTCAATGTATTTAATACCTTTAGTTACTTTACAGATGTGGATGAATGATGTGAAATATAATCAAGTGTTAAATCAGACTTTAGTTCCACCTGGAGTAAATTCACAAGCTGCAGTATACAAAGTCATTCAAACTAGCTGCACCTTCACCAGCTTTGATAACACTTTATGATCAACCATTATCAAACATATCATATATATTATTCTG
>NW_011333040.1:21758574-21759762 GCF_000735185.1 Notothenia coriiceps
GTAGGCAGTCCGATTGAGCCGACAAGTAGTTGTGATTAGGGATGAAGACGTCCTGGCATGGCCAAGGGGAATTTGATGTGCGCAAGGCGACTAACCGACTCTGCGTCGCAGCAGCGGACACCTGGTTAGTGCACCCGTGTGCACTCGAAGGCACTAAGGCAGTTACAGTGCAACCACTAAGCGCTCCCTTGTCAGTCCCGTAGTCTGTCGCCGTACTAGTATTTGTAGTTTTCCCAGTGAGGATGGTCGTCTCCTCCGATTCGATCGGAACTCGGATCGTTGTACTCCGGCTCGTATGATAATTGGTAGACAACATCTTCTAGGACAGGTTAATAGTTGTATAACATACCTAAGGCGACGTCTATCGCTAATGTTATTACATTGACAACATTGAAAAAAGAGTCTGAACTGGACTGTAACAAGTTATTATTATATATAACAATGGTCCATAATTCGAAAACCTGTATGGCAATTGTAAGATTGCCAGAATATTGCCAATCGTACAATCTTGACTGTCGATGGTGACAGTCACTTACAGTGTGGACGCGGGACTGTGCACACTGTAGTTGGACATTATTGTCATGTAAAACATGGTTGTGAGCCCATGAGCCTTTGTCGCTAGCTGGTACCCGCCCACAATAGCTGCAAAGGTAGCATAGCATAGGGTACCTCCGAGCTATTGTGTAGGTCACAGTGATTGACTCGTCTCGACCATGTCCCCGGTTACACAATGGACTCCATCCCCGACTGGCAGTCCGCAATAGCGCTCTTAGTTTATCGCACTTACTCTCTTGCTGCCTGTGCTTCTCGTCTTCATTTCTCTTGATTATGACTCATTCGCTCTCCTCAGATGATGGATGATTGATGCACCGCATAAGGGCCTTGGTTTCCTTGTTGTTTGTACATCGTCTCTACCCCGGGATTTCGGACAGACAGGACGGTGGTTCACACTTACTCTTTAATTCTTAGAAATTGAGTCTCCCAACACGTCTTATCTCCTGTGTGATTCTACGTAAGCGTAGTCTTATAACGACTGAAGATAGTATCTTATCCTACTCCATGAGTTCGTAACACTCGTACTTATCAGTATGTCATTTTTGTAATACATGGGTTTTTTTTTTTTATATACAGTTCATTTTCAGGACGTAGAGTTTTACAATGAGCTAGCACCATCATGATGCGTGTTTT
>NW_011333040.1:21759800-21815936 GCF_000735185.1 Notothenia coriiceps
ACACACACACACACACACACACACACACACACGCACACACACTCTTTCACTCCCACTCTTACACACACACACACACACACACACACACACACACACACCCTCTCTTACCATCTCTCAGACTAACACAGGGTCTTTCCGGCCCACTGACTCTCCTGTTCAAATGTAACAATGCTCCGCGTGATTTGATGATGGCCTCAGTTCACCAGCCTGTGTGCAGCCTATGTGTTTGTGTGTGTGTGTGTGTGTGTGTGTGTGTGTGTGTGTGTGTGTGTGTGTGTGTGTGTGTGTGTGTGTGTGTGTGTGTGTGTGTGTGTGTGTGTGTGTGTGTGTGTGTGTGTGTTTGTGTTTGTGTGTGTGTGTGTGTGTGTGTGTCTGTGTGTGTGTGTGCGTGTGCGTGTGTGTTGTGTTTATTCAATTCCTATATACAGGCCCTCCACTGTAACATCTGTTGTCTATTTGTGTATGTATTTCAAATGAATGAAGTTGATGTTAATGCATATAATCTAAATCTACAATAAGCTTTTTCTGGCATTTTACCAGACATAAAAACCTAAAGATAAGGCAACCTCTCATTGAATGTGCTCATGCTCTTTTAAATTAATCGTACCTTATTTTTCTCGATTATTTTGTTTTCTTTTTGTTAACTGCATCCTGTATCTTTGTATACAATTTGCAGTAAGTCCATGTCTTGCTGTATTTTGCATTTCCAGTTACTTACTTAAACTTACATTTTAGTTTTTTAATCTGTCTGTTTTTTGTTATTACTCATTTATCCATGTTGCTGCATTTTGATGCACTTTTACCTCCTGCAGTTTCTTGGTCCCTTGAAAAGTAGCTTAAACTTATATAATTCATATTTATCCTAAAATATCCAGAGCTTTGCACACCCCTCATATGTGCATATCAAGTGTGTAACACTGTAATGTAATGTAGTTGCTGTTATTGTAATTACATGCTTTCATTTGTGTGTTTGTGTGTGTACGTGTGCGTGCGTGCGTGCGTGTGTGTGTGTGTGTGTGTGTGTGTGTGTTTGTGTGTGTGTGTGAATGTGCATGTAGGTACCTTAAGGTTTGTGAGTGTGTGCACGTTTGGATATATACTATGATCCGCATGTTTAAACAGTGCAATCCCATCTCCTGCTACCAACGACAATTCAGTGCAGTATTGAAAAAATACATAGATACAAATCAGCTACAACAAACTCCTCGGGTAAGTGCTACTTACGTCAGGGAGACAGAAAGTAAACTTTGATAACAGCTTTGAGTGTGTGTTTGTGTGTGTGCGTGCAGGTGTTGGTTCTCTCTATGCAAGCGCAGGCATTAAAACACATCAGGAGGCGGGGGGATATTGACTAGGCTGTGTCTCCCTCACACTCGTGTTTGGTCGGCAGGCAATCTACCAACCGTCAATCAAGGAGAGGCGACCCAAGTTGGGGAACCATCAAACTGCCTGACTTCTGGTGTCAGTGCTGAGGGGGATCTATTTCAGCGTGACACGCCATCAGCTGCAAATCTAAAGAGGGCTCCATTGTCAGAGCGGGGCGAAACACAAAGATACACATATTCATGAATGAGCACCTATACATGCATGCACTGTGCACCCAACTACCTCTTTTATTTCAGCCTGATAGAATATTTACATTCAACGAAATCCAATTGTTCTTTTTTTTCTGAAAGTAATAGTATTTGCATGAGAATGGAAGCTTGTTTATTCATTTTGTTCTTTTTATACAACACATACTTCCCTCCTTTCTATTTTCATTGCATTTTCTTTTTTTACACCACAACATCAGAGCATTTTCATGGTGTATTGAATAGTTTAATAATTCTATATTAATATCGTATTTACCATCATAGCAATTAAAGGACGTTAATCCATGAAGTGAAAAATCAAACATCTATTTTCCTTCTTACCTATGTTCTTAAATTGGTTTGAATGTGACGATAATAAACCATCGAGACCCTCCGGGGCTTATGATCATTTGAAATCGATTGATAGAAAATTACTTTTCCACCGCTAATAAAGCATTGCACTTTGCCTAACCTTTGAACTCCTGCCACTGTTGCCCCTGGCTCTTTGACGGCCATGGATGGTAACGTTCAACATGACGTTCAGACACATTTAAGTGCTCTCATGCTTTGAATACAATAAAAGGTTGCTCTTTCTTCTTCCAAGGGAGTGACTAATGCAAACCTCATGGGAGTGAATGCTGTCGTTAACAAAACAATAATATGTAAAAAAATAATAAAATAAAGGTTTATAATGACAAAATCCTTGTTAGACATTTATTTTCCAACATGACTATATAATATAATCTAAAGAATTTATACAAACTATATTCAGTTTTGCAATGAGCTCTTTACATAGTCATAGGTTATTAACTACACCACTGCTTATTATGCATTCCTGACACAATACCACTCGAAAGCCCTTCTACCAAAGTCATCTGGGTACTTAAACACTGCTCTGAAATTAACTTACAACATGTCTTGTTAGCATAAAGTATTACTTAAGGAAAGCATATTGATCCTAATTTAAATGTACAACTATATGCATATTGATTATCTGAAAACCATTATCCAAACGATTGAAGGGGCAGAGGCATATCTTATTGTTAATTATTTCACAGGCGGGAGATAGTAGGGTGAAGCAGACTGTAAAGTGCTGGTTTAGTAGTTATGTATGGGTGAAAAATAAATAAAGAAGAGATAAATGCATGTTGTTTATGATGCATGAAGTAGTGTGTACTTAAGAGTCCTTGTGGGTGATTTGTCATTTGTGGTTCGCACATTCGAGGAGAGGGCTAAAGGGAGAAGCGGCATTCCTAACTTAGAGTAACTTAACATGCGATAATATCAGGACCACCATCATTGAAAAGTGTCTCCAAAGAGGCCAAAAAGTGATTCACAGCTGCCATTCATCTCAATCGTATCTTCCAGAAACATCTTTCTTCCTTGCCTTAAAGAGTGTTTCTGTCAGTAACATGAAGGATTAAAAATCCGGCAAATTAGGATGCTGTAAATATATTGTGCAACATACTCATACATTACTGAAAAAAATAGCAGGATGCATGCTGGATGCCGCAGCATCAGGAGTGAATGTTGAAAGAATGAGACATTGTACTTTTGAGCCATGAAATTACAGGCTGGTAAGCCCAAGGCAGTCGCCAGGTGTGACTGATGCAACCGGGGCCTGCTTGGACAAATGCAGCAGTGTGCACCAGCATTCCTACTTGTCAATCATGTTATGGATCTCCACGATATAACTCATCACAAGCAATAAAGAAACATGAGGGAGCTATAGATGTATGTTTAAGTGTAGTACCTCCCCATTGTAGGCTAATCAGAAAGTGACTCCGCACAGGCTTATTTTCCTGGTTCTTTAACTATACTAAATAAATGACAAAACAGTTGCAGAAAGATGAATTTAACTCAACTTTTGTTGTGGTGGTATGTCACTTATTACATACCCAAGTACAACTCTGAGGTACTTGTACTTACTTGCTATACTGTTTTCAAACTACTTTTTATTTCTACTACAATTTATTTTGGAGGCAAATATTGTTCTTTTTACCCCACAATAGTATTAGCTTTATTAACCATTACTTGACATATTGAGATGATGAAAACATAAATCAACCATTACATTGTGATGTATGTGATATGCTTAATAACCCAACAATATATGAAGTAATTAAAATCATCCCGGACTCAAACAGCAACATTTAAGTGACAATTAGTATCTTAACATACTTTAACTTCATTTGTATCCTTATATTTTTACTTGAATACCATTTTGAATCCAATAACTTTGCTAATGACAAGATATTTTTTTTAAATGCAGTATATATAAGTCTACTTAAAAACAACTAATAACTTTCCTTTTATTGGCCACATTTAGATTCATGGCAACTATTGTAGATACTTTTCCTCTATTGATTTTTCCCCTCTTGCTCCACTGTGTTTCTTCAAGAATAGATTCAGACACAACTGGGGATTTATATAATGGCTGTGACTTGAATCCTATAGGGTGCACACTGGTTTGGCCTTTTATGTAGTCTTATGTACTTGTATCGGCTTTGCCTCTGCGCTCGACTGACAATTACCGAGAGGAGTAGATAAAGGGAATTATAAATAGTGTAACTCCCTAGAGAATTGATAATAACAGCATCTATTTCCCTTACCTTACATACTGTATCTAATTGTTGAGAGCAGGCTTAGTATTCACACATTGGATTCCTACTAATTGTAACCTAATTTCATTGAGCAAGTTCTTCTTAAGCAGGGGCGGGGGGGTTCTCAGAGGTTAGGTAACTGTGCCCACCTAGTGTGACAATTAAAGTGAATCAAAGCAGCTGTGTGGGGGCCTTTAAATGTCTCCCTCCCTGGTTCCCACACCTGTCCTTAGGGCACCAAGATTTATGTCTCTGTCGTGCAGATCAACCGCTGTGGCCCTCACTTACAATACTACTGTATGAGAATGAGTGTACATGGGAATTTGAGTGCCTGTAACACTGCTGGGGGTCCCATATTGGAACAATTAAACTTTTCAATTGGCTGACATTGAATTCTGACTAACAATGTACAACCCTCTTCTATTGGGACTCCCTGGCAGAAAACTCATGGATTTCTTCTAAACTTTATTAGTGTGTTTTCTTCAGAGAGACAGTTGAGTTGCTTAGTATTTGCTCACCGAGAAAGTTTAGTGATATTGAAATTACCATGTCTAAAGAAATAATCTGCATATCAGCTTTTCAAGGTACATTTGATTGGATACAAATGGTGAGCAGAAAAACACATTACATATCTTTTTGATGTGACAAATGAGAACAATAAGAGTAGATTTAGGGGTTGCAAATGAGCTCCCAACATTTTCTAACTTGCAAATAAATCAAATAAATGTTCAAATCTACGAAAATGACTATAACACAGAAGTGTGTGAATTAATATCAACATAAGCATGTAACCAAAAACGGAAGAAAACATGAGAAATTGAGTTGGAGTTTGGTGTTTAAATTCAAATGCAACCCTTCCCTGTGTTCAGCCTTGGCTATCATCTTCTAAAGTGGGCGGGAAACCGGTGGCTACTACAGTGTGTTCTCCAAACGCCAGCACCAATTAGAGTCATTTCCTCTAGGAGCTTCTGTGACACTCTCCTGATGGCGATAATATGCCATCTTCATAAATATGATGGGCTTTTAAAGGACCCACAGGACGCTGCTTAAATCCATCTGAAATATGCATAACGCCCCCACCCCTGTCACACAGAGAGACGTGAGATAAGAGAGTCATGTCCTATATAACATTGTGCCAAAAGCTCATTTAGGCTCACATATAGCGTATCAATTGTAGGGAAATGTATACGCTATATGTAAATATTCTCTTTTAGAACAATAAAAATACTTACTCAAGGTTTTCATTATAGGAACATTAATTATTCTTAGAAAACTATTATTTTCAGTATAAAAACATACAGCCAAATACAAACTAAATATACAATACACCCATTCATAAAATGTTCAATCCTTTAAATGCATTGCATAAACTTTAACATACAACCACTCAGCAAACCAAACTCATCTCTAATATTTTCTAATAATGAGAAAGTGAACAAAGTCACGTTGCTCATCAAAGCAGAAGGAAGGCAATCTCATAGATCCCAGGCTATCGAGGAACGGAGCATGAGAGAGAAAATATCGAGCTTTAAACGGCGGCTTTTAAAAGGTAAATGGAGTCCAAATGCTTCAACCAATAAATGTGCCCCTAGAGACGAGAGGGAATGCGTAGCGGGCAGAATAATACATGTGGACGAGCGGGTAATGAATTGGAAGGGATGCAGAAAATGTGCAGCGCTGTGCATGGCCCTTTGAAAATGGATGGGGAGCTTAAAGAAAATAACGCTCAGATGCCCTCAAAAGCATCTTCGTCCAAGAGAGAGGACTCTTGTCCAGTGTGTTGGTATGTTAGTACTGTATTCTCTGGACACTGTAAGGTCATGGTGGGTATGTTCATTCAACAGGGACATATTGGACTGATTGTCTGCATCTTACAGTCATTTGTGCTACAGTGGGAACTTCCTGTTGCACTTGTGGCTCTTGGGGCAGAAACATTGCAATCTTTTTGTTGACTTAATGGTTTGTTTTCTCTGCCAGTCTCCTTCTTGTTTATTTGAAAGAACTGAAGTGATGCTACATTTGTACTTGTAGCTAAGAACCTTACATGATCTGCCTGAGTTTGATCCTTCCTTTTCCCTTCTCCCAGGCTTGCCTGTCATGCATGCTCTGTTTATGTGAAACGCACAGCATCTTTGTGATTCTCACAGCAGCTATTCCTCTGTTACAATGTGTGACAATGTCCTTGTAGCAGTGGCTCACTCTTTAGCGAGATAAAAGCATGTCAGAGCCTGTGAGTTAGAATGCTACTGCAGAGCACTCCACCAGGAGCTTGTGTTGTCCTTTACGGCTTGGTTCAATGGGCATGTTAATATCAACGTTCATCTGTTCCTGCGAATATGCCTAGCGATCATTTTGAACCACTTTTAAGCACTTCCTGTGTTTCCCCACCTCCTGACCCTTGATGAAGGCTGATGCCAAGCCCATCACTATACCACCATGTTTGTCAGGAGGTTTGTAGTGTCATTGAATGTTTTCTTTTAGTTACAGGTAAGTGTGTTGAGACTTTAGCTTTTACCTCACCATCCTCTCGGGTTAGATGCATTTAAAATATAATAAAAAAACACACAAGCATAGAAAACACAATTTGTCTTGGTCAAAGAAAATAAGAAATGTATTATTTTCACAGGGCAGTAGTGAATATGTTGTGAATGCTTTCTAATTAGTTTTAATGTCATTTGTCCAAAGGTTGGTAATTTGTGGTAGGAGTTTCTGTCTTTAATTCCAAATAGATTTGTATTTAATATAATGAAAAGTACGTACCCTCTCTCTTTCCTTGTCTCCCTTTCATGGGTGGCTGAGAAAAGATGCCTTATCCTAAACTTGCGCAGGTTTGACAAGTGCTTGCAGCGCATGGCAATCTCTCCCGAGGCCCTCTGAACTTCTCTCGCAGTCAACTAATGAAATATTTAGCATCACAATAGCAGCCTCTTTAAGGGAGGAGGGTGTCACTGACTTGGATCCATTGTTGTGTTCCTCCTGCGCTGTTATTGTGTTTTTGATGTCACTCTGTGATATTTGGAATAATTGTTGTTGAGGTTATTCTGTTATCATGATCACTTCTTGTTGTCACCACTTGATGGATATCAGATTGGCAACTGCAGTGTGCCTTTGAATATGTTCACGGCACAACAATATAAGCAACACTGCGATAAAGTCTCCAAGAAGCAGAAGATATGCATGCTTGAGTGTAATATGTGTAAAATATCTTGCTCTCACCTGAAAATATGTAAAGGTTGTCGTTGTAATGACAATTTTTTGACAAAAATCTGTGTATCCAGCAAGGATTCTTAACGGAATACAATCCAAAAGTGACTTTGGGAATTAAACTCTGTTTTTTCTTTCTTCTTTCATCGGGAGTGTTGAAAAATAGATGGAATTGGGGACAGTGCAAGGTGTTGTATTCAATATATGGGCTTTCATGTGATAAATTGAACGTTATTCATATATGAGTGCACACTGTCTTTTGGTTATTCTGCAGAGAAGTTGCTTCTCGCTGTCCAGGGACACTTTTCCTTTTACTGAGAAGCCGTTCAGGAGCGGTTTAGGAGAGGAGGGGGCTGCGTTGGTGGGTAAGTGGGGGATCTCTACAGACCTTGGTACAATTACTGTGCCTTCCCCTCTCCTTCCGCACCACTTCTGGCCACGCTCTCGTCGCGCCGCTGGGAATAGAAAGGCCCTGCTATCTGGCAGAAGATTTGGTCAGTCAGGCATCAAATGCAGGGCCCTCTTCTCACACTCTGTGCCGGGGGTGGGCACGCCAGGGGACCTGCATTGTGCATTTTCACACACTTCTCTCAGAGGGCCCGCAGGAATCCTTAGCCTTCGGAAAGAAAAGTGGGTAGAGAGAGAGATAGCGAAAGAGATGAAGGGAGAGTGATGGAAGGAAGGAATGGAGCAAGAGTGAGAAAGATTGAGGGAGGGAAGAGAAGAAAAGGGAGGAAAATAGGTCCAGGGGCGAGACAAAAAGCAACCTCAAGGAGACAAACAACAGCTCATAGGACACCGGAATGCTCACTCTCTTTCACATGTCTGCCTGCCCCACCCCACCACCATCTCTGTCTCTGAAAGGCAGAAAAGGTTTTATGCATGGGTTGGAGAGTTGACCTCTTTGTAGGTGAGTGACAGAAATGGCTGTGGGCTACAGGGCTCAGGGTCAGGGTGGATCAGGGAAATGTATTTCTATTCATGGTTTCTGGGCACTAGACTTGTCCAAAGACTAATGTCACACAAACATTTTTTTATTTAGGAAAAGGAAGGTGTATAGGAAAGGTGTAAACCCCTCGAGCAACAAATCTCCATCACCAAGCCAGTAGACCCTCTCATTTCCCTCAACTATCTCCACAGAAAATGTGATTGTTTCTCAGATCAACTCAAACTTTTTTGACACGAAGGGTGAAAGGCCAATAAATGTTATTTGTCTGTGAGCACTCGGGCAAAGAGGAACAGCATGAGCAATGGAGTAGTGTGCAGAGCATATAACAACTGAAAAAAATACCCGACATCAAATCAGCAGTGTGCATATTCCTGAAGATATTTACTCTTTGCCACTGAGATAAAAGTTGCATCAAAGTAGCCACATAAACAATTGCGTTAATGGTTTTAATTCTTAAAAAAAATAATTCAGGAATTAGGGGAATTTAAGAATTAGAAAAGACAGTTGATAAACAAACTTAAAACATGTTAAGAATACTTTTTTCTTGACCGGAAATGAACATTTAGAGATAGTTCTCTTCCCAGAAGTGCTTTGACTGAGGAAGCTCACAAGTGCACCATTCTTTAAGTGGACTAAAAACAATGTCACATTTCACGTGTCATGCTTCTCAGTGTTGCTTTGACAGGCCAGCGTGAAGAAGAATGTCCTCTTTATCATTTTGGCAAATACACATGTTGAGGACATTGTATACCCTAATGAAAGAAGTTAACGATAACGGAATTATGTGACACTCTGTACAACCTGCCGTGTGTGTGTGTAAGAGTGTGTGTGTAAGGGTTGTTGGCCAGTGGTGTTAAAGGCATGGTGGTCTGTGTTGGGAGAAGAAATTATGAGTCCTAAAGTGATTTCATGTAACACAGATATACTGCACCTTCCAGTTGTCTATTATCAAATAATGCAATGTCACCATAATTGTCATGCCATTTGTTGCTGACATAGAACTCTCTGCCAAAAGTTCTGAGTGAAATGTTATACCAATCCCAGGATTTTTGTTTATTTAGTTCACAAGATTCACACTGTGAATGCTTTATATCCAAAACATTTGATTTTATATCCAAAATATGTCCTTCAGACTCAGACTGCAGCCTTCGCATAGATTTCATACATTTTTTGCCATGTCTTCCACTGTAATTGTATTCCTTATTGTTTACTTTATTATCCAAAGAGATGATATGATATCAACAACAATTTGGCCCTTCACATCCCAACTGAAGGTAGAACCGCTCTTCTTCATTGCCTCAAAAGGTTGTCCTTGTATTTCATCAATACAAAAAAAAGCCTCAGTGTCATTCACGCTAAATCTCCGCTACTATCATGCACATCCTAAAAGGGATTATGAAGTCAAACGAAAGACCTCTTATTGAGGCGGGTAGTGTATGAATATTATTATTGTTGTGCATCTCTGTGAAAAGGGGAGAGAGGCTTCCCAGCCATCTTTATTGCAGTGTTAAGGCCAAGGTAATTCCTTAGAATAATGCATGATAAGGCTCCTTTCAAAATATTCAAATGTGATCGGCGGAGTGGAAAATAAAGGAACGTCGATGGGTGGAATGACTTCCCTCTTTTCCATACTCCTTCATAATATTCATATCACCACTCATTTTCTCTCTTACTTTGTTTTTCAAAGTGACCCTGACACAGGAGCAACACAAGCTGATATTTGAAGGGAACTAATGTGTCTGATTAATGAGATGTAGCATTGATATTACGCACTTTCATTCGATTTTTTCTCCCACGTTATCAAAGAGGTAGTGACTTTGACCGTTTGTCTGTTTACGCAGTGTGCAGTTTATTCCTTTCAATGGACCAAGTGTACATAGCCTACTGTAACGGACTGGTTATAATGTTGATGTTTGATGTGTTTGTTGTTCAGAGTTTGTTTGCATTTTACAGAGTGTCAGTGAACGTGCCACTGTTTTGATGGACATTTCGTGTGACCTGTAGCTGTGGGTTTGGGTGGGAAAGTGTTGTCTGGTTGGTTGGGGCTGGAAGAGGGAGGTTCCTGGGGAGTGAGACGCCGGAAGCTAGGAGAGAGCTAGCGATAGACGTGACGGAGTGTGAGAATAAGACAGGGTTAGTGGATTGTTTTGGCGTGGTTATGGCCAACAGTAACCTGTTATCTGGACAATAAACTCCCGGATAAAGGACAAACTAAGCCTACAATACTATACTACTTCGTTTTTTCTGATATTATCGACATACTATACTGTGTAGTTTTTCTGATATTATCGACATACTATACTATGTCTTTTTTTGTGCATATTTTTGACAAACTATAAAATGTAGTGTTACTCATATCTACAGCATTCTATAGAATGTTGTATTTTCTGATAATTTAGACAGACCATACTATGTTGTTTTTCTTTCTAAATCTTCGACATACTATACATTCTATGTTGATTTGTATTATATTGTCGACATACTATACTATAAGTCCTTTATTCGGATATTTTAGACATACTATGTCGTTTTCTTTGACATACTATAATATATGTTGTTTTTTAAGATATTTTAGAAATACTATATTTTGACTTATAAATCAACATAATATAGTATTTTCGACTTATTTTTGTTTTATCAGATATATATATACTGTATATATATATATATATTGTTTTCATTTGTATTATTAATTTCATTTCTATTATACTAATTATAATAACTTGAAGTTGAAGTTATGAAGTGCTTTACAAATTACAGATTTAAACCACAACGAAAATGAAATGAAATAAAACCAAACAACCAGATGTCTGGAAATTTGATTCTGGAAAAGTATGGAATTTGGAAATGAAAATGTGTAGGAGCCCTGTAATGAGAAATGTGACAGTGCAACAAAGTGTCTATCTGGAATTAACATGCTAATAACTTATTCCCTTTTCCCTTTCAGTGAACAGTAGACCATCACTGACAAAACAAAAGAAAATGTGCCACTGTGCCACACTGAGGCTTCATAAGTGGAATCGTGTCATTGTGATTGGGGTAAAAGTAGAGTCGTCTGTTAAATCCACACCAACCAGAGAAGCCATTACTCAGGATGAGTGACTGGATAGTTGTGGCGGAATGATCCTTTTTTGCTTTAACCCTCTGCCATTTTACAGTCTATTAATACCACAGAGAAGTGACATTAGCTTGTCTTCTTAACTGCCTTTTAATGAATTGTTTATGCCTAGTTTAATGATGTATATTGTGGCCCTGTAATGTGCCCTAATGACAAAGAACGAGGCGGCCTCGGCTGAAGTATTAATTTGAACTGCCTCCCCAATGATTATTCCTCACCAACAACGCCACTGCTGTGTGCGAGTGAGTGTGGATACAAACGTGATTCATGGAGGCTTTCCGCTCTGCACAACGGCTTGATTTCTCGCTGTCACACTCTCATATATCCGGGGGGAACCACAGCAATTAGTTCAGCTTTTTATTTGTCTTTCAAGAGATTACTGATGAATCTGTGGGGGGAATATATGGATGGAAATATATCTGAAGAATAAAACATGTTAACATGGGAAGGGTTAAGGGATTCGGCACAAGGTTGCTATATTTTTCGTTCTTTCCCTCTCTATCTAAAAACCACAAGTGACACAAGGACATACCTTGACAAACATGGCAACCAGTGCATTTAAAGTGTCCTGTGCAGAGAGACCCGTGCTGTGGTCTGCCTCCTGTGAGCCGTCCTCAGACTGGGACTCGACAGGCCTCAGACCTGCCTGAGGGAGGCCTCAATCTGATACCCATCATTATGTGGCTTGGTGTACTTCTCCAGTTTCTCCACTTCGACTCCAATAATGAAGACATCCCTGTCAGTCGTCGCACTGCTGGGTGTCTGTAAAGCTTATTATTTATTTTTTTAAGGATTTTTAAAATGCCAACGTTGAGTCCCTTAATCTTTAAGCAGCCGCAGAGATGGACGATGTTCTTTTAGCAAAGTTGCAATCCATGACGGGTTTTCATTTGTAAACTTTATGATACCTGAGTGTAATAACTGTAAATAAGCGACACCACAGACAATACGTAACCACGATCTAATGCTAGTGGTGCTCGTATTTCTATAAATTAAGATTGGATGTATCATAAAACTCAGCGAGTTTCAGCAAGTCTTTGCTCGTCCTTTTTTCTCAAAGCTATGCTGTGTTTTTTTTAAGTCAAAAGAGAGGAAGGAGAAAGTTTCCCGTGATACACAAGAAATAATCATCTTGTGTCCCCACAAGCTTTATCCTATCGGGCCCCTTTAGGGGTCTCAACCCGCAGGTTTGTAACCACTGCAACAGAACAACATCCTTTTCTTGTCTTGTTCCATAATGTAATCCGTCAAAAACTCTACCTCAGTGTAACAGACACACTTAGGTACAAGATAGGTTTCATATTATTGTTATAAAGTAGGGGTGTTCAAACTTTTTTGGTACAGTGCAGAAAAACATACGAAGGGCTGGGCCACTCAGAGGTATATTGCCTCATAAGTTCAGTTATAAGTTTGCAAAATCAATCAAATGTAGGTAAATGATGCTTGTGAGTGTTGGCAGCTCACCCCTTAAAACAGAAGCCTCAGATTGATTATAATAAGGAGAAATAGGAAGGGTGTATTTCAAGCTTTTTATGTAAATAAGTCGTTGGGCTTTTTTCTTATCAACTAAGACATGTTAGAAAAATATTTCCAACTTGAATTGACTGAATTTAATTTAAAAGTGTTCTTATTAACTCATGAATACTACTGTGTAATATATTTTTACATTTATATTTAAGAAATAAAATATAAGACAAGCACAAGTTTCATTTGTGGTCCATATTCCATTATACTTTTTGAATTTTTCTGAATATAACACCTGTTATAAAGGCTTATCAGAATTGTAATCTTGACTGAAGGTCTACCTACCTCCTCACACTGTTTTCATCAGCCAAAAGAACAGAAATAATAAAAATAATCTTTGATCATGAAAAATATAAGATGCAGTTTTAAAGAATTAAACTCTACTAAAAGGCCTGACATCATGACCATTCACATACACTGAACATGTGTGTGCATGTTAAACGGGAGGCAGATTGTCTACTCAGCGTTTCATTGCTTAGTTGCAGAAGTAAAATAATACTATATAATAAAAAGTCTGTCTTTATACTAATGATCAACATCCACCGTTCCCACACAAACACACTCTCACTGAAACAGAGGTGAATTTTTTCTGAAAAAGAGAACATTTATCAAAGAAATGTAATTACATTGTTGCTCAAGAAATGTGGTCACAAGCGTCTCAGTCGTTTCTCCCTGTTTCGTTGTTGTCTGTTGGAAAGCAGCATTTAGGCTTTGTTTCAGTTTTTCAGTTTTTACTGTATGTACTTCACAATAGTTGTGCAGAACTAAATACAAGTAAAGACAAAGAGAAAGTACTCCATTTAATGTCCATAGCCCTCCTCAAGGACACTTATGGCGCATTTCCACTACAAGCCGTGCCCGGCCCGTTTTTGGTTGCGTTTCCACTAGGCGTAGTTCCGGCTAGCAGGTACTTTTTCACAGTTTTTCTGGCTCTCCAAAATCGAGGTTCTTTCCGGGGCAACAACCGGGCTGAGTATACTAAACTAGTGAGAGAATCGCTGGAAACTATAACAAAATGAACATATTTGACCGTGATTTAATTGTAATACACGTTTCAAAATGATGCCGAAGTAACAACATACTGATACCGGTTAGTAAAAACCATGAATTAATGCTTTGACAGTCTGCAGACAGACGGCAGGCGAAAAACCTTTTAAAATGCGTGTTTTTCTAAATGGAGATCGGCTAAGCTAACGCAGTATATGCTCCGACCGTCCACACTCACAACAACGGCCTATACCAGGGGTGTCAAACTCAAATACACAGTGGGCCAAAATAAAAAAATGGGTTGGCTACTAGTCGAAGGCCGGACTGGTTCAATGTTTATTGCAGAACTTATTGAAATGAACTTATTGCACATATTAAACCTGGGACTTACACAGCTTAAATGATAAGCTATAATGATGCCTATAAAAACAACATTAAACATAAAATAATCAGTTGCATTCATTTCTTATGGCTCTATCTGCAGCTTTTCCGGAGTAATTTCTTATGATCACATTTTTCCACAGACCACAACAGCTTCAAAAAAACTATTTCCCTCAAAGAAAAAAACAAACATATACCCTGTTGTCGCAAGAAAATAAAAAAGGGCTAACAGCTAACGGCTGATGTTGGTTTTGTGTTTCGCATTGAAGATGACGTCATGGCTCCGCCTACACTGCGTTACTATAGTTATTACCCCAGTTCCTAAACTGTAATGGAAACGCAGCATAAAGTGAGCCTGGCCTACCAAGGCCTAACTATACCGTACTAAGCCGTGCGAGGCCCTGCAGTGGAAATGCCCCATTAATGTTGCTGGACTCGCCGCTCACAAACTGCTCAAACTTAGCTTGCCTCCTGCGCATTTCAGCAGTAACTACATACTGTAAGCCAGGGGTGTCAAACCGGGCCCGGCGCCACGAGGGGGCAAAAGGGGGCATTGCCCCCTCAGTTGTATTCTTTGCCCCCTCACCTTGAGCATCATTCATCCATCAAAAAGTACAATAAATGTCACAATTATTAAATAATAACTTTAAATAATTATCTTCCCCAATACACGTTACTATGTTTGGATCAGATATGTGGGCAGGCAGTCAAGCAACGTGTAAAAAAGCCTCTACCCCAAGTGAGCTTGTAGTCGTTACGGCCCGTCTACACTACAGGCATGAAAAAATCTTGAAGCTGGGCGTGTCTGAAGCTTGGCGATTGTTTGCGAGCAACCAATCACATGAATCTCCCGCCCCCGACATACAAAGCAATGTTAAAACGAAGTAAACTGGATATAAACTCTCCAAACAGGCGAAAAAACTATCAGTTTCACCCACTCTCTGTCACCTCCCTCCATGCCTGGTTCCTCCGGTTTGTATCCCGGTAAATAGTTCCGGTCGTAAAGAACCGGGTGATTTGCTACCGTAATATCTCGTTTGGAATATGAGGAAATGAACTGCGGTCTGGCTCTCCCAGCTTGCACGCGGTTTGATTGGCTGCGCTTGCACTGGCGGGATTTGCATAAACGGGATTTGATTGGCTGATGCCAAGCATCGAGCCTCAAAAGTTGAACATTGTTCAACTTTTGATGCCGATAGATGCTCGTGATGCTTGCAAAGCCATGCCATGCTCCCCACAATGCAGTTCGGCGAAGATTAAAAATCTTCTACGTCACCCCATTCAAGTGAATAGGCGAAGCTTTGAAAGCATTTTTTGATGCCTGTAGTGTAGACGTACCGTTAATGTTAGCGTGTGTGCTTAGCTGTAAACAGTCGGATGGGTGACCAAACCGTCCCCGTTTTCCGGGCAAAGTCCACGCACGTGAAAAAAGGTCTAAGACAATTTACTTACGATTAGGAACAACACAAAAATGACGTGAAAACCTGCACGGGAAACAATGTCAAGTCTACTTATTACTTATTTTTTGAACGTACAAAAAAGTAGACCGTAGTAGCGCATTTACGACCACAACCAAAATTTTACACAGTGATGGCGCGAAAAAATGTCCGGGACCTTACAGACCGGGTCGACTTTAAAACATCAATATTTATAGACTGTGCTACTTACACCATAAACTTATCAGGACCGAGGATCTCAGATTTGGCGCTACTTCTTTTTAGTTTTAGTCACCAAGAGTTTTAGGCAGTGAATTCTCACAGGCGAGTAACTGGTTTATACCAAATATATTATGTGTTGTATTAATAATAGATAATAATGAATTATCATCTTTCCCGAGCGAAACCGTATTTTGGACTAGGTATTGTCCGTCGGGGATTTATTATTGTTCATTGTTAGTACACACCCACCGATAGACAATCAACAGACAGAATTTAAAAAAACCCAACAATAAAGTCATAACAAAAAGTGTCTCGACACTTTTACTTACAGAGGGACTCCCATGTTATGTAGATTTGATTAAATTATAGAGTTCAGGGTTGTGTACTGCTAACTCTTATATGGTTAAGCATTGACGATGGAGCCAAATTTCGTGAAAACAACATGTTATGAGTCCTAAAATCAACTGTGATGATCAGGAATCAAAGAAAACAGGAGAGCGCCCGTCCTTGTAACTAATCTTCATCTTCTTAGCTCCATCCATCTCTCTTCGTTCATCATCTTCTTCTTTATGCGGATGTTTTCTGTGTTTGTCGCAGTGAGACAAAAGAATCGACTGCTGTACATTGGTAAAATAAAGTGGAACGAGACAAAAAATGTTGCTGCAAGTTTTTTGACATTGTAAAAGCCCTCAAAGTTGGGCCCAATGGCCGGTNTTTTTTCAAGCAGCGACGCTGTAAAGTCTTGTGTCAGAACGAGACTTTACAGCGATAGCATACAATCACCATTTCCTCCAATGTCTGTTTCCTTCTGTCTTATAGTTTTTTTATCCATCTTTGCTTCAACACTATCATGGTAGAATATGGTATGATCGTAGCGTAGAGGGAATCATGGATATAAAATTAAGTGCAGTAAGTCATGCCATGAGTTTCTTAGAAGGGGCCACCAGTACTAATGGTACACGAGGTCTCCCTATGCAGTCTGTGTTTTGTGATCAGCCGCAGGTTTTTTTTTTATGAGTTAAATGATCTTAATACATTCTCCACAGTGGTGTAAAGTAGCTAAGTATATTTACTCAAGTAGTGTACTTAAGTACAATTTTGAGATACTTGTAGACATGAGGATCTCCATTTTCTGGTATGTTGTACTTCTGCACAGATGTGGATGAATGATGTGAAATATAATCAAGTGTTAAATCAGACTTTAGTTCCACCTGGAGTAAATTCACAAGCTGCAGTATACAAAGTCATTCAAACTAGCTGCACCTTCACCAGCTTTGATAACACTTTATGATCAACCATTATCAAACATATCATATATATTATTCTGAAATGGACCAACCCGCACAATGACTACTTTTACTTTTGGTACTTTAACTATATTTTGATTCTAATACCTTTCTACTTTATTCGAGTAACATTTTGAATGCAGGACTTTTACTTGTAACATATAGTATTCCTACACTCTTGAGTACTACTTTTACTCAAGTACAATATCTGAGTACTTATTCCACCTCTGATTAAAGGATCTTAATTAATTCTCCACCACTGGAGCAGCAGGCAGGCTTTAGCCCCATTTGACTGTTGTTGTTTCTTGGTTCCGGGAAACAGAGTCAGAGTGAGAGCTCCTCTCCTTCTTCTTCTTCTTCTCTTCTCTGCTCCTCCTCCGTCTCCTCCGCTAGCTTAGCCTGCTAGCCTACCTCAGGTAAACATGGCCCTGTCCCAGGCTCTGTCAGAGGAGGAGTTTCATCGGATGCAGGTGAGATACATGAAAAATAAACCCGACATGTGTTGTTTCAGGTCGGTGGACTGTCAGTTGTGTGATGTCACACCTGTCAGTTGCTGCAGGTGTGACATCACTGACAGTTAGCTCTCTCATGCTAACCGTTATTAGCCGTTAGAAGTTAACGGTTGTCCAAAAGCTTATCCTGTAACATATTATTATTAATTGAACAATGTCAGGTCAGTCTGAGAAGAAGCACAAGTCATTAAATCACATACTGAGAGAAAATATATTTGTATTGACAGTTTACAACAGTATGCTAGCTTAGTTAGCTCAAGCTAGCTTAGCCTCCTCTGCTGGTAGAGAAACATGTAGCTTTCCTGAAGCTAACCCTTATTTTTATCTGCAGTATGCTAACATGTTAGCATCCACGGGACAGATCACGGGGTCTCAGATGGGTTTCTGTTTGATTGAACAGCCCAGTGTTAGCTGTCATGTATAGCAAAGTAATGATACATTTAATACAAGTACACAGTGTGTAAACAGGCAGATGTGGAAGAAGTAATCGGATCCTTTACTGCAGTATTAGTACTAATGCCTCACTGTGAAAATGAGTAGGAGGATTTTTCTCACTTCATCATTCAGTATGAAAGACCTTCAACATTAACACATCTGCACTGCAGACATGTTTTTACTGGAGAGGAAGGGGAAGGAAAACTCATCTGATAAAATAAACTAAAGTTGATGCGAGGAAATGTATTGGAAAGTACAACATTTACCTTTGAGATGTTGTTGTGTGGAAGTAAAAAGAAGCAGATATTACTCAATAAAATAATTGAGTAAATGTACTTAGTTTACTTATATAATATTTTAAATGTGCAACCTTTTAACCTGTTGTACTTATAGTTACCATCTGCCCGATTACATTCCTTGCAATATGTATATTAAGCTTTTAGACCTTTTGCATAGTTATGTATATTATACTATTTTTCATCTCTTTTTTATTGCACTTTTTCTTTCTTCGGACTGCTGCACAAGAATTGCCCTGAGGATAAAAACAGTTCTCTTATCTTATCTTTTATAGGGCGTACACTCTATTTGTCTTTTTATTGAATCATTAGCACTTCGTACAGGTAGTTACAGTACGATAACTGTCTGGGTATGGACCAGGGAGCTGGTATCAATGATCATATGTATTTAATTACTGTGCTGTGAGGAAAACATTATCTGGCAACACAGCTGAGAAGTAATTTAACGTTTTAGCACATTCAACACCAATTATAGTTATTTATGCTGTTATTACCCGTGTAAAGTGATGTGCTCCTCCTTATGTCCATTTCTAACACCATATTGTTTATTTCTTGACTGTCTGTTTCATCGTTCTCTCTGACAACACACTGAGGGGTGTGTTAGACACTGTTGAACAAAGTCTGACTAACAGATACTCTGTCCTCGAGCCTTCTTTCCATTTTATTTTTGGGAGATTGAGAAGCTAGCTGTGAAGCTCTCCTCATCACGACGATCAGTTTCACGCTTCTTCTTAAATTATGGATTCACTAGTTAGGAGCAGGGTGAAAGGTCATAGTGATATAAGATGATAAAGTGTGTGTGTGTGTGTGTGTGTGTGTGTGTGTGTGTGTGTGTGTGTGTGTGTGTGAAAGAGATAGAGAGAGAGTGTGTGTGTGTGTGTGTGTGTGTGTGTGTGTGTGTGTGTGTGTGTGTGTGTGTGTGTGTGTGTGTGTGTGTGTGTGTGTGTGTGCAGGCTCAGCTGCTGGAGCTCAGGACTCAGAACTACCAGCTGTCTGATGATCTCAGGAAGAACTCGGCCGGTAAAACACCTCTGCATGTTTCCTTCCAACATTAAATGCTGACACACGTTAACTAACACACAGCTGGCGCCGCNAAACCAGGGGACTTTATTTGTATTTTTAATCTGTGTCTGTCCATTTGGTGTAGTATTTTATCCAATATTACATTTGGTTTATATATTAGTCACTTTCTTATGAAAGGCCAGGTTTTAGGCCTTGATTTGAACATTCAATCCTGGAAATAATTTTTCTTTAATCCTGACCTGACTAGAGTAGGTAGTAAGTAAGTAAATCTGTATAGGAAGACGAGTTAAGGAATAGAGGAGAAAAGGTTATGGTATAATTACAGAGCCTGTCCATTTGTAAATTGAGGAAATCAATGTTAGTCTGTTAACCAAAGTGCAGCCATCTATCTATCTATCAACTATCTACTATCTGTTATTAAAAATCAGAGGAAAAGAACAGAATGAGAGGGGCAAATCCAGAATAAAAATAAAGAAGCAAAGAGATTGTAGAGCAGTGAGAAGGAAAAAAGCTTGGTGTGTCAATTCATTACATTGTCAGTATTTTTTGTTGTTGTGAAAAAAAGACCGCCCCCTCTGATTTTTTAACAGCCCCCTCAGTCATTTCATCCTGGAGCCGGGCCTGTGTCAAACTCAAGGCCCGGGGCCAAATCCGGCCCGTGACTTCATTTTCTGTGGCCCCACAAGAGCTTGCAAAGAATATAATATGTTTAATATACGGTTACATGATGATTTACAGAAGCACGTTGCCCATAAACTATATGTTCCACAATGCATCTCAAATTTGACTTTTTTCTCAGAATGTGCCCTTTTCTCCGAATTTGACTCTTTTTTTTTTAAATGTTGCTTTTTTTTTAAATGTCACTTCTGTTTTTTGATTTTGATTTTTTTTCCAGAATTCGGCTTTTCTTTTTAAATCATTTTGTGACATGCGTACTGAAGAGACTTGCAATTATTTGCCCCAGACTTCTGATTTCAGACGTAGTTAATTATGAAGTTATTAGCCTATCCCATAATAATCCAATGCAGAGGCAATAATGTAATATAATACATTATTTTATATATATATTTATTATGTATTTTTTATATAGTCTTGAAGTTACAACCAGCCCTTTGAGTGCAGCCATAATGCTGATGTGGCTCGTGATTAAATTGTGTTTGACACCCCTGCTGTAAGCACTACATAATTTAACAAAAGATGCTTGCAGAAATAACAACATTTGCAACACTTGTAATCTTTTGTCCATTTTAAATTAAATAGCTTTGTTTGCTTTCATAAAAAATAGTCACCTGATAGGGGGGTAACGAGTCAGAAAATTACTCATAAGACCCAATCAAGACGTGCTCGTGGGTGTATCGTATTGCAGACTCAAAAATAACCTGTCAGTTTTCAAACATCATGGGAGGAGTGGTGTCGACGCTACACATACAATTAGTGATCATTTTTTAAATGAAAAACATACTTGTGCGGTTGTAGCCTAGGGCCTTGGCCACACGTACACTGTTTTTTGTAAACATTGCTTTTACTGTGGCCTTTGTTGACACCAAAAAGGCTTTTTATGTTGCTGAAAACTTTAGTTAAACCATGTCGGGATGGACAGTTTTGTGTCATCAGGGAAGGCGCCGATATCTCCTTTGCGAGACTCCAATAATTTGAGGCGACAAGTCATTTAACAGCGCCATAAATACATCCCTGATTTATTTAAGGCGCTGTAAAAGTCAGGACTTTAACTTGTTTTCCCATAAAAGCACAGTTACCCTTCCAGTATATTAAGAATGTGCTCCGTGGTCACTGCTACATTATACAACACGCCTACAACAATGGTGTTTTTGTTTTTGTGTGTGGTTTTGACAGTGGTTCAAATTAGTTTTCATCTGGACAGAGATTTTATTTATTTTTAAACCGGCCTTGTATGGACTAGATTTGTATTGTGAACAATAAAGGCTAAAACTGTTTTTACAAAAATACCTGTACGTACTTAATACCTTGTGTGCTCTACACCTAGCTTCCTGTAGACAGAGCCATCGAGCTGCTCATGGGTGTTGTCAAAAAGGATGTAGCACAGAAGCTATGTATGTGTGATGGCCTTGCTGAGAGACGAGCATGTTTCACAAACAGGCCGAGCAATTAAAGCCTGAATAATTACGCGCTGAAGAGGAGACACGATTCGCCCCGCTGATCAGCAAAGTTCATGTGAAGTTATAATTAAACAATAACTCGTTTACAAATGAACGCACACACGCATTTGTGTACTTAAGTGTGCAAAGTGTAATTAGCTGCGATGCATCTGAGTGAGATTGGAGAACAACAATGTCAAATGGTGGAATGATGTTCTGCTCGTGAGCTTGTGTCACTGTTATCTGTGTGCTGGGGGGGCAAAGAGAGACAGACAGATTGAATGAGTGATTGATACAGAAAGCTGATTCATCTTCACACAATTCAGAGATGGACATGCTGTTTGACAGGGAGACTCTCTGCTGCAAAGGCATGAGATTAAGATCTCTAGGGAGGTAAATAAAGTTAGCAAACATTTATTTGATTAATACATTAAATTCCAAATGAACCCAGGAAATCATATTGAAACATGATGTTGTTAAATTACATTATGTGTTCTGAGTACAATTATGTATGAATGTTTTTCCTTCTGATAGACAGAGATATTTGGAGGAGGATTTTGGGCATGCAAACAGGAAGAAAATTAGACAGAAAAAAACTGTTTTGCACTTCAAAATAAGTTTATATGTCAAAATAAATTGAAAATGTAGAGAACAAGGTTGGAATGAGGTCGAAATGACAGTATTAGCACAAAGACAGAACAAAAAAAACAAGATGAGAATTTGCAAATATTTTTAATTGTGGCCCTATTATTCTTCCGTAGATATCTTCCTCATGTTCAATCACACTTTAATGTCTCTCTCTCTCTTTTTCTTTTGTGTCAGGGCTGAATATGCTGAGTCAGTACTTTACAATATCTTGACACCAGAAAGAATACTGTTACGTCCCACTTCATTACCTACTGCTGGAGGCACTGGCAGCCTCTGTCACTGAAAAAAGAATTACATTGTCAGTCCACAGCTCTAAAATAAAACAGGTTTACTTATAGAGCAGATCTTTTTAATGAAGGCTAGACAGGGAAGAGAGGGAAGAGTGTACTGTAATCCTGATAACCTGATAAAACTGTAAGTAAAAGACACTTGAAACAGATCGAGCTGATACACCCTGCATGATGATGCTGCCAGCCGGCCTGAGCAGGCTTTACAGGCTGAGAAGTCCTTTTTAAATTCAGACTTTGATTTTCTCACTAACAATAAGCACAAATCTGCAAGGCTTGTGTAGAGTTTGGTGAAAGGTCTGTAAAACCAGTGTTTGTGTTATGGTGATTATCTTGCAACAGCAACATTTTACTTACTCCCTCATGGCATGTCAAATTCCAACTTGTTTCATAATCCGAAGATTTCATAAATGTAAAACCATTTCAAAGTGACAACAAACATATTTAGGAAAGCTGGATCTGGCATTTTTTGTTTGACAGATGACTCTGGATACCATTTGATGGTGTTTTCTACCGTTTGGTAGAACACATATTGACTTTTGATACATTAAGGAGGAATGTGTTGCACTTAATAAAACACTACAGTTCTCAGAACTAAAAGGGGGCCTCCTTCCTGGAAATAAGAAAAATCATCGCTTTCCTGTGCTGTTTTAAAAAACAACAACATATGACCACATGCTTTACCAATAAGTTAATATTTCTTCCCAAAGTCTTTTCAAATGTCTTTAATGAGGAGCTTGTGTCAACGTAGTAAATCTAATGTTTTACATTGTTTTACTTTGCATTGAAATAATTATATCAGTTGGATTTTTGGACATTTTCTAAATATTTTCAAAGAAAATACTATTTCTTAATTTTAATTTAATCATTATTTTTGATGTATTCGTACATCTTAAAATCCGTTTCAATGTCTGTGTTTTATGTAAAATGTCTAATTTCTTGTGTTTTACACCTTACTCTCATCCATGTAAAGAGACACGTGTTACTAAAAATTGTGTTTTGGCAGACAGCTTTTTTCATCTGCTGGTACATTTCGAGATATTAGACATTATCTGCTTCCATTATGTCTTCTTTTAGGCTAGAGGGAATAAACACATCCCAAATACCCATTTAGGTGTTTATCTATAATTGTGACCAAAAGTTAGCATAAGGTAATGCCCCAGTGGCATATATAAACATTTCAAAAAACCTTTAATACAAAACATAGCTGACTAAATACAAGCACTCAACAGGGGAAATTTGATTCTGGAGTATATCAGTTAAAAGTGTTACCCGACTCATCTGGGAAGTCTCCCCTTTTCTTCATGCAAGTCATCAACTTGAGAAGTTTCATTGTGATATTTTTCCTTCCACTAGTCCAAATGAAGATATGTAATGGAAGCAAAATAGCCCAAATTCCACAATTAACCAGTGAATTAATACCAATGGTTTTGCCTGTAGTTTCTGCCAATAAGTCCATATTCAGCATCGATGTGTGTATCTAATTGATTTTTATTTTCCAATGAAATGACATAAACTTGGACTCACCCTCGGGTCATGCTGCTGCCGCTAGATGGCGCTAGAACACCGATAATTCCCTCAGGTTTTCTCCACGGACTAGCACCACAACACTGGAGTCTGTGTATGTGTGTTTTTTCTTCCCTGGGAGCCTAATGGGAAATTTCAAGTCACCTAAATAAAAAGGAAGGTGTAATTAACGCGACGCGCTATTAATCGCATCTGCTAGAGAGCGGATGAAGGGCACCGGGGCGCACTTTTTAGATTATTGGATCCACAAAAGTCCTCTTCAGAGATCACAGAGAGAGAGGGCTTTATTTCCGGGTGTTGCTTCGTGCCAGACATCCAAATGGCAGGTCAAATGGGCGAGCGATGATGATGCAGAGAGGGACATCTTTTATTTCCCTGCACCAACAACAAAACAGCATGTGAAAATGATAGTGTTTTGTAATCGGTAACACCTTCTGTATCTCTGAGTCATGATATCCACCGGCTTATTATCCCATAGAAGTCAATTAACCATATTGCCGTTGATTAGAAGTACAATCAGAGCCAATAAGGTCAATAAAAAAAACACTTATAAATAAGGAGCTGTAGGCTATACTATTTAGTCCTGTGGGAGTATTACGGTATTTTTCACAATTGAAGAAACGCTGCTTTCACGTCATTATACCGTCCAAAAAAAAACTATAACTGCAGACATGGTTGTAAAATCACAAATAAAGTAGGTGAGTGCATGTAATAAGGCTTTTTTACGTTTATTGCTTAATTCAGTGGAAATATGAATTAAAAGAGCAGTTTACTTTTTTTAAATGAGTACTGGCCAACACCGTTAACAACCGATCAGCTATTGATTAATTGATTAACCTTGTTTGCTCAGTAATGCTGAGGTAAATCTCACTCTCTTCTTTGCACAGAAGAGAAATGGAGAATAATCCGATTGTAATTCGTATTAATATGATAACAACACAGGGCAATATTTTTTTTTTTTGTGTAGATAAGTGGCAGGGAAATAGCACCAAATAAAATAGATTTCAGAGAGGTGTTCATATATAAATCACACCACAGGTTCCTAAGGGGATATTAGAGAGAAGTGACATAACATATTGAATAGGAAAATACCATCAGGGTCAACAGTGTCAGTATAGTTATCTTAAATTCCCAGAGCAATGTTTTTTCTCGTAAGCTTCTAAGTATTTGTTATCCATTGATCCAACACTTTCTGTGTTGATGGAACAAGTGCAATCCATACGTTTAGATTAAAAAAACAGGAAAACTGTTTTAAAATCTCTTTTTTTGCGTTAACCTCTATAGTTTTAAAAGGGCTCAGCCTTGTCAGATAATGAAACCAAAAATAACCAATATATGGCAATATTTTGTCTTGTTTTTTCCTATTAGGACAACCAGGAAAACGAATCTTAGACCAATATCAGAGAAAATATGCTTATCATTTAAGGGATTAAGATACATTTTAAAATGCTGTTAATCCTTTGGTATCTATATATTTGCTGTTTAATTAACAATACCCTTAGTGTGCAGATAAAGTGAAACCTCTAGCTCCAAATAAAACAGCAGATAAATAATAATGTTGGACCCCTTTCTAGCCTCCAAAAGACCTCGATTTGTCCTCGGTCCCCACTTTGGGAACCCCTAATTTAACCCTGGATGGAAGCTTTGGTTTTCCCAGCCAAAGCCAGTCCATTTAAAAGCAGCCCGGGGCAGAAACAACACATCATCGGCTCACAATCTTCCATTCATCAACCCTGATTTTCTCTCAGCCATTAATTCCACCCAAACCAATGAGCTCAAAGCAAAGGAGCCCCTTTCTTTTTTCCTTTTTTAACACCACAGATGTCAAGCAGATAGTGCAGCAGTTTGAAAAAAAAATACATTTAGTCTCAACGTTGGAAAAAAGCTGTTTAATATCAACCCCATTATTTAAAAATGTGCAAGTCCGTTGTTCGTGTGTCAGGCGTTTTATCACCCCTGCTTTACCTAGCCCAAGTTCATCCAGTGAATATGACATAGCCTATAATATCCCCCAAAAAACCAAAATGACTGGTTTAACAAGCATTTAAACAAAAAGAGAAGAAACAGCGTCGGATTGCTACAGGTCTACATCCCACAACTTCCTGTGAATTATGAGTTCATTAAAGCTACTGAGGAAATATTTCAATGCCATGGAGCGTGTTGTTCTCTGCAGGATAACATAAATCAGGAGGTGGGGGGGAATAAGATGTTTCCACATGAGAAAAACAAGTCCCTGGATTTCTGTTTTTGCATAAAACGAAAAGCAAGTTTCTGCACGGAGAAAATATGTTTTTACATTTAGCTGTGACGGTGTTAGGCTGTCGCAATGCCGCTGAGAAATCTAAAATATGTCTCTCTTAATTCTTCACCTACAAAACAAAAGCCTTCTCGGTGTTATTTCATATATATCTCGCACTTTGTGTCATCTATAAAAAGCCATTGTATAATAAATTACAATCTCATTAACAATACTAAAAAATAAAATAAAAATGTCTACGAGCAGTTTCTCCCCCCATGTAAAAAAAAGCAACAAAGACGAAGATGAACAAAATGGCTGAAGTGAAATGCATGGCAACGACCTTACAAACAAATTAGAATAACACCTTGTGAATAATAATAATAATAATAATAATAATTTTGATCATATGCTTCTATTTTTTTGGGAATGTCACAAAAATATGTTTTTTAAAAAAGAGCTAAAGGCCTTATTATTATTATCATTTTCGTTTTTCATTACAGTAACCATCTCCGTTTTCATCATCTACGTCTAATTCATGTTGGATAATTCTTTAGAAAATTGTTATCGATTCCTCAGAATGAAGTCCTCAAAGCACTATATTTTGATTGGAAACACAACCTAATGTAATTTCAGAGCGGACATCAAATGGCAAAACAGAACTCCTTAAACATTTAAACAAATTAAATCGATTTCACATTAATAAAAACAAATCTGACGACTGGAAATAAAATGCGCCACAAAGAAATATCAAACTGTAAACGAGCATAATTTCGGCAACAAAATGAACGTTAAATAACACACACATACAAGGCAGTATAGGCTATATGATGAGAACTGTTTGTTTTTGAAAACATCAATCCAAAGAAAGTGCCCCAGTGAAGAAAAAAAAAGGGATGAAGCCATGACTTTTAAAGTTATACATTATTTACAAAAGTGGATCCAAATGTACTGTGAGAGTTGGTGACGTAATATTTTTGTAGATATCTATAGCCCATCATGTTGTGGAAAAGTGCCAGATAATCCAATCAGTCGACACGGAGCCCTTCCTGAAATCTCTGAGGGGGAGACGGGGACGAATATCATTTAACGCGTGTTTTGTGAAAATATATCATGGACCTTTTGTTTACACTGCTGTCTGACTCCTGATAGAGGTCAAACACTTTTTTATTATCACTGCACTCAGGTCAGTTATTAAGGACTTTAGCCAGTGAGCCATACAGGTAATAATAACAATAAGAATAATTATAATAATTATGTGTTTATAACTAAATCCTGACCTCACTGAATAACTAGCTGGATGTTTCCAAGCAGTGTTTGGCGGCTGTGTGCTGGTGCCTGGCTGACAGATGGGACTCAGGCGATGCTCACCCCCAGCTGGACTCCACTGGACTGGGGCTGCAGCCTTCACTGGCCTTCAGTTTACTCCATTAACGCAGCTCCTTTGACCCCCCTCCCGCACCACCCACACACATCACCATCACTGCTGGACGCAACAATTTAGAACAAGAAAACTAAACGCCTTTGTATTTGCTTTCCCTTTTACGCACAGGAAAAAAACAGTGTTGTGTGATTTGATATATAAAAAATGGAAACCATTCAGCTATGCTTTTCGTCTAAAACCAGGTATCCCTCCTCCCCTCCCTCTTTTTTTTCTTCGTATAGTATAATTTCAATACACAATAGGGGCTACACCTTGAAACTGCGTCGACTGGAGTCACAGTGCTGGGCATGTATCCTCGCAGAACAGAACACAGACTTATGTTCCTTTAGCTCTGCAGAGGAAGAAAAAGAAAACGTCCTGTCCTCCCCTCACTTATTTTCCAGATATTCACTGCAGATATTGTCACTGCAATCTATTATACATAAAACACCCACTATAGAGTCTCATAGTTCAGTGATTTATATATAACATTGGGGATAAATAAAAAGGGTAAACATGTCCTGGAGGAGCGGTCCAGCAGAGTTCATTGGACCGGGGTCTGGACCCCGTGATGCGGCGGCGTGTCCCCGTACACATCCTCGCTCCCCGGCAGAGCTCCGGGAGGGGTCATGCGTTTCTCCTTCTGTCTCCTGTTACAAAACCAAACCCTGACCACTTCTTTCTCCAGTTGCAGACTGTCCGCGAGACCCAATATTTCCGAAGCTGCTGGTTTAGGGGACTTCAAAAAATGGCTCTCCAAAGCTCCCTTTACGCTTACCTCGATAGAAGTCCGTTTTTTCCTTTTCCTCCCCTGCGCCGCGATTTTGTCCAGGCTGGTCGGGCTGCCCGAGGTGGAGTCCGCCTCCTCCAACCACTTGTTCAACAGAGGCTTCAGCTTGCACATGTTTTTGAAGCTGAGCTGCAGGGCCTCAAACCTGCATATGGTGGTTTGGGAAAACACATTTCCGTACAGGGTCCCCAGGGCGAGTCCCACGTCCGCCTGAGTGAAGCCCAGCTTGATCCTCCGCTGCTTGAACTGCTTGGCAAACTGCTCCAAGTCGTCCGAGGTCGGCGTATCCTCGTCCGAGTGGTCGTGGTGGCTCTGCGACCGGTGCTGGTGTTGATGCTGGGACGCAGGGTGTCCGTGGTCGCTGAGGTGCGGGCTGTGGTGCTCCTCGTGAGTGTCTCTTAGGTTGTGGTGGTGCATCCCCTGTGCGCTGCCCGGGAGCAGCCCGTTGACGCCGAAGCCCGGCTGGGAGTAAATAAGGCTTTGGCCGTTCGTCGTGGCCATGCTCGGTATGTGCGCCGCGGTGGTGGTTCTCCACGCCCGGCCGTCGTGGTGGTTCACGTGCGTCTGGTGCACCAGGTGAGGTGGCCGGGACTGGTGCTGCAGGTTGTTGCTGGAGTTGTGCATCTCGTCCCGGGCGCTCTGCACCGCGGGTTTGATGTCCTGCTCCGCGCCGAGCGGGCTGGAGGACCACGGGGCTGTGTCTCCGTGGGACAGCGCTGTTATCCACTGGTGTGCGTGGCTGAGCGTGTGGCTGTTGCTCTGCAGCGGGTAGTCGCTCTGCAACAGGCTCTGCGCGTCCCGGTACGCCGTGGCTTGCTGCATGCTGCCGGGCTCCGAGTGCACGATGGATGCGCTGGAGGTGAGGATGCTGTAGTGGTTAGACGCTGCGGTCGCCATGACTCTCGGAGCCGGACTGGTCTCTCTTATTGAAGGAACCTCGCATTTGACAAATCCTCTCCTGCCCACAGGCGGCTCTCAGGCGCTCTGCCAAGTGGACGCCGAGGCGCACCTGGACTCCGTCACGCCCCCGCCGCTCATTGGACTTCCCAAGATGATGGACGTGGTAACCAAGGGCAACGACGCGGTGATTGGCTGCTGGGAAGTCTCAGCAAACACTACTCTCTTTGTTGGAGAGGTGCGAGTTGAGGCACCCGGGAAGTGGAGAGCCGGAGTCAAGCATGGGGAGACGGAGCACCGGGATCAGCAGAGCAACTGTAAGAGACAGTAGATTTACTTTGATAATCAGGTATCAGGAGGCTGAGGGGAGTTGATATCCAGGGGACTCAGATTAATACAGGAGCTCTGCTGTGCAGGATATACTGTGTGTTGAATGAGTTAGACTTTACATGTTGTTGCTATTTGTTATTGCATATTTATGATATTACATTTGGCTATGGAAACGTGTGCGTAATATTGCATTTCAGCACAGATGTTGAAATGCAACAATCTGCTTTTCAAAGACAAGGCCTATGCGAGAGGAAAATGCAGTTGAATGTATTTATAGGGATGCTGTGTTGCAACATTTCTGCTTAGACATTGTTTGCATATTAATATGCCTGTAGCGTTGTGTGTATGAGATAGGGTTTTGATACTCTTTTTGCAAACTGACATTCCATTTTTAAATTACCGTTAAGCTTAAATGCTGCTGTAATTGGGAAACAAACTAAATAGTTCTAAAACAACATGCATGCTCACATACCAGCAAATAAAACACTTAATGTGTTGTAGGCTATTATATAAAGTGTACTGTCTTATTGTTAGTGTAGGAGAAATATCTGAAATACAACTTGTTTTCTAAATGTAACATATCTGGTAAAGGAGAAAAGCTCAGGCACGTTTTAATAAAATTGATTGTATTATTAAAAAAATCAAAAACATTTGAATACATTTCATTACATTTTGCATACAAATTAGTGTTGGACTTCATTTGCTGACATTTGCTGACAGCTTTCAAGTGAGAGTTTGGTAGGAGTTTCAATTGAGTTGTGTCTAACTCTTTTTTAAACTGACAACTAGCTGGATTGCATTTCTCCATTTAATCCCTGCTTCCTTAAATATTTTTTAAACAAGTCTAATAAAAGCTAAAATGCAAAAGAAAGTGCCATTTTATCATCAGGGTTTGTGAAAGTGTATCTTAGCAATTTTTTCTCAATGAAGTCTTGTAAATGTAACCATCTTTCATATGTCTGCACATGAACACTTTTACAGCCCATAAAGTAAACAAATCCACTATTGTGCCATACCAGGCTGTACATTGAATTAACCAGCATGCACTGGGAGGAGTGGCTACACACAGAGAAAGGGAGGATTGAAGTTTAGATTCTATATATAGCTTGAAGGACATAAAATACATTTAAACATGCAATATGCTTCTTTAAAAAAGTGTAGTTAATGTGCTTTAAAATTACAACAAAGTAAAGGATCAACGTGGGATCTTTAGAGCGTGCATGCTGAAAGCCTTTTAGTTCCGTACATTATCAAAAGAGATTTAGAAATATTTTTTCAGGTTTTATACACAACTACTTTAGAGTTAATAGCTTCTGCTCATCCTCCAGTAAAGTGAGAAAAGAGAGGAGGATTAAGTCCAGACTCAGGCCTTCAGAGCAGGCAGGGCAGCGAGGGCCCCCCCGCCCCAGCTGTCGTCCCCCCAGTGTCAGCTTCAGGGACCAGGACTTTGTCCAGAGAGGGGACATTCCTGGCCGGCCGCTGCTGGTTGCCATAGGGAGAGGTAAATGAAACAACAGCAGTCGCGTCACTGCTGCCTCCCCCTCCTCTCCCCTGTTCCTGGACTATCTAAAGGCCTCTATTTAGAGAGGCTCTCTGCTGCGGGGACAAAGCCTTCGCAGGGATAAAGGAGGGAGGGGTAAAGAGCACAGGGCCCTGAGAAGAGGGAGAAAGGACGAGAAGAAGTAAAAAAGATGAGAGAGATTATGTCTGTCCTCAAAGCTGCTCCTCACACTGCACTGAGAGAAAGTACAAACAGAATGTGGCTTGGCAGAAGTTTCTAATTCCTAACAGTGCCTTCATTTTGAATGCTAGAAGGAATGAATACTTCTTACCCTATACATGCAATTTAAAAGCATTTACATGGCCTGTAACAATTTGATCCACAAGCAAATAGATACTGGCCACAAATTAAACCAATAAATCAATGGAGGCACTTCCTCACTACCCACATTTCTAACTTCTAAACTATGCAAATGACTGAAACTGTAATTAGACATTTTATTTAATAACTTAGAAGGTAGGTCCTAATTAAAAGGCAATAAAAAAAGCAATTATCAAATAAATATTTTCACAAGAAATAAACAAAATGTGAAGTAAAAACTGAAAACAAGTCTATGCATTATGCACACTTACAATTCATTCTTAGGAATGTTAATTTATTCCGGAAGTTCACACAAGGACACACGTCATGTGTATCGACTGAGCTGTGTGAATAATATACAAAGGGCAAGTGATAATTACTCATGTTCTCGTCCCCTGCTTTACATCTGGACTGGATGTTTAACTTGCTACCTGATTTAAGTGGTTTTCTCTTGTCTTAATGCTACTTTAGTGGACAAAATAGACATTTTTAAATTCTGATTTATAAAACTGTTGGACGGTAAACTAAGACAAGTATGTTCTTATTACCGGTTTTAAGGTGCTTGTACATCAATTTTATGCTACATCTCAGAGGCAAATAGTGTACCTTTTACACCCCTACATTTACAAAAGAGCTTTAGGTGCTTTGGATATTCACCTTACTTATAACAAAATATATTATTATTAGTGGTTAAAAAAGATTGGTTTGTGAGATTTAGAAGCTACCCAGCAGTAAATATATATAAAAGTATACTCGATGCAACATTAAAGTGATTTAAAGTGATGAATGCAATAATGCATCAATAATTATAATTTAATAATTTAACATATTACTCTGAAATGGGCCATTGTACAGATTGAGTAATTTCCAATGCAGTTTCTATGACATTTCTTTATTTGCACTGTTGAATTACTGCTTTTTTACTTAAGTCAAAGTATTCTTCCACAAAACAAAGCGCACATGTCATCATCTTGAAATAAAGAAAAGGACCCTTTGTTAATTAAATGCATAGTTTGTTATATCTTTGCTTTAAATGCACACTTTGCAACCACCCAAATATAACATTGATAATGGGTTGGACTTAACGTTAACAGTTAAAAGTCTTTTTAATAGGCTATGTTTTCTAATGTTGTTGTTCTGTTAGCATTTATAATGTCTGTAAGCAGTGATTTGAAAAAGGCCTGTAATGATCAGTTGAGAATATTCCATGTATAACTCAAGCTCTTCAATTAAGTATTACTGATTGGGCCTTTAATGGCTCTCATTTCATAGGCTAATAATCCTTTATGGATGTGAATCCAGCTGCACTGATAGCACATGAAGCTGCCAGGGTTAAGTCATACGAGGAAAAGTTTCCAGGCACAGCTCAGTAATTCATTCTGGTAATATTGAACATTATTGTGGCGTAACATAGAAATTGTCCAAATCAAAAGAACATTGTGGTAATTAGGCTGTAATTCAAGGAATTACCACATTGCCACACAGGCTTAAATAGTCGTGTTGGGAGAAACACAAAGCACATTATTTTAATGGTGTAATATGCAAACTATGGCTCGTTTCAATTACATGGCTTAACAATGCATAAATGATGCGAGCCTTGTTATTTGGACTGCAGGGTCCTCAGTTATTCAATCACTGAGAAGGGCCCCGTTACAGGGGCCACGCTGCCTCCTCGCTTACAGTGGGAACACTGAGCACAGAGGGCCATTGCCAAACTACATTTAAGGGAATAAAAATGAACAGCATGAGAATGTAAGCGTTAAATTAACAGTAGGATAATTATATGACCTGTGTGCTGTAAAGATTCAATTTCTAATGCTCTAATTAGGCGACTGTCTCCCCATACATCAGCTCACCTCCCCTCTGCCAATTTCTCAGCAGAAAGCGTCCTGCAAGCGGAAATAATTAGATTTTATTAAGACACGGCTGGCATAATAAAAAAAATCTAAGGAGGGGCTGGTTGAATATGATATGTTTTTTAAATCGTTGATTGTTCCGCACACACACAGTCCACTGAGCCCCATTTAAAGACAAGGTCAGTTGAGTCCAGACTGGAGGGAAACAGGCTGTCTGACTGTGTTAACCAAGGCAATACACTGTCCACTGTAGAAGGAAGATATAGTACAACAAATATATTTCTTAACCCCTAACACAGTAATACAGTCCATGAGTGATGCTGTAAAATCATCACTGAACAATTCCTCTATGTGAGGCTGCAAGTAATGATTATTTTGAGTCCAAAGAGTATTCAGCTTATTTTACTTGGCATGTTAATGTCGGTGAAGATTCTGACACCAGATTACTGTTTAAAGTCTATGTCAAGAGCTCAACTCAGTTCAACACATGGGACGTAACAGATGATTTTTGTGACATCACAAGTGTAATCCTGCTCTAATATTCAATTTACAGAAGTGTGATGGGAAAACCTTCAATGTGTATACACTGAGAACGGACTTTTCATTGTAGTAGTACTGTATACATAGTTAATGTGCATATTCAGAGCTCCATCGATGGAGAATGAGCTCTCATTTTAAGACTTAAAAGGAGGTAAATAAATGGTTTTATTTTTGTCTGGGACACAAACTATTATGCCAAGCACATCTCAAAACAGGTCTGGAGAGGATCCTTCAAATGCATATTGTGTCCATTCAACAGTGGCCATACCAAAAAAAATCAGTAGTCACAAAAGTTGAAGAAAACATCTAATTTGACCGAAACAATAATTTTTATTAAAATATTTGCTGATAAATTCTCTGTCAAATATCACGTTTTTCATCTCTTATTATATACATGGAAAGATTCATGCCTCCATTGAATACCATTGCAATATATAGACTATTATTATTATTATCCAATGAGGTATAATAAGATGCTTACCAATTTAGCATTTAGTGCCACAAAGAGACACAATAGTCCCGTTTGGAGCATTATTGGTTTATTACACTCCATCCTTAGGGAACAATCATGACTAACTGGACATTTCTTTGCCTTGCATCAGTTAAAACTTTGACTTGTTTGGTTCATACCAGTTACAAATCAGAAAAAACTGAACCAATCTAATTCTATAAGATTCAGGGATGCAAACTCATCAGGTATAAAAAGTTAAAAAGGTGACTAGGATCCGATCAATGTTTTGCTACTTTGTACTTCTTCTCCTCTACAATTCAGAGGTAAAAGGTATTTCATACCTTTAGTTACTTTACAGATGTGGATGAATGATGTGAAATATAATCAAGTGTTAAATCAGACTTTAGTTCCACCTGGAGTAAATTCACAAGCTGCAGTATACAAAGTCATTCAAACTAGCTGCACCTTTAGCAGCTTTGAGAACACTTTAATGATCAATCATTATAAAACATATCATATATATTATTCTGAAATGGACCAATCTGCACAATGACTACTTTTACTGTCACTACTTTAACTATATTTTGATGAGAATACTTTTCTACTTTTACTTTAGGAACATTTTGGTTGTAGGATTGTTCCTACACTCTGGCACATCCACTTTTACTTAAGTACAATATCTGAGTACTTTTACTTTCACTCAAGTACAATATCTGAGTACTTTTACTTTTACTCAAGTACAATATCTGAGTACTTCTACTTTCACTCAAGTACAAGACCTGAGTACTTCTACTTTAACTCAAGTACAAGACCTGAGTACTTCTACTTTAACTCAAGTACAAGATCTGAGTACTTCTACTTTTAATCAAGTACAAGATCTATAGCCTACTCATACCACCTCTGTTTATAGCCTACGAAAAAAACTATTAGAAAACGAAGGCTAAAGCTAACGTTAGCAGATAGTGACAAAGCGCCTATTAGGCACTTTCACACCAAGTACTTTGCCGTACTTAGTTCATCAGAACTCTTTAGTTCTGATGAACTAAATACAGATCGCGATCACACCGGAATAAGTCCCTGAGGGAGGATTAGGCAAATGGGAACCTTTTTCTCCCATTAAAGTACCTGCTCTCTAGCAGGGACTGAAAAGGGGGTGAAAAGGTTCTCATTAACAAAGTTTTAGTTCCGATTGTTTTGGTGTGAACACACATTTTCGGAACTATATCGGAACTGGGAAAAGTGTTCCAGTCTGTGCCACAGTGACTCCGGACCGCAGTTACTATTAACGAACGCACCCGTAAGTAATGTAGCTGCTGAAGTTAGACCCTCATGCCGCAGCAACAGAGTTCAGCCGACAGACAGAGGTTGTTTCTCAAACTCGAGGAAGGCTGCTTCAGAGCCACTATTTCAAGCATACTACGCCATCGAGTGCCGCCGAAGGACTGTTCCAATGTCCAGCATACTTGGAACTCTACCGAGCCCGGCATACTTCTTTGGAGTAATTTAGAGGCTGCACATGTGTAGACTACGCGGTCTTAAATCCCCACAATGCTTTGCGCATTGACCAATTTCCCCAAATCTGTGGCGGAAAATGTACTCTCATATGACGCACACCTGCACACTTGCTAGCCTGTTCCACTCTTCGTTTTCCGAATGCCAGGAAGTATTCTTGCCTCGCTTCTGAGGCAAGTGACTCGGAAGACGTGCCACCAAGCAAGCATACTCGACACTACTTCGTAGCGAGAAATTTCGAGGCTGCACATGTGTAGACTCCGCGGTCTTAAAATCCCCACAATGCTTGGCGCACGGACCAATTTCCCCAAATCTGTGGCGGAAAATGTAAGACGGGGCCTCATATGACGCACACCTGCACACTTTTTCGCCTGTTTCGAATGATCTTGCATTATAAGTGTATTGTGATACTGTAGATATTTGCAGCAAAATACAACACATTCAATAGTTTCTCATCAAGAGGAGACCAGTGGCTGCAGGGTAATAACAGAGATGTCATGTTGTTGGGGTTTTACTTCAGATGAGCTGTCCAGATATCAATAATTCCTGATAAGGCTGGTCTCGAGTCTTATGTAGGCTACATAACGAGGGGCGACCCGCCGCCTCTCATCCTTACTGTAATTGTTGTGTGCATCAAAGAGAGGCAGATTGACAGGGTGTATGGGAGGATTAATACAGTGAGGAGGAACAAGAGAGGGAGCAGGCTAAGAAACGGGGGTGAGAAGGAGGAGCGCAGGAGAGGACAAAAACTGGGGAGAGAGTTAACGAGAGGGAGAGCAGTAATTGTGTGCATTGTGCCGGCGCTTCTTTTGCGGAGTGTGGCTGTGGAGGTGCGGACGCTAACCCCTCCAGCAGCCCGCCGTGATCTGAGCCAGCTCTCAGACTGCTGTATTCCAATGCAATTAGGCCACTCAAAGGCCTGCTTAAAGCTGTACCCCTAGCCCCCCCCCCCCCACACACCCCAACACACCCACAGATGCAACAGCCCCGGTCGGTGGGTCCCCTCCATTGTAGCGGGGAGGTGTATTCTGTCCCTCTTTGAGGCCCTTGATGAAGAGACCACCCTGGGGAGCAGAAAAAAGGGAGGATTACCTCTCTTTCTTTCCCCTTTTTCTTTGTCTTTGTCTTTATCTCTATCTCTTTTGGTTAGGAGATCACCTCCAAACGAGGAGAGCTTTGGTTCGCTCCTCCAAAGAGACTCTGTGCTGGAGGAACCAGGACGAAGAAGGTTTTCTGTGATGGATGTCATCGCGGGACTGCTTTCGCAATATCACTTCCCTCTTCCTCTTTAATTATTCATACAGTCATATATTTCAACAAGTGGCGTGGGGGGTGTAGCTCGGTGCTGGTCCCCGCTGGCATCAGTCAGTCAGGCCCCTGCATTAAGAGAGAGCTCTCCTCCACAGCAGAGTTCTGTTGGCTGGCTTTCAGCGCCTCTCGTTCCCCCTATAGCATTTAAAGCAGATTACCAACCTAACGCTACACCTCCCTAATAAGAGGGAAAAAACCTGGCACATTAACACCTGCAATACCACTCAATGGCATCAACAGATTAACGAGGTAATCCACACAATGAGGTCTTTGATTCGTGTGCTTTGGCAGGCAATAACGCCAGGCATAATGCACACTGTTATTTCAGACCGTCCCAGCACGAGGGAAGCTGGCAGAAGCCGTTTTTTTTTGTTCTTTCCGTCAGATGAGCTTTTGATGAATTTCAAATCATGCATCTGGTGTGTTTGCCTGCTTCCTTGTCAGTGAAATAACCTGCTGGCTGCTCCTGTGGCACATGTGAGGAAAAGGAGAAAAGGGGGAGGAAAGCTTTTTCTAAAGGCTGTTTAAACAGCAGGGCTGAGGAGCACTCCCTCACCCCCCCCTCCTCTCATCCACCCATTTTTCTGCATAAGGACGTGCGTATGTAAGATGTGTGTGTGTGATAGATCTCGCGGCTCCATTGCTCATGTGCGGCTCGATTAGCCCCACGTGCCTCGTTCGTAAGACGCAGAGCAGAGCAGATGGCAGGAGACGCACCGTGTTACCATGCTGCGGCACTATGTAACGCTGCTCTAATTGAAACATCAATACTGCCCTGTCAATGCTGCTATACTTTACAAAACACCATAACCTACAGACCTGCACTTGACTGGGGGAAACATCTCTGTGTTTGAGATGCAGTGGTAAAAAAGTTTAAAATTGCACCAAAGTAACTTTTTGTTCTGTAATTGTTATGGGTGTTTTTCGTATCCTAATTTCAATTAAACACTTGGGTTGATTTGTGTTTGTGTTGTGCTGGTGAAAGAAGCATGCAGCAATGAGGGAGAGAGTTTCCTCCGCTGTGGCACATTTTTAATAAATTGATAAAAAGTTGAGGGAGTTCACATGCTGTGATCGGCAATTCAACGCTATCGGAAATTCAGCGGAGAACAGAGAGAAATTAGGCGCTTGGAAATTAATTTGCTATTTGTCCAACTCAATGAGGAGTGACACAGCCCCTTTAATGAATGGGTAATCCATTTCTTATTGCGCTAAGCTGAGTTCACCCTTCAATGAAGTGGAAAAAGACAAACATATCTTTCTCTAACCTTTGCAACATCCCAAAGCTCATGAGAGCTGCTCCTGAGACTATTTGTTTTTTGGGGAACGATTTGTACGTCTGTGTGTGTTTCTGCTGGGGAGGGATTGAGTTTTAAAGCCAAGATAGGAATCCACAATAAATAATCCGTGCCGAAACTGAGGCCACGGTCAAAGTGCTATACATGGAATTGATTCATAATCAATTGGTATGCTACAACAGTCATTATTTAACTGCGAGTCATGTTTTTTTCTTCAGTTTGCCGCCTGCTCCCTTGAGTCCCCCCCCCCACGTCTTGCTGCTCTTCCTGGATCTGAAGAGTGTTGGTGATATCCCGGAGCGTCCGTAAGGGTAAGGACCTTTTCACTCGATCCAAATTCTCCATGATGGTCTTTGTCTCATGAAGCTGCTTCACATCAGAAGGTCGTGACTCCGTGGAAGACTTCTGTGCCTCATCTGTCTGATGTAACTGTTGGATACACATGAGTGTATGACATACAACTTAACTGATAGGAAATACACTTGGAAACATGCTGTCAAAGCCATTAAGGCTACAACTATAACTACTTAATCAGTCTAAAACTGAAAAATACTCCTCTTAATACGATATAACAAGATAAAAGCAGGAAATGTTCATCCCTGAGAGGCTGAAAAACTGCAATATCTGCTGTTATCCGGTAAAACATGATCAAAATAGTTGCAAGTTGAACATCAGCTGATCTTATTATTTACAAAATTAATTGATGCATCTTTGTGTCTGTAACATTTTGAAAAATGCCGGGGAACATTTCTTAAAGCCCATTTATGTTGATCCGAACTTAGAAAACTATCCCATAAGACAAAGAAATACCTACAAATATTCCAATATAGAAGCTTGAACTAAAACATCGTTATACTTTTTGCATTACAAATCTGGCTCGTTAAAAGTAACAACAAATTATGTAAAAAGTCATGAAGCACCTCCTAATATTCGCACAAAAATGGTAAGAAGAAATCTGCATTTATTTTTGACCAATCTTCTGTAGGGCAACTAGCCAGTATCTCGGTGTATGGTGCTGCAGCTTACCTGGAGAGCCTTACTGGACTTCAGGGGCTTTTTGAAGGTCTGCTCGTCCAACGCTAAGTCTCCAGAAATCTTCAACATCTGTTGGAACAGATATTTGGTGTTAATGACAAATAAACAATAACATAGGGTATAGCCACAGATCAAATGTTCTTCAAAATGTTTTAATTATTTCAGGAGTCATTACAAATTAAAGTCAATTACATTAAAGGTGAACAAAAAAGGTTTTCCATTCAGCAGTAATTAAGTTAGGGGACTCACAAGAGACAGATTTTTTAAAGAATAGTTCAAATCTAAGTTGCAGAGGCAAATATAAGCTAGCCTTTATAACATAGTAAGAGTGCAAGCTCTATAAACGCTGAGTACTACGTCTCCCATAATGCAGCCAATACAGTCCTTCATACAACAGACTCAATGCCCCCCCAGTTTATCATCTTTCTGTTAAATGAAGTGGACATCTTTATTCCAAACCTCATGACATCATCACGGGTGGTTTTCAAACACACATTTCCTCCTCCAGAGGAGATTACAGCAACAGTTTGCATGGCTGAGTGGTACATCCTATCACTAGTGAATGACCTTTACATAAATGTGTAAATATGTGCAGTGGCCCTTTGATCTTATTCTAATATGCCGTGATTTATTTATAGTTCTTGTGGAACATTATTAGTTCTTTTTAAGACTCCTCGAGGTCCTCCGTCTGTTGCACTTCACACCAGCGCCACTTGCAGCAGGGGTTGTGACTCCTTTGACATCCTTTCCCCCTCCTTATGGATGTTGTGAGTAAAAAAAAGAGTAATCACCAGAAGAAATGTGATGCAACCCTGTTTTCTTAAGGAAAAAAACAGGGAGCAAAAGCTACATTTGTAGTCAATCGAAAACTGGCTCTATCCGCGGGAGCGACGTTTCAGAATCCGGTTACGATTTGATCTTGGCTCAAGTTTCCAGTGAGTGTTGACGTGTCTGAGTTGTGAGGAAATCCAAGCCGGTAGCTTACAGCGGGGGCTTCACTATTACAGTATTTACAAGGTATGAGGAAGTGGGAGCGCATAAACAGACGGCACCATACACGGCACTTTCAATTATTTCTCACAGCATTCATGAAAATAGAAGCACAGTATGAACAGCAAAACTACAAAAAGACATGAAGCAAAAAGAGAACTCCCAAGCTAAAATAAATGGCATTGTATGCTGTCGTTGGTGAAGAGCTGAGAATAGTGTATGACTCCGGAGTATGAGAAATATATATATTGTGTTGGAGTGGAGTGAGCAGTGATGGTGCAAAAACTGGAGCATTAGTAATTAGAGTTTAGGTTGCAGTTTTGATTTTATCGCATTTTAAAATCAGTTTTGAGATTAAAATTGGTCTGAAGAACCACTTGTATGAACTGTAGTACATGTTGTATGAGTCATGTAGTACTTTGTCTCCACTGGGTAAAACACTTCTAAAATAGGAATTATATATTAATGTCCTAGCCTGGGTGAGTTTAAAGTCTATGTTTCCAAAAACATGCAAAAATCAACGCTGCTAGCAGCTTATTGATGCTATAACATTGCTTTGAGCTAAACGCTAACGTCGACATGCTTAAATACCAACCCAGTCTCACGGCATTTCGTGTTATAGTCACAACATTTAATCTATTGATTCGTGTTCACCAACACGATTTTCCCCTTTTTTTCGTGTCACACAGAACGATTTTAAAAGCAATGTATTTCTATTGGGTACAAGCGGCCGAGATGGGTTTTGTCTTTCGCGTCGAAAGGAGCCAGTTGAGGTGGTTCGGGCACCTAGTTAGGATGCCACCTGGGCGCCTCCCTAGGGAGGTGTTCCAGGCACGTCCAGCTGGGAAGAGACCAAGGGGTAGACCTAGAACCAGGTGGAGGGATTATATCTCTTCGCTGGCCTGGGAGCGCCTTGGGATCCCCCAGTCAGAGCTGGTTGATGTGGCCAGGGAAAAGAAAGTTTGGGGCTCTCTACTGGAACTGCTACCTCCGCGACCCGACCACGGATAAGCGGGAGAAGATGGATGGATGGATGGTATTTCTATTGGTAGTATGTTTTGTGCCTGCAGCACGTCTTTTTGTCCGTTCGGGTCTTGGAAGACCGGAAGCTGTGTGGTTCATAAAAACATGTTTTTACTCAATATCAAGCCACGATTATTGTTTTTATTTTAAATCGTATAATGTCGGACTTTTGTTGCCGTCTGTGAGGAAAATAAATGGGGCTCAGAGCCTCAGAATACTGAAATCTGTGTTTTTAAAATCCTTTTTTCCTTCTAATTTGTTATTCTTTTCTAAATAACACACTGTTACTTACTCACCAATAACACACAATTATCCTTGCTTTTATTTATTGGTTTGATTCCATAATATCGGGCTTTTCTGGCGTCCGTCAGGAACTGAATTTCAAAATAAAAATAACCGGAAACAGACGTAGGCCTCAAGGAGTTTAGGATGGCCGAAGACACTACACTACCCATAATCCCCAGCTATCGTTTAGGACTACAGACCCCGTGATTAATTTTCAAGCTCGGGGATTGGATGTTGGAGTGGCAGTGCGCCAAGGTTACGCCGAGAGTCAAACAGCTGTTTGAAATGGAACGAAACCACGCCAGACTATCCAAAACTGGAATCGAACGCCTCCCAAGAACTACACATGCTGGCTATTGTGTTTCGCAAAATGCTCTATGGGACGTCTCTACTGAACGTTTTTCGTTTTTCCCGCAATTAGAAGTTGCCAGTATTAAACACATTGGTGTTATCAAATGTAAAACATATAATTAATAAATGGGTGAAAATCGCTTTTATCCATAATGCGCAGCATTAATATATACCCACGTGACAGATCATTGTTACTTTGTAATTCTTCTACTCTACAATTCAGAGGTTAACCTGGTATTACCAGGTTAACCTCTGAATTGTAGAGTAGAAGAATTACAAAGTAACAATGATCTGTCACGTGGGTATATATTAATGCTGCGCATTATGGATAAAAGCNTGTGTGTGTGTGTGTGTGTGTGTGTGTGTGTGTGTGTGTGTGTGTGTGTGTGTGTGTGTGAGCGCACAGGGTGGCAGCGGTCTTTGAGCAGAGATATCTCTGATTCCCAGAGGACTTTGAGGCTCAAGCTGACTGTGACTAGTGCTGCTGTAGGAATATAATGGCACTATTTAGCCCGCAGCGCTGTGGCTACACTCACAAACACACATACACACACACACACACACACACACACACACACACACACACACACACACACAGCCACTCTTCCAGGCCTTGACTGTCAGATCATATGTTTACCATCATCCCTGACGCCTTGTGTGAAGTCACTCACAAAAACCAAACACACAGTGACAAACTGATAATGGAATAACCAGCAGATAATGAATGAACTATTGTGGTCTAATTATTGTATGCAGCCAATAGATACAAACTTTGATATTTGCCACTTTACAGGGTATGATTATAATAATGTATCCAATACTACTCTGGTTTTCCATTGAAAGATGTTCACTTAAAATGATCTTAATATAATAAGACATCAGGATCGGACTTGTGTTTTATATTTAGTTTATCTAAATATGTGTAAACTGATTGTTTACAAGTGTTTTAACTAATTGAATTAGCAATGTTTGAATATCAACTATTAAAGTTAAATGTAAACTGGCATAGTCTTCTTTCATTTCTGATAACATGTTATCTAAGTTAAATGTATGAATTAGTATTTTGAGGATTGAGAATGTATATCAAGTTGTGTTATTACTCGGTAGGATTTAGGTTAGCTACAGCCATACATACTGTACATGTAGATTTTCAACAATGCGTATGTATATTTTCAGTTATTTCTCTAACTTATTATTTGATGATCATTGTAATTCATATTTGTAATATCAATATATTTATATTGTTTGTGTTTTTTCCTAGTTTCTCCTTTTCTCCGTCATTTAACTCACAAAAACAGAGGCCCCAGTCTCCAGTGCTTGTAAGGTGTTACGTGCATGCAGGACAGTTGCATAAATATTAGTATAATTTTTTTAAAGATTTTTTCAGGCAGCGGGCATGACACACGGCCTCCACACAGCGACCGAACCCTAGTAAATGGGCGGGTGGTTGGAGCATACTAACTTATGACTTACTAATTGCAAAACTATTATTATTACTTTACTTTTATACAAAGTAGATTGTGGGAGTTGTTACCCAGCTTTGCCGACAATTAGAAGTCCAAGCTGAAAAGGACACGACTAGAAATCAGGAAAGTATAAATGAAACGCAGATAGTCAGCCCTAAACATTCTATTACTTTAAAGGGGTAATAGTTATTCCTTTAAAAAGTGTAATATAGTTCGATGCATTCCCTATAACAAGGAGAAGTAGCACTCACAACAAGTAGTAAATAAGTGTAAAAATATCTCAGTATATACAGTAACTACACAAACTCACGCACAGCAGACACCCGGTAGTTGCTACAGTGAAACTCACACACATTTTGTGTACCTTTACACACAAACATACACACACACTCTCACTCACTCTGGCCCAAGGTGGATTTCTAGAGGTGCATATATTTACATATATCTGCATGTTTAATGAGTTTTGGGAGATCAAGCGATCCGAGCAGCCCTTTGTGGGTATTTCTTTTCTTTTTTTCTTATGTGTGTGTAAGTGTGTGTGTGTATGTGTGGAGGGGGGGTCTCCATGTAAATATCACCCACTGTGTGTTGGCACCCGTCACAGATGGTCGGGGGTGAAGGCGCCCTGTAGGCACAGGATACCTATTTCTGTTTGTCTGTGTGTGAGACTGGGAGGCAGAGAGAGTGTGACTCTTGTGTGTGCACGCTCCCATGTGTGTGTTTGTACTACGTGCACTTTTTGGTGTGTTTTTGCTTATGAGTTTCTCTGTGTGTGTTGCAGAATGTTCGTTGTTTTCTCCTTTGTGTGTGTGCGCACTGTGATACTGTATCCATACGATTTACCTCTGATGTGTATGCATGTGTCTTCAATACCCTAAATTAGAGTGCTTGTGTGTACTATTTAGACATACGTTCTGCAACCCTGTGTGTGTGTTCCCTTGTTTGTGATTAAGCATGGAGCTGTGTGTGTGTGTGTGTGTGTGTGTGTGTGTGTGTGTGTGTGTGTGTGTGTGTGTGTGTGTGTGTGTGTGTGTGTGTGTGTGTGTGTGTGTGTGTGTGTGTGTGTGTGTGTGTGTGTGTGTGTGTGTTTGTGTGTGTGTGTGTGTGTGTGCGCCTCAGCATGTGTGTGTCTCCCAGCATGCAGCGGGGCCATGATGGCCCTGTTTTGGATGATTGATGTGTTGGAGGGATCAGCGAGGAGCCCAGGTTGGGCCTGAGCCTCAGTCTGACACACTGCTGCTTCCCTGCTGCTTTACATATGTAGACACAGCAAGACGCCCCCCCCCCTTCCCCATCCCTCTCTGCATCCCGCTCTAACACAGCCAACACAGGTTCCTTTTTTTAAGGCTTTTATTTTGAAGCTTCTGTTCATTGCCTGAAAGTAACCATGCGCTAAAACAACAATGTTAATACCATATTCTGAGGAGCTAAGGGTAAAGTAATATTACTATATTATTTAAACTCCATTATTCTTAAAGCCAGGTGAGTTTGGTCGGGTAAGGATTGTGTTTTAATGTAATGTAATGCCAACATTATACACACATTTTATCCTGAGTTTCACTTGAGATTTTTATGAATTATATGTTTCCACGCTAAGAAAAATGACAATAATGTGAACATAAAGTTTGCAGCTGCGTGCAGAGATTTCAATTTACACATAGGGTATCAGCTGATTTTTAAAAGGGGATCGATATTCTCTGCATTCTTCTTTCTAAACTCCTTTCTCTTCTCAGGCTCATCCTCCATCGCTGGGTCTCACTTTCCTCTCCCTGACACTCACCGGTTCTGATATCCTGCCATCTCTCCCCCGTCACTAATCCCCCCTAACTCTCCTTTTTCTCTCTCTGGCTTTGAAATCCTTCCCCTCTCCCCTCTGTTCCTCTGCCTCTGCTAATCCTTTCATTTTCTTTGTCTCTCTTTTGTCTTAAAGTCAGTTTAATTTCTCCTTCCCTCATGCCCTGGAGTGCTCACCCTTTTTATTCCTCTATGGTTAAACATCATGCCACTAGTATACCATAAAAAGGACTTATGGCTGACTTCATCACCAAATATGACAATGTAATATTTTATTTCCTCACATATAATTAGAATGTACATAAAGTAATACCATCCAAAAATTGTATTTATTCATTTCATGGTCAGGCGAGTATGTTAAAAATTACCTTCAGCTTAATTAAAAACAATCAGGCAACTCAAAATATTTTCCTCATGAGGTTTCCAAGTGACAGCGGGGTCGCAGCGCCATGGCGAGCGATGTCGACCCAGTAGAAAGGCATGCTGGGAGGCTGGCAGGCATGCGAGGCGTATCGATCCACCTGTAGCATCCAGCTGTTTGTTTACCAACAACAAATCAATGCAGCGCTCAGCTGGGGGCCGCCATGCCTGGCCTCTGGTCTGCTGGTAGCACTCACACACACTCATATATAGAATACACACACACACACGAACGTTTGGCAACTGCTCTGGTAGATGTTCTAAGTTTCTATGACATTAGTTTTTGACTTGCTTTGGACTATAGGACGTTTTTCTTTTTTTTCCGAGTATGACATTACAAGTTGAGTGCATAAACTGAATAAGCCAGTAACACTGATGTTTATTTAAAAAAATTAAGGATAATTTCCCACAAGCTTGTTAGTTCACCAAATTACTGGAGGTGATTCAAAACTGTTTGAGGGAGTCCTTCATCCCCAAAATGACCATTAATTACCTGGTTACCTTGAATTCTTGAGGATTTTTCTTGCATGAATCCACAGAGAACAAAGATTCTAAAGAACATGGAGGTCGATGTATAACAACAGCAAAGCTATATTAAAACATCTGTTACGAAATTTCACACAATTCGAGATGTATAATCCAAGTTTAATTTCACAGCATGAGACTTTTTATGCAAAAGTATTTTTAATATTAAGGTTTTGGTGGAATTGCATGTATTTGGCAAGACAACTCTGTTGTGATTTTTTTTTTATCATTGTATAGCCGTGTAAGAAAATACAAATTTTAATTCTCAAATTCAAGTTTACACAGAGTTAGTAATTAATACAGAGGGGGGAAATATTCCTTTACGTTATCAGCTTCAAAGGCCGATTTGATAGAAATGTATTCGGACAACTATGGCTCCATTACATTTTGATGTTATATTCATTTGTTCCAATTGTTTTAATCCGTGTGCCCTGCCTAATACATCTTTAGGCATTCAGAGGATATTTTTCAAAGTCTCGAGTCAGAAAGCAAAGTTAAAGTGAGGTCACAACTCGGTGGTTAAAAGTCAAGGTCACTGTTACCTTAATAATTCCATAACCATAATTCTAATGTCCATATGATAATGACAACAACTTCACGTCCAATAAGATGAACTGTAAACCTGGAGGCATACAACCACAGGGCGGTAATTCTAGTGTAGTCTACTGTAAAGTCATCAGATTTATGACTCGAGCTTAACTCAAACCTGAGGGAAATGACTCGAGTCCACACCTCTTCAATAACGCCTGGATCAAACTAAATGATATCAGCCCCGGGAGGCAGGAATAAAAATGAGCATCGGGCATGACAATTGCTCGCTTTATCTGGTGTTACGTGTCAGGTGGAAGACAGACGAGCCAGCATCTGGGACGCTTCACTTGCCACATACATCAGTACTTATAGCTGAAGATAGTTTGTAATGCCTGTCCCTAGATGAGATTTTATAAAAACACACAAAGGAAAAAGACATACAGTTGTAGAAAACAAAAACAGCGATTAAATAAAGTTAGAAAACTTAATAACAAGCACCATATCATATAAACGGCTAAAAGCTGGGCCCAGTCATGATGTCATGATCAAGTGTGAGTTTTGTAAGTCAGGAGTTCATCTAAAAAAACAACCACAAAAAGACACATGTTTTTTTCAGGTTCATCATTGTATTTTATGTCTCTCCTGTGACTTGTTTACACGCTTTATTCAAAAGCTCTTTATTTTTCTCATACTGCCTGTGCTGCAGCACCTCTTTTCACCCTCTGTCTGAAACCAGAGCCCAGTCTGCTTTGATTGGTTAGCTGGCCGGCTCTGTTGTGATTGGTCAACAGCTTGGAGAAGTCCAGGCCCTTGGCCTATCACTTCCAATGTGTTGGAGCGCTAGCCAATAGAAGCACCAGTCTTACGTAGTGATGTCACGGAAATAAACAAAGGAGTCCAATCGAGGCGTTGTAGGACATTTTAGCCTTTGAAGACCATTTACATGCACAAAAAATGCATTTATAATCTGAGGAGTCTCGTTATTTCATTTGTATGCATGGATTTAAGATAATTAAGTTTAATTTCAAATCTCAACATTTTGCTTCTTATTATTAATTAATATTATGGTGGCAGTGCAAGTTGGCATAATTTACCAATGTTTGATTGTTGTGGATGCAGTTTTGATCAATAAGTGGTTAAGGAGATTAAGTGATTGTCCACCAATCGTAAGGTTGGCGGTTCTATCCCCAGCCAATGCAGTAAACATGTCAAAGTATCTTTGGCCAAAGGCTGTTTGAATATGTGTGAATGTTAGTCTGTGCCACCGCTGTATGAATGTATTGGTGAATGTTGAGTTGTGTGTTATTTTAAAGAGTTTTGAGTGGTTTCAAAGGCTAGAAAAACAACAATGCAATCCATTTACTTTGGCTGTACATTGGCATGAAGCAGAGCCATATTTATGTTAGAGAGTCTAGTGATGTAGTCATTTACAACATCAGTGGTATATTCCAACTTTCTCCCCATGAATTCAGTCCACTAAAGTATGTTTTCCTATTGAATCAGGGTTGTTGCTGAAATGATGGCCTTGTTGTTGTGTTTTTTTCCAGGTGACTGACCACAGAGGCACAGTGTTGAGCTGCAGTCGACCGAGTGACGAAGCATCCGGAGCTCTGCTACGTGTTACACTCATCCTCTACGGAACCTATCACCCACACAGGGCCGTGCACGGTATGTAAGAGTGCGCTATAAACACATGCCGACTGAGGAGAGAATGGAAGCAGGCGGGATTAACATGTTCTGAGTGTACTTCTGAAAAACAACACCTAAATTAATTGATACATTATTTAGTTAAAAAAGCAGAAAATCATTTAATTTAAAGAGACATTTCAGTGAAACTTTCCATGACATCCACTTCCTATGATGCTTATATGTATCATTAGCTGCTTAAAGAACTATCTTATTATAAGCACTCATAAATAATCATGTTGTTTTATAATACATTATTAAGCTACATAATAATATTGTCATCTTACATTATTATAATGTAATAATGTGATTATAAGTCACTATAAAGTTCTCACCGTTTGCTTTATTTTTATGTTTTGTTTGTCATGTGTAGATTTTATTAATTGTATTTGAACTTTTACTTACGTTTAGTAACCTCATATCATATCATCACAATATCTTTAATTGATGTGATTATACAGGAAAATAAATGATGAACTACAACTATGGGAATTAAACAATACGATCATTGCAAAAGAAAGTGACCAGCAAATACAGTATGAAGAATTATGATAGTTAAGTCATTTAAAATGCTTTTATGATGTTTTATGGGTACTGTTATAAATCATTATGAATATGTATGAGTAAATAGTGAATGGACTGCATTTGAGACAACTCAAAGCACTTTTTTGATTGCTGAAATATGTATACAGTGCTATAAAAGATGCATTATAAGTATTTTACAAATGTATTATGGACAAACAGACATAGAAAGTGATACCAAACAATGTCAAATGTTTTTTAAATCCACAAGTACAGAACAAAGACTTCCTCACCCTCCAATCACACCTCCACCTGCCACCCCTGCTTCATGGGCAGAGGCGGGGTAGTCAGAGGAAGTAAGTCAGGCCACTGACCACTGAGACTGTGATGTGTAATTACAGCCTGACCCCTTGGCTGCCCCTCCCCCTCCTCCTCCACGGTGTGTCAGCTCACCGGTGCCCACAACCTCCACACACACACACACACACACACACACACACACACACACACACACACACACACACACACACACACACACACACACACACACACACACACACACACACACAGACACACACACACTGTTCATTCACAGGTTTCATACAGTGTTGCTCTTTCTCAATCTTTTCCCCAATGACATCATTCTATAGTAGTTTGCCTGCTCTGAACTTCACCCACATTACAATTTCAAAACAACTGTAGGACGATTATACTGAATGCTGTTTTGTATATTAATGGAATGCTTTGAAATGTTAGGAAATATAATTATTCCACATTATTTAATTTTGTTTGCCAAGATTTAGATGCGGAGATTGAAAGCAACCTGTAAGCTAGTTAATTAAGTTAGAGCAAAAACATTGGACAGAACAACGCCCTGTGTTATGCTAAGCTAAGCTAACTTCATTGCTAGATGTTTGCTAAAAAGTGAAAGAAAGATACCTCCCTAAAATACTTTTAATTGATATATACCCCAAGACTTTTAAGAATCTTTTTGACATCTTATGTTTCAATTAGCAAATTAGGCATTATCTAATGCTGACTTTTGATGAAATCAGGAGAAATCTGCAGAAGCAATTAGACAACGTTAGTAGTAGCTATAAACACAGAAATTAGTTTTCCAAAAATGTTTTCCATAGGTCAGAAGAGAAGACTTGTCTTGAAGCTAAATGGCCCAAAATCTTCAAATTAAACCTTACATTAAAACCTTTTTCTCTGTTTGCCCTTAAATTATGCTTTTTAAGTCTTCTTTAAATTTTGAGTTTACACTGTTAACAAACTAGAATTTAATTACATTAGCTTTGAAATGGTTCACACTTCCTGTCACTAAAGCAACAGGAAGTGTGTTTAATTTCATACCATTTGCTCCCCTTTTAATTATCAACCTTCTCTTATAGGGCATCTTTGGTAAAGCCAACTGCATTTTTTAGGACAAAAACCGTGACACTTTTGATGTCATTTATACTGAAGTGGATATGTTTTCATGTAATTGCAGTCCATTTATATTGTTCTCTCCTCAATCTATTGTTAATGCCAGCTAGCCAGCAGATACCACATGGTGAGCTTTATGCTCCTGATGTGTAGGAGAAAGCTGTGTGTGTTGGTGTGTGTTTCTCTGCGTCTGTGTGTGTGTGTGCCTGTCCCTGTTTGTGTTTGTTTGGTGGCTATACAGCATGTGAAGGCAAATTGCTGTGATTATGTGGCAGTAATTGAACAGGGATGGTGTGTTTAATTGAGTTGTTGTTTCCTGATGTTTCTCTGTAGTAGCAGGAGCCGTCGCGCTGACAGGTGCCTCGTCTCGGCTCCCTGAGAAGAGAGGCTTTTTCTATGTATACCGGCGTCACATAGGCTTTGTTGTGTCTTTTTGAGCAGTGTTTCTGTGTGTTTTGGCTTAATGGTGTTTGTTTGGTTGAGGGATGTGCTTGTGAGTTTCAGCAGATTGAGGGAAGCGTGGGGTTTGTGAGAGTGTTCTTCACAAAGTTATATTTTTTGATATGGCTGTAAATGCGTATTTATAGTCTAAAATGTTTGTGTTTGTGAATGTCTACCTGTCAAAGTACCCGTTAAAGAATGTATGTTTACACAGGTTTACTTGTGTATACAGTATGTCAATGGGCCTCATGCTGCACAGTCTTTTACATTTCTCTTGTTTGATATTTTCTTACATTTTCTGGTAAGACAAAAATAAGAGAAGTCAACCAGATGCATCAAACAACTTAACCATCAAATCTTCTCATACCCAGGTGTATTGAAGGATGAATCCATCTTCATCATATCAGAGGCTGAGAGTTCTAATTGTATTCAGTGCCTCTACTGTGCCATGTTTACATGCTTAAATGTTCATAAGGTCTTTAATTTCCTCATACTGCCTGTGATTCAGCTCCGCTTTTCACGCTCTGTCTGAAACCAGAACTCAGTTTGCACTGATTGGTTAGCTGGCTGTATCTGTTGTGATTGGTCAACCGCTTAGGGATGTCCCACCTCTTAGCCTATCAAGTACAATGTGTTGGGGTGCTAGCCAATTGAAGCCCGGGTGTTACATAGTGATATCATTATGTTACTAAGTAAACAAAGGAGTCCAATTGATGAGTTTCAGGCAGGGGGAGTGTGTGGGAGAGAAACTTTGGGATGTTAGCCTTTGCAGACCATTTACATGCACAACAACATATTTAACAAACTACAGCAAAGGGAAAACCCTAGAACGCATTATAGGGCCTCTTTAATATTAGCGTATAGGACACGGCCCCTAAACACTATATATGGGCAGGTGTTGTGACGTGTGCAAATAATCTGGCACTTGCCCAAGATTTTGAGGGATGCCAAAAAAAAAGGCTGAAAGAAGGACAACTTGAATAGTAGTGAAGTCAAGGTTTTGTTAAATAAACTCAAACAGAATAAACATGTGTTTTCCAGAAACATATGTTTGGAAGGGTTTGTATTGTCTTAATTGGCATCAATGGACCGATAGTGTGTCTAATGGACACTTGTTGAATTATCCAATTATTATAACCACCAGACAACAACTTTCTTTTGTTGGTTTTGTGGGCTCTAATCACAAGATGTTATGGGATAGGAGAGAGGGCTCTGCACCACTCGTAAAATCTTCTTTTAACTGGGAGAAGAGAAAACAATAATTACATTTTTGAATTCTGAAAATATGACAAAATAGTAAAGAATTGATACAAATAAGAGATACTTTGTTATTATATTGCATCCTGCATTATGCCCACTTGTTTTATATACAGTATGCAATGGACTATTCATTATTCCCTTTGTGTTTTATTAACATACTTACACACACACTTACATTTCAGTCTGTGTGTTTGTGTGTGTCAATGTGGCTTTATCTGATCGGCCTCCTGGGTTCTATGGCCCAAATCAAAAAGGTAGGAAACATCAATTTCACCATCCCGTCTCCTCCACTTCCTCCCCCCCTTCTCCTCCTCTCTCCTTGCACAGTTTCTCCTCCCCCCTATCTCCTCACTGCTCTTCTCTCCTTCTTTTCCTCGCCTCCTCCTGTCCTGCTCTCTGCCGAGCTGTGATTATGTTCCTCCTCTAAGCACCAATGATCTAAAGGCTTCAGCATGTGTGTGTGTGCCATGTGTGTGTGTGTGTGTGTGTGTGTGTGTGTGTGTGTGTGTGTGTGTGTGTGTGTGTGTGTGTGTGTGTGTGTGTGTGTGTGCATGCGTGTCTGTGTGTTTGGTGACTGGTTGGTGATCTGAGCAGCCCGTCTCTGCACATTGTGCGGCACAATTCACGGACGATGTCTCCAGATGAATGCCTCCATTCACAATTACCGCCTCTCCATTAGCTGCAGCCCTCGCCGACTTGTTGTTGTCTTTTCTTCTTCCCTGCAACAAAAAAAAAGCAATTAAAGCAGGACAAAAACAAGCTGGAACACAGGCAGTGTACCTGGAACAGAAGAAAAAAACTGCGAGAAACGGGGTGTGGGTGTGAGGGTCGGTGATTCTTCAGTAGGGGTTCACACTGCACACTATCTCCGTTTTATTCTTGAGAAAATCCTCCAGGATTTATTTGAACATTCACGCATGAATGCAATCTCCTCATACAACTACTCAGTGTCGGATTTATATTTTTGATTTCCCTGTTGTACTCTGTCTTACGGTTCCATTCTTAAAAGGATCAGATTGCTTCAGAAGTGTAGAAAGCTGAGGGAAACCCCTCCAAAGTGAGGGCAGTTTGGTTATGATGTTCTTGAAGGAAATAGGATTAAATTAGATGTATGGTTAAGATAAGGTTACTTGTTTGACTTTTATTTTTATTTTTTCACTCCACTGAAAGTGAAGCACAAAGAGGACATTTCAGCAGTTCCAGTTTCAAGACTTTCAATCAAATTGTGATAAATGAACAGCTGGCAGAAAATGGTGCATTTTGTATGACAAATCTACTTATTTACCAAAGATTAGATTAGATTCAACTTTATTGTCATTGCACAAGTACTAAGACAACGTGAAGTGCGAGTGTAACATAGTGATCTCACTATGTTCCTGAAGTAAACAAAGGAGTCCAATCGAGGCGTTTCAGGCAGGGGGGAGTGTGTGGGAAGGAAACTGCCTTTGCAGACCATTTACCTGCATAAATACCTTTTTAACAAACAGCAAACGGAAAACCCTAAAGAGCAAAATAGGGCCTCTTTAATCAGGAAAAGTGAGCTTAAAGCTTAAATATGTTACCTTAATTTAACTTTACATTTTGGATGAAAACGTAGCTACTGATTCAAACAGTGCCATGCACCACTTTAAAAGTCCTTCAAAGCTTCTCTTCTCCTGCTTCAGAGGGACCCCTGCAGAGTGTTGTGTCCATGGGGTCACGTCACCCCGTCCCACACAGGGGGCTTCAACACGGGGACCGCTACCAACCTCTGGAGCTGATTGAATGGATCCACCAGATGGAGAGAGGCAGGAAGATACGGGCTGCTAACATCACTCTACCAGCCAGACACAAGGTACAGTACTGTACACAGAGCGGGAACCCACATGTTTCTCACACTGTGATTTACTGTTCCAATAAATCACTGGTGCCGCCTAATTTCCTATGGATTTCAATTTCCCCCTGGACATATCTGCATTGATCAACTTCAGGTGTGAGGATGTGCCAGGCGTCGCTCACTGTGACACTGAGGAATTGCTCGCAGACCTCTGCCATGTGTGTGTGTGTGTGTGTGTGTGTGTGTGTGTGTGTGTGTGTGTGTGTGTGTGTGTGTGTGTGTGTGTGTGTGTGTGTGTGTGTGTGTGTGTGTGTGCGTGCGTGCGTGCGTGCGTGCGTGCGTGCGTGCGTGCGTGCGTGCGTGCGTGCGTGCGTGCGTGCGTGCGTGCGTGTGTGTGTACAACAGTGGGATTTGCGCACACGCAGCATTTCTGTTCAACGCAGAGGCTTTAGGATACAAATCCTTGAGTAATAACATCTGAACATGTCAGAATCATACAGACAGATGAATAGGGAAATTGTTATTCTGATCATATCTGCTCGTGCTCTGAGTGCAGGCCTGATTATGAGGAATAATTAAATATCATTCTGGCTTGACCAACAGTTGCTACTGCGGAAATAAGAGCAGGGTATAACTCCTCTTTTATATTAAAGGATAGGTTGTGGTCTCCTCAATAGGGATTGATCGATATTTTGCATATTGCTAAAGCTGATACAGATAAATGGACATTTTTGAAACCCTTATTTCAGATCAAACTCTGGTAGAGGAATTAAAGAGGCCCTGGTGTGTTTTTTTGGGTTTCCCCTTCTGTAGTGAAATGGTCTGCGAAGTCTAAAACCCCATGTTCCTTCCAGAGGGAAGGCAAAAGCACTATAATAAACTTGTTTTAACATTATTAGTGAAATAACACTAAATAATTGTACACATTCACCGGGTAGAATAACTTCTTCAACTAAGGCTAATGAAGAACATACCATATTTATTCATATGTAACCTGTTCAAGCAATGCTGAAAAATGTATCTCACTTTAACAGGCTTCTTCGAATGGACAACCGGGGCGAATATGACCTATTTCACAAGATGTGAAACAATGTTTTCTCTGTTATTATAATTCTAATGGTGAAGGAATGTAATATGGCTCTTCCTCACATGGCCTACACTTAACAATCATCACAAGTAGCAACTTTGCTGTACATTAAGGACACTTAAAACAACTCTAAATTGCAATCATATTTGTTATTTGAATCGGCTTTTTTAAACGTTGTGTGGCGTGGGTTTGGCTGAAGCTGGTGTTTCAATTTAAATACTGTACATACGGTGGCCGTGCACCAACAAAAACATTTCTTGCAACATGTTTTATTTGCAGCCTTTTTTTTATGCTGTGCTTTTAGTGAACGCTGCACATGTTTCGTCATGTTCGTGAATGTTTTCTAAATGTGTTGTGAAGTTGGTGAAGATGTTGCATATGTTTTGGCACCTTTGTGTTTTTATATTTGCATCGCTTCTAAAGCTGCCGCAGTTTGTGTGTGTGTGTGTGTGTGTGTGTGTGTGTGTGTGTGTGTGTGTGTGTGTGTGTGTGTGTGTGTGTGTGTGTGTGTGTGTGTGTGTGTGTGTGTGTTGCTGCCTGACATGTCCTTGCAGGGGAACACGCTCCGCGGGCCTGTAGATGAGTTTTGAGCCGGTTTTATAGGAGGAAACAACGAGGCCTGACAACGTCTTTACCCCGAGTTCCTCCCCTAGAGGCAGATCTGAATGGATCGTAGAGGCAAGGAGGAGAAATAAATTGGAGAAAAGGATAAATCGATGCTTGGCGGAGAGGCAAACAGACCTTCCAACCCCCGGCCCAGACACACACACACACACACACACACACACACACACACACACACACACACACACACACACACACACACACACACACACACACACACA
>NW_011333040.1:21815974-21826035 GCF_000735185.1 Notothenia coriiceps
CTAGTGTTTTATTGAAGCAGTTCCTGCCGTTGCTACGTTAGTTCAAACAGTAACAACGGACTATTTTTCTTTAGCAATCAATAAAATCATCTTCTAAATCCATAAAAGCATTTCAATTCATATTGGGGTCATGCCGTTACTTTGTTGAGAATGTGGCCATGTAATAAGCGGGATAATGTGCACATTGCATAATGTGCCTTCATGCCGATCTAGATCCCTCCGCAAAAAAAAAGAAGAACCGGCTCGTTCGCGGCGCGAACCGGCTCCCGTCGTTCACTTAAAAGAGCCGGCTCTTGGAGCCGGCTCGTTCGCGACCGACACATCACTAGTGCTGAGTGTGAATCAGAATCAGAACACCTTTTATTAGTCGCACAGAGGGGAAATGTGCATCATTACAGCAGGAAAGACCCACAGACAGCTTAATGTTACCTATGTTAAGTGTGCTGACTTTTCTATAATGTCCCACTGTCTGGCTACCCGCATAAAGTGAAGTGCTCGGCGCAGTTGTCGGCGAAATGTTGCTCCTCTGTTTTCATTGAAACAGCTCCTTATATCCGTTAGCGCAGCTAGCTAGCACCAGATGCTAACAACAACAATACACGTAAGGTGTGCTCGTTCTCTCTCTCTCGCTCACGCCACATATACACACACCCTCCCGGTCCTCCCGATGGCCAGTCGGTGCCTGCCGGTGAGCGTGGAAGTGTGGTCTGCCGCAAGCGGGCGGCAGGCGCGGGGCTGTCAGCATCAGCTTGTAGATGGTATTTTAAACTCGATGCGCTCTGAAACTACGGGGCGGCCGAGGAAAAAAAATACACATGCGTTAATCGCGTTAAAATAATTAGTGGCGTTAATTTGTTTTAGCGTTAACGCGTTATTAACGTATATATATATATATATATACAGTTTAGTTTATCATTCAGCCTTGGGTAAGACTTTTATAGTCTATGGCTATGACGTCCATAATGCTAAATGGGAGCAAATGTTAAAAGGGGACCCAATTATCCCAGTGGTGCCGTTATAACTGGAGATCAAGGAATGCAGCGAAACGCGGACTTGGTTTGCCTGCAGCCCGCTGTAGTATTAGCTCAAGAAATTACGTTGAACAAGGCTTGAACATCACCACAATTGTTTTGCTATGTATCGGTACTTATTTTATTTTATTATCGTGTGAATGACAAGCATTAAGAATAACAAACAATAGCTAATTCTCTTGCAAATTGTGAGCGTGTTAGCCTAGCTTGGTAGCCTCAAATAAATCGGGAGCTTGGAGCCCCGCCTTGTGCTTCAGCAGTAGGTCCCGCCTCGGCTCCGCCTCTTTGCCCTTATTTGGAGCAGGCTGGAGCAGGCGGGAGTTAGATTCTGACGTCACTGTCGAGCCGTTAGTGGCCGACACCGCCTACTTTAGGCTTCTCGGCAACTCTGCAAAATCCTATGGGTGACGTCACGGACACTACGTCCATTTATATACAGTCTATGAACATTACGTGAATAAATAGCAAAAGATAATTCCGCTTGGACTGCTTACAGTTTGTAATGTGGATTATAAAAATAATTGGCACACTGATAAAAGAAAGGGATGATGTTACTGAACTTCTTGAAGAGCATTAGTCATATACATATACAGTGCATATATAGCTTATTACCGTGTTAGTTGAATAACATTTTTTGGATTCATGATGGCTAGACTGTCCCGGGTAAAGAAATGAAAAATAGCGCAAGAGAAGGAAAGAGGTTAAAAGACAGGTTAAAGTCAGAGAAATCAGCAACAGAACAACGACAGGAAGTAAACACTAAGGGAACACAGTATGGGCTCTGGCAGTGTTCAAAGACTGGTTAATGGAAAAATAAAATGTGAACGGACTTGGACAGTTAGAGAAAACCTTGATCAGTGCTGCTGTCATTTTAACTTAACTTAGTTTTGCCGCATTGCCAGCCGTTGGTACGCAGTGGAATGGAAAATGTTTTTCTTAGCGAGAGTAGTACAGTAAGTCAATACAATCATTTTTAATTGATATTGTGAGTCAAGTTGTTGGTTTATTTGGTATGTGGCTGTCAAAAGGCCCATATTGTGTTCTGAGCAAATACAACTAAAAACCCTTTGCTTGGATTAAGTATTTGGTATTAAGTATTACACAGCATGACCATAAATACTAATGGCTTAAAGGTCACATTTTACTGTTTCATATTGAATTTGACATCTTTGCACTGCATGAAGTCAGAAATGCTTTAAAGATGGAAGATGAGAGGGGGGCGTGTGCAAGAGGAGGAGATCGGATGAAGGAAGATGAAGGACACAGGGTTTAAATAACATCCATTACCTTTTATCTGCTTATGAATATATCCTTAGTGGTTATCATAAATGTTAATAATACGTTTTATTGGTAACAAATGGTTTGAACCCATACTGTATACTGCTGGATTGAGCATATTCTATACTGTGCAATACTGCCTGCAACTTTGTCTCTGATAAACAGCACCACAGATGGCGGTAGAGCAAGCACAGTGGAGAGCAGATAGAGGAGAAAGAGAGAGAGAAAGTGTGTTTCCAGCGTCTCGTCTCCTTCACAGTGCTGGAAGGTCAGCCGAGCCTCGAGCCGTAACACTCGCTCCCTTTTCTCTTCAGTCTCGCTTTTATTCCAGCAGCAGCAGCAGCAGAAGCAGCAGCAGCACTGCAGCTCTCCTTGACAATTGTCATCATGACGAATCAATATAGACTCTCCACAGACACCTCATCCTCACCCCCCCCGCTGCCGCCCTTGAGTTTTTAAACACTGATCCAGCAGATAGTCCAGTTAAAGTCTCTTCCCAGGACTTCTATTTCATAGTTTATCCTTCACCTCTCTTCTATCCCTCCTTCCGCCTTTTCAATTAGTGTACAGTATGTTCTCTGTCTCTGTTGGATCGTCCTCTGTTTCACTCTACGGATCATTTGAAGATGTAAAGGTATAATATGCACCATTTCCACTTGTAAAGGACTAACAACAACCAAGGGTTTGTTACTTACTGTGAGTTGTGTACTTACATTATACCAAATGTTCAAAAAAACAAAATGAATCTATAATTTCAATTCAGGTAACGGTAGGTTATTTTGTTGCATTTAATTTCTTTGGATTGCCTTTGCGCATGCATCAGAGTTCGGGTGTTTGCTAGAAGCTGTCATAAACTTGACTTTGGATATTGTGTATCCAGTTTTAAGCCACATTTTCAGAATACACTTTTCAGAACTATACTTTTTTTTAAACTGAATGAACGATTACAGACATTGGACCTTTGCATCAGAAATTCAGAAATTAGAGAAACAAGCCGAGCAAATGTTAGTACTTCACGAACATAATTTTCACATTAAACTCCTTTTCTCACTGTTTTTGCCAATTGTGTTTACTTGGTCTGTTTGTTTCGGAAGGAAAAGACCCCTGCAGATTATAAGGATCCATATAAAACTTTACTCAAAGTCTTAATCTAGAGATATTTAGAGAAACAAATTGAGCAAACGTCAGCGGCATCTTGGTTTGCTTTGAACAAGGTGGAAGAAACACTGATTTTCACGAAAATCTGCTTCTTTTGACTTTTTAGCAGTTTTAATCATCTTGTTTGTGACCTCAAGGATAAAAAGCTTTCTGATATGTCATAATATTGTTGTAGAAAATGTAGCATAAATAGTCCTTCTTGAACATTATTTGCTGTGGACTGGATTGGGTGAGCCATGATATTTAATCCTCACTATCTGTAATAAAAGAGTGATTTTAACGTAGGAGTTTCCAATTTGAGGTGTGTTTCATTCTTTCTCCATGTCCCTCTTTGCGTTGACTTCAGGTGTTATTACACTACGTTTTATTTTCAGCTGACATGCAATTGCGATTTTGTGTGTAAGTGATTCTTTCCAATCCGTTGTAAAGTTGACAACCACCATAAAACCAATCAGTGTGTGTGTGTATGTGTGTGTGTGTGTGTGTGTGTGTGTGTGTGTGTGTGTGTGTGTGTGTGTGTGTGTGTGTGTGTGTGTGTGTGTGTGTGTGTGTGTGTGTGTGTGTGTGTGTGTGTGTGTGTGTGTGTATGTGCTGATTAGCGAAGTGCTAAGGCATGCGGCACGTAAGACTAGAGTGCTAATTCGTGCTGCGAGCATCACAGTGACTCGTCTCGGCCCTCCGGTAATGAGCAGCACTGTCGTTATGTGGCTCAGCTCCACAGTGTTTCCTCCCCGTCTCTGCGACATACTGGGCCTAGGTAATTGGTCACAGAGGGGACAGTAAATCTGTGAGAGGACGTGGGAGAAACACAGAGATGGAGCAAAAAAGTGTGTGTGTGTGTTTGCAGGAAGAGGTAGGTGATAGAGGACAGGGGTTGGGTGTCTTTCATCTTCACAGCTTTTTCTCTGTAAACCTCTAACTGTTTACAAGGATTGAAGCCTATTTGCACACATACACACACACACATACAAAGAGAGCCCCCCCCCACCTTTACTGCTACCACCCACACGTATATACAGTAAATGACCTCAGCGCGCCACAGTCTCTGAGTATGGATTCTAATCAGACGTCGGCAGTATTGTGTCTGTCAAACCCGGCCAAGGTTACTTAACCTTCCAGTCTTAATTTCCCTTCCATTTTAGCTCCTTCCTCCATATCAAACATCAGCACATCTATGAGAGAAAAAAAAAAAAGAAGAGTGCGGGGAGGAAAATGAAGATTGCCATGCTTGGCTGAAACTCGCAGATGAAAGTAGAGGATGATTCACGCTGCTGTGGCAAAATGAACTGAACTGTGCTGGGCTATTTTTAAACTTCTATACATTGCAGCTACTGGAAGGGGACACTGTGAAGCAGAGCAATTCATTTCTATATCACCAGAGAATGGGGGGTTCCTGGAAAGTGTATGGAAACTAGCGCAGTTTACCAGGAAGATACGTTTTTGGTACATTCTGTTAGCTAGATGAGTTAGTTATCACTTAGTCTGACTGTGGACTAATTTTGTCACCTAGACATATTACAAACGTCCAAAATGCCGTCACAATCCTTTACAGATGTGTAGTTTGGATCAAAATGAGGGTCGATTGGAAGATGGCTATGGTTAGAATGGACAGCAGAAGTAGGAGGGTAGAAAGTTAGAAAGGGAGCATTGTTCCCCAGGTTGTTTGCCCCAACTTTACAAGTTGGAGTAACAACTTTAAGAGGCGATCAATTGTACTTTTTCGAGAAGGAGGTTGGAAATGTATTTGCGTTACCAAATCTGTTCATACTGCTGAATGAACCCAAACAATTCTGATTCCGTCTATAAGACAACAGTGTAAAGGTACTTAACTTAGCAGTGTTTAGCTATTATGCCTTGCCTTGCCTTGCCTTGCTTTGCTTTGCTTTGCCTTGCCTAACTTACTTTTGTCTAGTACAGTGTTCACTGGAGCAACGACAACTGCTGTTAGAACCCTAACCCTTAGCGTTGAGATTGGGATGTGTCCAGCATTTCACACACAACTTTTTGAACATTATGAGTACACCTTCTGGGTACTAATTATATTACAACTATATTTTTCAGTATGATTGCAATAATGCAATTTAAGACACATCAGCATGCTCACAATGAAATACTGGTGATATTTATGTATCATGTTTAACAGTTCACCACCATCTTAGTTTAGTATGCTAACATTTACTAACTAGCCCTAAACACAACGTGCAGCTAAAGTGTAGATTCAGGCTCTGCCTGTTGATGAAAGTTGAACATCTTCAAATAAAAAACAGCACAACATCTAGAAGCAGAGAAAGTGCCTTTTCTCTCTCACCTGAAAGGTCCAGAGGCCCTGTGGCTGCTCCCCCCAGCAGTGCACCGTCATCAGGGTCCAGTTCTTCAGGCCGGCAGTGGACGCGTCATTGGGCCTTCTGTCCAACAGCAGTGAGACAGTGCCAGCTGGAGACGCCAGGCTTATGGAGAGGTCACCGCGACACACCGCGCTAATGCTCACTCTCACCTGGTGAGGGACAGGTGGCAAGAAACAAAAAAGACGGAGGTGTGAAAAGGAAGATTGATAGAGGGTTAGAGAAATAGGGAAGACAATACAGAGGAGTGGGTGGACAGAAGACAAAGAGCATCGAGCCTTCTCTTTAGTATCACTGTATGACACCTTGTAGCTGTTTACTGAAAGCGAGGAAACTAACTGAAATAATACGCATTTTATTGACACACACTTTGCTGAATTGATAATTGATAATAATTGTATCTTAAAATTAGTTATTTGATATTAGACACATTTGCCCTCTTACTGAGAGTTTATTCAGAAAGTTGATACCCATGTCATATACAGTACGCTTCATATGAAGATAGTTTAGCATAAAGACAAGGGGAAAAAACTAGCATATATTCTCTATCCTGTTTAATAACTTGGTATTTAATTCATATCAAATGTATGTAAGAATAACAAAACATTTTATTTTTGAATGCATGCAGTTACTGCGCTTTTTAAAATAAATGTTCAAATAAATACACCCCCCAAAACATTTTTGAATTTACACTTTTTGGTACACTTGGTTTTTGTACCCTTTACCTTTAAATCATAAAAAAATAATGACACTTTTGCATGACTTTCTTACATTTAGGAAGAGAGAGCCAGGATATTTTTTTCATTTCCATTCTTTGTGCTATGCTAAGCTAACTTTATTTGTAGCATACAGGCATGAGAGGGGCACCAATCTTTTAATCTCTCTCTGCATGAGAGTGCATTATGCATGTTTCCTAACATTTTTAACAATTCTCGTAAATGTGAAGCTAAGCCTCCTCGGACCAATCAGTGGTCATTAAAAGGTGCCAGATAACTGTACTCATCATAAATATCTAAAGTAATTCATGTGACACATGGACGATTAGGCAAATTGGAGGAAATTAGTCAAATTCATATCGAAATCCAGTCAGTATATACTGTGTATAGCAGACAGTTGGACATTGATCTGTCCATAGCTACCCAAAGATGAAGACAAAGACATGTAAAGAGCAAAAAAGAGAAGACACATTGAAAGAAATGGCTGAGGGGAATATGAGCTAAATGATTTAAATAAGCACTTGCAGCCCCCAAACCCCCACCCAGTAAACACTCTCCCTGTCCCTGTTCATCAGTAGCAGCACATCTGGTGTGACAATGGCACATCGCAGAGAGAGCCGCCAAGCTGCAAAAAGACTGACAGCCCGCTCCTGTTTACAGCGTGTTACCACGGCAACACGTCCATCAATCACACCTCACAGCGATGGCCTGACCCACGCTTTCTGCCAGGGAGCAGAGCCGCAAAGATGAAGCCTTTTCAATTTACATGCTGACACACTCCCGCACTCTCTCTCTCTCCTCGCTATTTCACAAGTACATACAACTCACACACACACACACACACACACACACAGTTAACTCGCACAAACTTGTGCACGTACACACACAGGGTATGTATGCCTGCTGACACAGTTAAACATAAACACATTTGCATGTATGTGCCTGTGCTCAAGAAACACCCAGTTTTGCCATTTTCTGCAAACGACACAGCCAACACATTACACATCTCAGTATGATGCTTTTTGAATGTTCACTGTTCTCAGAACACATGACACAGAAACGCCAAAACGTATTTCTATGAAATATTCAAGCACAAATTATTTTTCAATAGACTTCATTTGTATAATGTCAATGTTAAAAAGGAAACACTGAAACAGCCCTTTTACAACAGTTTTATCAAGAGAAATTGACAATAGTTCAACATTCGGGGAAATACTCTTAATTGCTTTCTTGGCGAGAGTAACATGAGAACAATGCCACTCTCATACAATATCTGTATTTGAAATATGAACCTTTAGCCAGTTAGCTTAGCATAGCATAAAAGGGGTTACAAATGGGGGTGTGCAGCCTGTCGGTTGCATCTCCTCTTATAGTCACTGCAGCGGCTCCTGACTCTTTCATTTGTACCTGAATATGTCAAACCCATCCAAATCACGGCCAACATTTGAAAAATGTATTTTTAGACCCATTTTTGGATGAACGATGTTGGCCAGTGTCAAGCTCACTGACAAACACTGCATTTCCTGTGAGAAATCCATAATAAAAGTAAACTTGTGTTTTGCCAGCTAAATGCTTTTAATTTGAAATCACAGCAGTACAGAGGGTGTTTCTCAATCGCGAGGATGCTGGCTTGGTAGTCGCGTACTTCCAAGTCACTTCCTTCAGAAACGAAGCAAGTATACTTCCAAGCAGGGCCGGCCCTAGACTTTTGGGGCCCTAAGCGCGCTTTGGCTTGGGGGCCCGCCTCACTCTAGCGCGTTCTCACTACACACAACACGGAACCGACTTTTGTCTTATGATGTTAGCATGAGCACATATATTGTATAAATAAGCATGTAAACACTGTGGACCTAACTTCCTCTAGGGGGGGTCCTCATCTCCGCTAGGAGGGTCTGGGGGCATGCTCCCCCGGGAAGATTTTTTTTTTTAAATAATGAAGTTAAAAGCATCAATCTGGTGCACTTTGAGAGCAAAATTAAGAGATCTATGGATACATCTCTCAACATCCATATGAAACAGAACTGTAAACAGATTTTATTTTTCTTATATTTTACAAATCACTCCCCTTTTAAACTGTATTCTTGTTTTTGTCTTGTATTTCACAACTGTTTTTCATTTATTCTCTCTGGCTGTCCATCTCATAAAGTTCACATAGAAACTAGCTGTCAATAGGAATATCATTCAGAAGAATTATAATTTCTTGCAAAAATCTGTCACAAAAAGAGGTTGCACATTTAAATTCAGGTGTTGTTATGGCAACGTCAGTGGCCAAACAGCCACATTTACTGCTGCAAATACGTTCAAACATGCTGTCAACACGTAAAGCAGTGGCAACTATGCCACCATTTCAGCTGACTTTTTCTCAGAAATACTGTCACATAACATCCATATATTTCAGTGCTAGGTTGATGCTTAGCTAAGCTAACTATGAAACACTTTAACTGACAGAACTCAGTATCAACTGTGTACTGTAAGGTAGCTTCTAGCTTCATGTTGAACAAGTCAACATTTTCCAGAGAGCTTTCTTTGAAATCACCAGGTAATGCTAAAAAACATTACATTTAGATTGTATGACAACGTTTTTATTGAGATGTTATGACAAATAAAATAAAGGAAGAATTTAAAACAGATTTGAGTTCCCTCGGTCTTCGTCTCCCGAATTTCCCGGCGTACGCCGGGCACCCGGCGCCCACACGGCTGGGGACGTGATTCTGTTTGGTTCCGAACTTACCTTTATTTGTAGACAGAATAACCAACTGTTCCATGGGTAGGACACTCGACACTGTTACAAATTTGACAGTCAGCCTGAGTCTCAGAAACTTCTACCTGTATTCTTGGTAGAAAAGGAATTTTTGTCTGCTTTAAGAGTTCACCACCGAGTGTGTTGTTGGGTCTCCGGTGGTGAAGACTCGGTCTATTTACCATATACATTTACGTCATTTGAAGGTTTATACGGCTTGTTTACATTCGTTTCGTATTTTTAATGTCATCAACTTCAATGAAACTTAGCGCCCCATTCGATTTGCAATCGTTACATCGATATCATCGTCTATATACTTTCCACGGGATAGTACGTTTTACGTGAAAAACATGCAGAAAATATGGTACTTATACACAGGGGCCACAAGGTCCCTTAGTGGTTCACAGTCTTTTTTGTTTGGGAGAGATAAAAGGAGGCTATGGGTTTAGAGATTTTTCCCCGACGTTGCCTAGGACTATGTCTGACTAGGTCTAAACTTTGTGAAGACACTGCAGTGTCTCACCGGCGATGCCGATAACCCGGTTGAGTGCGTTAGCCTCCTCTGTCGGTGCCCTGTAACCGGCAACTTGACGCGACTCTGCGACATCATTGTACACGGTCCGACATCTACCACGAAAAGAGTGTCTTAAGTCGGGTACGTTTCTCTCACAAATTTAACTCGCTTTACTCCTTACCGATTTTACGTACTGACAAACCATAAAACTTTTTATTTTTCATTTATTTATGACGGATATATTCGTATCAGGATGGATATAATAAGTTTATATCGTACTAC
>NW_011333040.1:21826080-21836384 GCF_000735185.1 Notothenia coriiceps
GAACATCACTCTGATGGTTCTGGAAGACAAGGCATTCTGTAAAGAGCATCAGAGGCAGTTTAATGCTTGTCATAATAACCAGTAATTACCCTGCCAATGAGCCACTGACTGTAACCCAGGTACGCTCAACACAAACAGCACCTGTTCCACCTCCGTGGCCCACGCGGTGGAAACGAGCTATCCGTTGGATGTAAGGACAACCGATAGTCAAGTTCGTTCAATGACACTGGAAATCCAGCGGTTCGGATGTACCTTGACATTCGGTTGGCACCTCTTCTCCCACATGTCTCTTCTACATCAACAACGTGTTCCCCCCGTCTTTCTTCATGTCTCTTCCTACATCAACCATGTGGTCCCCTCATTCTTCTCGTCTCTTCTACATCACGTGTCCCCTCAATTCTTCATGTCCTTCTACATCACATGTGTCCCCTCTTCTTCATGTCTTCTTCTACATCAACACATGAGCTGTCCGTCTTCTTCATGTCTGCGTTCTTACAATCAAAACATGGTGTCCCCTTCTTTCCTCACGTCTCTTCTAGCCATCACATGTGTCCCTCTTCTTCATGTCTCATTCTACTTCAACATGTTTGTCTCTTCTCCATGCGTCTCTTTCTACATCAACGATCTCCTCCTCTTCTCATCGTCTCTTTCTACATCCCCAACCATGTCCCCCCGTCTTCTTCATGTCTCATTCTACATCAACAGTGTCCCTTCTTATCTTCATGTTCATTCTACATCCAACATGTGTCCCTCTTCCCCATGTCTCCTTCTACATCAACATGTGTCCCCTCTTTCTTTTTGATGCTCTCTTCTACATCAACATGTGTCCCCTCTTCTTCATGTCTCTTCTACATCAACAAATCGTGTCCGCTCCTTCTCCCATGTCTCTTCTACCATCAACATGTGTCCCCTCTTCCTTCGTGTCTCTTCTACATCATGTGTCCCCTCATCTTCATGTCTCTCCTAACATCAACATGTGTGGTCCCCTGCTTCTTCCAATGTCTCTTCTACATCAACATGGGTCCCCTCTTCTCCATGCTTCTCCTACATTCAACATGCTGTCGCCCTCTTCCTCCAGTCTCTTCTACATCAACAATGTGGTCCCCTCTTCTTCATGTCTCTTCATACATCGAACATGTGGTCCCCTCTTTCTACATCAACATGTTGTCCCCTCTTCTCCATGTCTCTTCGTTACATCAAAGCATGTGTCCCCTCTTCTTCATGTCTCAAACATTTTGACTGCAAGGAAGGCTTTGGGAGGACACATGTAATAGTCATGTGATTTTAGCTGGCATGCAGTGAACTTTTTTAAGATCTGAGTACTTCTACTTTTACTTTAAAGGACATTGCTTTAGATAAAGCACCCAGTTAAATGTAATCGTACAATGTCCTCCATGGAATTCAGTCAAAAAGGCAGAACTAGAACCCAACATTCATCGTTTAAAGGAACAGCAGCACTGCTACCTGGATCTTGCTCGGTGGCAGAACTGTCAGATCCTACATGGGCCTGAAAAGTGAAAATAAAGAAGAAGGTTTTCATGTGATTTATCGAAGTACTCCCCTCTGAGGAGAGCGAGTGGGGCCGTGGTCAGCTGCAGCTCACAGAATCGGCCTTTCTTTAAATATAATTTTAAAATGTCGATATCCCGTGTAACACCACTTTTTTTAGAGACAATATGAACGTTGCAGTTTTTTATTAGATTAAGAGTCAATGGTTGTTCGCACAACATTTCTTATGTGCGTAGCGTTGGGAGAGATCACAAAGCACCGAACGTCGCATTCATGTGTCGTGAGCGTGTCCGAAGAGGTACATGCAAGAGTGCAGTAAAACCGTGCACAATGAATATGAGCGAGTTTGGCCACCTAGATATGTCCCACAGTTTTACGCTCCTATTTTTATCATATGATAAGTATCACATTCCTAGAATATGGACTGTCAACCTTTGTATGTTTCTATATATAGCATCGCTGGCCATAGGCTGCACACACGCACGAGTGCAAGAACCGAGAAACTGGAACAAGTTAGCACATCCATAGTTTGAGAGAAGAAGAGTAAGCCGGGACATTGAGTGATTCTAAGTGGCAGTTATAAGGAACACATGACGAACACCGCTAAACGTTGAGAGATACACCACACCATCAGCACCACGTGTCTTCGACGCTAAACGCAGATTAGCATCGTAGACCATTCTTCGCGATAATTATCACAACTAATCTAAGAGTTACTCCATCGACCTGTTAATAAACCTCAACAGAGATAATCGGACTACTGGACTTGAAAGCCAGAGTCGACGAGAGCAACAAAAGGCGGAGCGAAGAAGTAAAACAGGAAGCATGAGATACTTTAATACGCACCCATATTGGGACATCTCTTGGAGCCCCTCGAGGATTACCTTTATACTCGGGTACTGAGATCGTGCGTGCTATAGGCAGGCGCGTGTCTTTAGCTCAAGAAAAGGGCTTTGTCATAGCTTAGACTGAAGGAGCGACAGCACCTGAGACAGGAATAGTGCCTGCTCCAACACCCACGACAACTTCCTTTCCTTCCACTCAACATGAGGTCTATGGGTGATCCTTGCTGAGAGAGCAGGCTCATTCTGGAAGATATATGACTCTTGAGTTTGACTACTAAGCGAGCAAGCAGGAACATACACTCTCAGGCATGCTAAGATGAGGTTGGAGTTAACACCACACATTATTCCAAAAGTAAAAACTGAGTACACTACAATACGTAAATGATTTGCTGTGCAAAGCTCATTGCTACGTATACTGTACAGACAGTGACACTTACAAACGTTCACTTCTGACTACTCAACAAGCATTGAAATGACTGAGATATTGCGTTATGTAGAGAGCGCCACATACTACACAAAGAGACGAAAATGGCTGCCGGCTGCGAGAGAGAGTCAGTGGTTATAGGATGAGACACTGAGTAGGACTTTTCAAATCAAAGAGAGGCATACCTAAGTGCTAAGACACCCTCTGCTATGTTCTCATGACATGAATTTATATTTAAAGAAAAGTGGTGCTCCCCCTGCATGGAGTGAGCAAGCTTGAGAAGCGCCGCTGCCTCTCACCTCTCGGAGAAGAGCGTGGCGACTTCGCATAGCAGACATCTGAAGATCAGCCAAGCGAGCTTCACGTCACACAGGAGGAGAAAACAGAGATCCTGACGAGAGAGTCGACCGTGCTTGCTCTCGTAAGTGTCACTGAACCGAATATACCGTCCAGGCATAGCAACCGGAGACGTAGTGCGAAACCCTCCTACCTTGTTGTCTAGGCAGGCCCGGCTCGACATAGACATCAAACGGCGACACCGAGAGTCCTCAGGCGGTTTGTATCAATTTAGGATGTTGCAAATTAAGGGCAGGCGAGGATCATCTAGGAATAACACTTTTGCAAGCGTGTTCACATAATGAACTTGTGCTACTGTTTAAAGCAAGCAGACGATGTCTCACAAAATCTGCACTCACACGTCAAAACTCCTCAAAAAACTATTGACCAGCAGTTCTGACACTGACTGACTGCACATGGGTACGACGCCTTTCCACGTCCTGTCAAATCCCACATGGCTTCTCGCGCAACGGACCAATTTAAAAAATCTCTCTTCACAAACAGTTGCTCACCGTTAGTTCAAAGCAGTAACCACCGACTTATTTTTCTTTTAGCAAATCAATAAAAATCATTTCTAAATCCATAAAACATTTCAATTAATATTGGCGAAAAGTCATGCCGTTACTTTGTTGAGAATGTGGCCTGTAATAAGCGGGATAATGTGTACATTGCACATTGCATAATGTGCTTGCATGCCAATCTAGATCCTCCGCAAAAAAAAGAAGAACCGGCTCGTTCGCGGGCGCGAACCGGATCCCGTCGTTCACGTTCGCGACCGACACATCACTAATCTTTACTCGGTGTGAAAATGAAGGGGGAATATCAGCTGTGTAGCGTTATCCCCTTTCATTCAATATCCTCAAGAATAGACTGTCAAAAAGGAGAGTAGAAGACACGTCTACAGATACTGGTTCAGACGGTTTATCCTGCTCTGTTTATGGTGTGGCTCTGTTCTCAGGTGATGTCTTAAAGCTGATCCCAGGTCTGTGCCATATTCACGGTCACTATAGTAACTGTGTGAGTTGGTTTAAGGTGCCTTACCTGATATCTGTTTTAGTATATTAATATGATTATGTTCCTAATCGTTTAGTAAACTGTGATTATTGCAGCCGTGGCATTTCAATACTTGGGAGGAAAATCCACGTGTTCAAAATACTCTTCACACGCTCCTCATGTTTACCTCTGGCCAGGCCCGCCGCTCCGCATACGCAGAGCACGCAGAGCGCGTAGTGCCTCAAGTACCTGGCGGGGGCCCCCAAAATTAAGGTTAAAAAAATGTCATGATAGTTATTATATTATTACATTAAATAAATTATATAAATTAGTTATGAACAGGCCCACCGTTTTTTTTCTTAATTGTGTGCCTTTTATTACTCAATTTGGGCAAATTAGATGTGTTACCTTATCTATACACCCCCCCCTTCCTGAAATGGTACAGTCTTCATCGGAGATATGTGGTGTGGTGTGATGCGCCAGCGCCATCACGGGTGGTGGACACAGGTGGTGGAGCACCCTCCTGCCTGACGTTTTCCAAGTTAGACCTGATAATTGCTGCGACATTTTAACAGTGAAGAGAAGAAGAATGGCAGTAAAAGGCCCATATGAATCTGGCGGCTGAAGAAGAGAAAGAAAAAAAAACAGACGAGATGAGCTCGTTCATCCCTTGCTGGTAACGTTCGTGCTTTTTTGGTCTAATTGTTTGCTAAACCTGACTTTCAGTGATTATTGCTGGCTAGCTAACGTAGCAAACCTAAATCTAGCGATCCATGCTATACATAGTACATGTATGTATGTGTATTATATATACTATCTACACATCTGAGTATTATATATATAATATATCAATAACACTGAAGAGTGAGAGGACTAAAGTAAGAGAATTTTTAATTGGTCCGTTGCGCAAAGCATTGAGAGCGGAGAGGTGAGATTTATGAGTAACCAGGAGTACTGAAAAGTCCACAACGTAACATGAGTATAGTGCAAGACACTTCATAGAAAATTCCCCCAAAACCAAAAGGTACTGCTACCTCAACGTCACAATGGTTCATCATTCCCAAGTCTCGAGACCCGGCAAAATCGCTAAGCTAAGAATCATTAATATATATATAAACTTGCAAAAAACGGACCCAATTCATGTTTGTTTATTTCACCTGCCCTCCGTTTTTCAAAATATGTGTGTCTTCAAGGTGCCTGTCATCGAGCTACCGACCTGGCCCATTCCCCTCAAATATCGGAGCGAGAATATTTGCGCGAAGTAACTGCCCAACAGACACGAGGTGTGTCGACGACACGAGGATCACCCACCACATGGCAAGCCGGTCACACACACGGTGGTGACGCCGCCAAGCTCCTGGTGATTGGTCTTTTGTGAGAGAAACACAATTACCTCGGAGATTTTTATGTGAGGCAAATGAAAACGCCAGCTATACCTAGGAGCAACAACTGACATGCATGTACTTAGCATGTATTGAGTACTCTGAGAACTCATGTGACCTTACTGCTCCTGATTCCGCAACAATGAGAGAGATACACACAGCACAGCTAATGCGCAACTGAGCCACACACGACCGTCACACATTTATGTCTAACAGACCCCTCACATAACGAGTAATATCTAAAGAGATAACATATTTCACATATCCACACCAGACTATAGAGGCAGGTTCTACGTAGCACGCCTGGTATCATCAAGAGACGCAGTTGGTCGCGGTGAGTTAATTCACACACCTCCCTGAGACCTGAGAGAGCAGTTCAAAGGCTAGACTTACACTATGTGGAATCAAACAATATCAACCCTGAGTACAAACCCAGGCGAAGACGAGGCGCGCCGCGAGAGAGCGCACATATGAGCGAGAGTGAGGAGCTAGGTTTTGAAGCCCAGCAGATCCTCTCAGGACTTCACAAGCGCTCCTTTTCTGTCCTAAAGCACCTCCAATCCACGCAAGATCTCAGAGTAATATAAGAGAGGCTTCAACAGAGGACAAAGGGGTATTAGCTTCGTATTTTGTTATTCCTTTGTTCTCCTCAACCTGGCTTGTTTCAGTGCCAGTAGTCCGATTATCTCTGGGTTTTATTAACATGTCTTTACCAAGGTTTGTGTGTTAGGAGATGCTAACATGCTAATCTGCTGTTAGCTCAAACCTGCCAAGGTGCAGGTTGTGGTCTATATCTCATGAATGACCCACTTTTCCTTTCTTGTGTTATAAAGCAGCAGACGTTAAAATAAGTTGACCTCTTTGATGTCTTCGATAAAGAGACGCTTTAAGAGCTATAAGGACCTGCCAGTGCATGAATGGGAAGTCAGAGGTGGTTGTAAATCTCAAGGAAAGTCAGAGACACACTTGATTTAATCTTAAAAAAACTGAACGTTCAATTGCTTGATACCTCAGAGGGAACTCGTCAGTACTTCATAAATCACCATGAAACTTCTTTTTATTTCACTTTCAGCCCATTGAAGGATCTGAAAAGTCTCCAAACCGACAGATCAGGAGACATGCTGCTGTTCCTTTTAAACGATGAGTTTTGGGTTCTTAGTTCTGCCCCTTTTGCCTGAAATCCATGAGGACATATTAACATTACATTTTTAACTGGTGCCTTTATCTAAGCAATGTCCTTTCAAAGAAAAGTAGAAGTACTCAGATAAAAAGTTACTGCATGCAGCTAATACATGAATATAGATGTGTCCTCCCAAGCTTCCTTGCAGTCCAAAAATGGTTTTGAGACATGAAGAAGAGGGGACACATGTTGATGTAGAAAGCATGAGAAGAGGGGACACATGTTTGAATGTAGAAGAAAGGGACACATGTTGAGTGTAGAAGAGACTGAAGAAGAGGGGACACCATGTTGTGTAGAAGAGACATGGAGGAAGAGGTGACACATGTTGAATGTAAGGAGAAGACATGGAGAAGAGGGACACATGTTGAGTAGAAGCAGACCATGAGAAAGAGGGACCATGTTGTGTAGGAGACATGAAGAAGGAGGGGACACATGATGTAGAAAGAGACACGAAGAAGAGGGGACACATGTGAATGAGAAGGAGACATGGAGAAGAGGGGACACATGTTGATGTAGAAGAGACATGAAGAAGAGGGGACACACATGTTCTGATGTAGAAGAACATCAGAAGAGGGACACTGTTGATTGTAGAAGAGACATGGGAAGAGGGGACACATGTTGAAAGTAGAAGAGAGCATGAAGAAGAGGGGAGCACATGTTGATGTAGAAGAGACATGAAGAAGAGGGGACAACATGTGATGTAGAAGAGACATGGAGAAGAGGGGACACATGTGATGTAGAAGAAGACATGGAGAAGAGGGACAACATGTGGAGTAGAAGAGACCATGAGAAGAGGGGACACATGTTTGATGTACGAAGAGACGTGAAGAAAGGGGACACATTGATTAGAAAGAGACCAATGAAAGAAGAGGGGACACAATGTTTGATGTAGAAGAGCATGAGAAGAGGGGACACATGTTGATGTAGAAGCGAGACATGAAAAGAAGAGGGGACACTTGTTGATGTAGAAGAGACATGAAGAAGAGGGACACATGTTGAATGTAGAAGAGACATGAAGAAGCAGGGGACACGTGTTGATGTAGAAGAGACATGGAGAAAGAAGGTCCCAAAGAAATGTTTCCAAGGTAAACAAGTCCGAAACAGGCTGGGTTTCCAAGTGTTCATTGAAGAACAATTAGACTATCCCGTTGTCCCTGAACATAACGGATAGCTCGTTCCACCGCGTTTGGAAGCCCAAGAGAGTGAAGCAGGTGTGTTGTGTTTTGAGCGTACCTGGGCTTACAGTAGTGGCTCATTGGAGGTAATTACTGGGTTTTATGAAAAGCATTAATGTGCCTCTGATGTCTTTACAGAAAGTGGCCCTTGTTCCTTCGCCAAACATCAGAGTGAATGTTCAACGTCGTGTTGGGTCGGTGTTTTCACAGCTACCTGTCCTCAGGGACGGAACGGCCGCTGGCACGCACGCCCTGTTTGTGGGACGGTGGAACAAAAACCACATTCGAGACGATGGCAACAAAGTACACACATCCTTTACTCAAGTCAATAGTAAAGGCTTTGAAATGACTTCAAGTAAAAAGTAACCATAACTTACAGCTGTAAAGAGTTACCTTGACCTACCTTTTATATGAATAGAACAACATGTCATTGTTAGCTAATGAATCGTTTCCATGGTGACAACGGCAGCAATGACAACGTCATTTCCATTGGTTCTTCTTTAGAGAGAACCAGGAATGATGGGATACACGGATCGTGTTCAATCATAGGCACGCAATGACTCTAAATAATAATGATCACGCCCACCAAACACACATTCAGACTAAAGGAACCAGCCTGTTTGGAAAATGAAGAGAAGTAGAAAGTACAGTATTTGTGTCAACATGTAAGAATAGAAAGTCAGGTTTGTGTTTCAACATGTAAAAAGTAGAAGTAACAGGTTATTTGGGCTTCAACAATGTAAGAAGTAGAAAGTAGCAGGTATTTGAGTTCAACATGTAACGAAGTAGAAAGTAAACAGGTAATGCTTGGTGTTCAACATAGTAATGAAGTAGAAAGAACTAGGTATTAGTGTTCAACGAAGAAGTAACAAAGTAGCAGGTATTTGGAGTTCAACAATGTCTTAGAAGTCAAAGTAAAAAGTTGTCAGGAAATAAGTAAGTGGAGTAAAAGTACTGATACCAGAACATTTATTAGTAGCAGTAACAAAGTAATTTGTACTCACCCTATTTCCCACCTCTGTAGTGGGATAATAATAAATCTCTAATAAACCAAATGTAAGAGGAACGAAAAAGAACAATATTAACTTTCTGACATGTAGAAGTACTAAGTGGCATTGTGAAAATAGTCCCGCTAAAGTTAAAAGTACCTCACATTTAACCAGCGTTAGATATATCCTGTGAGCAATCAGAGTTTTTCTTGTGCAGCTGAAACGTCTGTCTGCCACTTTAAGACGTCTGTTTTATTAGACCTAGAGGAACTAATTCGAATGATTCTAAATCGTTTTCTTTGTTGTCAGTCATGGAGTGAACCAGTCCAAACGACTGAAACGACGCGATGTTCCCCACAGGCTCATTTAGTGTTATCTAATGGTGACCATTGAAATGCAATTTAGATGGTCTCTTATCTGATAAAGTCTGTCTGTAGCTTTGCTCCGAGGTTACACCGTTGTAACGGTCCTGAGTATTTAACTGATTTGCCAGCGGACTCTACAGATTGTTCGTGGATCTAAGGGGTTAGATTTCTGTTAATGTAATATTCATTTAGATTAAAGAGTTAGCCAGCATGGAACTGAAGATGTGTAGACGATTTTATACATCCTTTTTACACCTGAACAGAGTGGGAGTACTCAGATCTTGTCTCTGAGTAAAAAGTGAGTACTCAGATCATGTCTTGAGTAAAAGTAGAAGTACTCAGATCTTGTACTTGAGTAAACAGTAGAAGTACCAGCTTTGTAGCTTGAGTAAAGTAGAAGTAACTCAGTTTGTTCTTGAGTAAAACTAGTAAGTTGACTCAGAATCTTGTACTGAATAAAAGTAGCAAGTACCCAGATCTTTGTTCTTGAAGTAAAAGTAGAGTACTTCAGATCGCGTGTGCTTGAGTAAAGTAGAAGTACTAAGATCCGTGTTACTATGAAGTAAAAGTAGAAGTTAGCTCAGATCGTGTACTTGAGTAAAAGTAGAAGGTAGCTCAGAATTTTTGTTCTTGAGTATAAAGTGAAAGTAGCTCAGATCGTGTACTTGAGTAAAAAGGTAGAAGTACTCAGTCTTGTACTTGAGTAAAAAAGATAGAAAGTACTTCAACATCCGTGTACTTGAGTAAAAGTAGAAGTACTCAGATCTTGTCTTTGGTAAGAAGTAGAAGTACTAGATCGTGTACTTGAGTAAGAAGTCACGAAGACTCAGATCGTGTACTGAGTAAGAATAGAAAGTAACTCAAGATCGTGACTTGAGTAAAAGTAGAAGTACTCAGTGTTATTTGTACTTGAGTAACAGTAGAGTACTCAGATCGTGTAACCTTGAGTAAAAGTAGAAGTACTCAGGATTCGTGTACTTGAGTAAAAGTAAGAAGTAACTCAGAATCTTTGTAACTTGAAGTAAAAAGTAGAAAGTACTCAGATTTTGTTTCTTGAGTAAAAGTAGAAAGTACTCAGATCTTGTACTTGAAAAAAGTAGAAGCTA
>NW_011333040.1:21836429-21848363 GCF_000735185.1 Notothenia coriiceps
GGGGGTATGAATACATTTGATGACTGCTCGGTAAAAAACAAGTTGGTTTCAAAGATGTGTGATTTGATGCATCCAGGGACCCAGATTTAGCAGCTTTTTACCAGCCAAAACAGGTGGCTGCAAATAACAATACTTCAATCAGGAGAGACGATTTTGATGTAAGAATAGATGTGTGTTGCCAGGAATACACAAATGAATGTAATTGAGTTTTGGCGATTAGGCCCCGTTGTGCGGGAGTATAATTCGGGAGGGGCGAACCAATCCGATGAAACGCCCCGGGGTCTATACACTGGTGGTGGTGAATGGATGGTTGAGGTCGGCCTGAAGGGGAGGGGCTTAGCTTGACCCTGGTGGTGGTGAATGGATAGTTGGGGTCGGTCTGAAGGGGAGTGGCTTAGCTTGACCCTGGTGGTGGTGAATGGATAGTTGGGGTCGGTCTGAAGGGGAGGGGCTTAGCTTGACCCTGGTGGTGGTGAATGGATGGTTGGGGAGGGGCTTAGCTTGACCCTGGTGGTGGTGAATGGATAGTTGGGGTCGGTCTGAAGGGGAGTGGCTTAGCTTGACCCTGGTGGTGGTGAATGGATAGTTGGGTTCGGTCTGAAGGGGAGTGGCTTAGATTGACCCTGGTGGTGGTGAATGGATAGTTGGGGTCGGTCTGAAGGGGAGGGGCTTAGCTTGACCCTGGTGGTGGTGAATGGATAGTTGGGGTCGGTCTGAAGGGGAGTGGCTTAGCTTGACCCTGGTGGTGGTGAATGGATAGTTAGGTTCAGTCTGAAGGGGAGTGGCTTAGCTTGACCCTGGTGGTGGTGAATGGATAGTTGGGGTTCGGTCTGAAGGGGAGGGGCTTAGCTTGACCCTGGCGGTGGTACCTATAGCTGGGGTCGGTCTGAAGGGGAGTGGCTTAGCTTGACCCTGGTGGTGGTGAATGGATAGTTGGGGTCGGTCTGAAGGGGAGTGGCTTAGCTTGACCCTGGTGGTGGTGAATGGATAGTTGGGGTCGGTCTGAAGGGGAGTGGCTTAGCTTGACCCTGGTGGTGGTGAATGGATAGTTGGGTTCGGTCTGAAGGGGAGGGGCTTAGCTTGACCCTGGATTCAGAGGGACAGGAGGTGAAAAGGGGTGGAGGAGGGTTGCGTCGAGTCACCTGAAATGACAGCTGTCAGAGGGAAGAGCCGATTTAAAAGAGTTAGCGGAGCGCTATGATAGGCTTGTGAGAATAGAGCGAAGTGATTGGTTAAGCTGGGGAGTGACGCCCCCGATCACTTATTGAGAGGAGAGAGAGAGTAGTAACATGGAAATAGTAAATGAATGAGTAAAGACGGTCTTCCTGGTTGAACTTGCACTGAGCTTCATTACTGAGTTACTGCAAATTCCCTAGCTGTTTGCAGGAGGAAAGAAAAGGTACAGCATCAGTCTGAAACTCTTATTTATTTATTGTGTCTATTGTTTACTGCAGTGAGAGTCGCCAAAGAAATGTCGTTATACTTTGTATGATGACAATATAGATATATTATATTATATTTTAAACTCCTGATAATGCTGCTACTGAAGTTGATCAAATAATGAACCGTAAACTACAAAGCCCACGCTAACGTCTTAAAATATTTTGTTTATCTGACTCTGAATCGGAGATATGATTAAATTCGTAAAAGCAAAAATCATATAGTGATCTCTTACTCTTGGTGTTTCTGTTTGATAAATGATTGAGTTATGTTGAATGATTTCCCACAAAAGAAGGCAGCTAAGAGTGACTTTAGTTAACCTTAAGTCTATTTTATTAATAAATACAAAAACAAGTTAGCAGCTTTTTGGTTTTGGCTCAGCTGTTTCAACACTGGGTCGTTAGCCTTCCTATTTAACACTGATCGGTACACAAAAACAAGTTTCTCCAAAGATTTGAGGCGAGACATTTCATGTATTTGTTTTTTCTGTTGATGTTTTATTTGTAGGTATGAAGGTGAATTTGTGCAGGGTAAATTTCAAGGCGCCGGCGTCTTCACGTGCTTCGACGGGATGAGGTTCGAGGGCGAGTTTAAAAGCGGCTGTGTGGACGGATACGGTAAGAAGTCACTACTCAATTATTTATTTTACACTTGTGTGTTGTATGTTTGTATTTGTAAATTGAGACTTTAGCCGCTTTCACACCAAGTAGTATGCCGTACTTAGTTCCCAGCACTTAGTGCCAGCACTTAGCGCCAGCACTACCGCCATGGAACTAAAGAGCCGATCGCGTTCACACCGGAATAAGTTCCTGAGAGAAGAGTCCCCGGCCGGAAGTCCCCGGAGTTGGGGACTGGCTTCAGTAGAAGCTGCTGGGACTCCCAGCAGCTTCTGCTGAAGCCTTCCGAGTAAATCGCCGGAACGCCGACACCTCCTCATCTCCATGTTTTCTTTTGTGTTGCCATAAGTTATTCTCTCTCTGTTGGTGCGCAGGGCTAATGCTAATGCTAATAATGCTAATGCCAGCAAATACAATGGCGGCTTCACAAAACTTGTCAGAGTTTTTGCGGGCGTGGTTTGCAATTCGCCCAGCCAATCAGAAATTGGAACTTTTTTCTCCCCAGGAAAGAACCACCTCTCTAGCAGGCACTAAAAATGGGGGTAAAAGTTCTCATGAACTAAGTNTTCTAGAAAAAAAGTCTAATTTGAGATGCATTGTGGGACATGTAGTTTATGGGCAACGTGCTTCTGTAAATCATCATGTAACTGTATAATAAACATATAATATTCTTTGCAATGGGGCCACAGAAAATGAATTCATGGGCCGGATTTGGCCTTACATTTTCCGCCACAGATTTGGGGAAATTGGTCCGTGTGCAAAGCATTGTGGGGATTTGAAGGACGCGAAGTCTACCCATGTGCAGCCTCGAAATTACCCCCAAACAAAGGACGCGGCCTCGGTGGAATTCCAAGTATGCTGGAGATTGGAACAGTCCTTCGGCGGCACTCGATGACGTAGTATCCTTGAAATATTGGCTTGGAAGCCAGAATCCTCGAGATTGAGAAACGGCCAGAATGTTCAGTTTACAAGTGAGATCCTGGTCAGTTGTTTTCCCCTATTTCCTATCTTTATGCTAAGCTAAGCTAAAGAGCTGCTTGATAAGGCTTCTAAAAATACCAACCTTCTCATCTAATTCACAATCATATGGGTATATCCCAAACAATTTAAAATTCTGTAAGATCATTATTATATTTGTTTCCAACGAGACTCCTTAAGAAAACATATAGTTCACTGTAGTGTTTTAAATCCTGACCTGGACGTGCTCTACAGTGTTGACCTCATTCTTCCTCCCACGACAGGCATCTGATTCTATATCAACACTGACCACGCCCCCTGGAGAGAGGATCCTAACCAATACAAAAAACATTACATAAGTCAGTCAGACCTCAGACATCTTTATGCATGAATAATAAACATTTATCCACCCTGAAATACACAGACACACACAAAGCAGTGACAGCATGTCTGAAGATAAGATGAAAGATTATTGATTCCTGTGAAGAAGACGTTCTGCAGGTAAGGCATGTGATGCAAAGCAATATAAATAGAACATCAGCAGCTATAGGGGGTTAAAAACCTAGTGTGTAGTCGAAAGTGGTATTTTCCATCAAAACCTTTCAATCCTGCTTTCTTCATCTCAGAGACATATGGAGAACTAGACCATGTATTTCTCCTGAACATCTCGAAGCATGTATCCACCTTTAAAATGTGCTGATAAGAAAAGTGCGCTTCTGGCATCGGCCAACATACGTGTCCCGTCTCATTCAAAACTTCTTCTTGGATTTTGACTCGGGCTAGGAGACAGAACCTTGCTGCACACTGAGATCCTTGAATGCATCTTCCTTTGCTGTTCTAAAGTCCAGATTCAAAAAGGGGATAGATCCTTTGTAGTCAATGCAAACGTGGTATCGTCTTTTTTACAGTTAATCAAATTTTAAAGAATTTCTACGATTTCAGTTTCATAACATTTTAGTTTGCTTTACTCTCTGTATTCTGTTTTTAAATGGTTTGGCACATTGTAACTGTGTATTTTCAAATGGTTTGGGTTATTTTGAAAGGTGCTATATAAATACATTTAATTCAAGTTATTACCTGGTAGGATGTAGTGTAACATCTTTGATGCACTTCCTCTGTGGAGAAACTGTGTTAAAGAGCGTGGTCTGCTGCACCATCAGCCCGGCATCCAACAATCCAAAACCATACCTGGAACAAGAAGGGAACATAAAAGCATATGGGTTTGTTTATACAATCAGAAAAAAAATCCTTATATCCCCACACACATGTGATCTGGAGGCTTTTACTGTATACGTGGGCGGCTGAATGTGCTAATGGCTCCGACATGAGGAAGCAACAAGTCATTGAGGAAGATGATGTTGTCCTCTGACATGATCGCTCCCCTCTCTCTCCGGGGCTGAGGGCTGCTGTGTGTACCGCCTGTAATTGCCCGGAGGATGGATTCCGAACAATGTGCCATCTCACGGACTGTAATCAAGCCTCATTATTCATTCTTTACCACCCCAATCTGGGTGCTGGAGACACAATGGGCGACCCTTAAGCGGCGTCGCTGCCTGGTGACTCTGTGACCGCTGCCTACACTCTCTTCTCCACTTTACCAGCCATCTCTTTACGTCTCTATTGAATCATCCGCTCTCATGTTTCCTCTTTGCCCTCTTCTTCCGCAGAGCAGCCTGCTATTCAGTGTTCTTTCCTCTTTAAAATCTCCTTCTCTCTCCTCCTTTAAACCTGCATTTCTTGCATCAGAACTCTCCTCCTCATAAGTCTTAATTCTCCCTCACATATTTAATTTTCTCTCTTTCACTTCCCTCTTGTTAAAATCACAGTCCTCAGGCAGAAGGGCCGTAACAACCTTCATTCTCCCCAACCCCTCCTCTAGGAAAATCCAGAGGGGGTGACAAAGAGCTAATTTCTGCCATTATTACCATACAGACCTTATGCCGTTAATCTGCAATAAGTGAAATTCATTATCCTGATGACGGGGTCTCCGGGAGCAGGAGAAAGAGAGAGACAGACAGGAGACAGGAGCGAGCTGATCAATAACTCAATCTGCCGCCCGGCATGGGGCTCCGTCTCCTCCGCTCAGACTGTCAGTGTGTCTGAGGAGGGGGGGCATGCAGCAGGGCCCACAGCGTCCTCGTCCTAACAGCACGTCGCACGATCAATGTACACAATCTAATCAGCCAGTATCACCACCAATGACTTTTAGCATGTAGGGCCCCGGCATAATAGCATTAGGCAGACGGGTGTGTGGGGTTAAGGTGCGCGGCTGAAGTTCAAGGTCATTCAGGGGGTCAGAGAAAGCTGTGAAGAGTCGGAGCAAAACACAACGACTAGAGCTGAATGCAGAAGACTAGAGGAGAGAGGAATCGACTTGGACCCTAATGAGAAGTAAAGAACGTTAACATACTGTATATTTGTTTTGCTCTTCAAAATGCGATTAAATGATTGGAGGTGTTTTTGTGTAGTAGTCAATGTTTAATAGAAGCCATTACAAATCGACTGATCTGTGATCCTGAATGCTAAACCATATTTAAAAACGCATTAAAAACATCTTAATGTGGCTGGTTAAACAGCTATGACAAAACCAAAAAAAACGTCTTTGAACCCACTTCAGCGCAGGAATAAAATTAAATTTTGTAAAAATTAAATTAAACCATAAATTAAATGGGGCCTAATATGCTAATTATGTTTAATATTTTCATTTTGTGCCTCTACTGTGAAATGTTTACACAATTTAATGTTCAAAAAGCTATACATTTGTTCATACTGTGCTACAGCACCTCTTTTCACCCTCTGTCTGAAACCAGAGCCCAGTCTGCTCTGATTGGTTAGCTGGCCGGCTCTGTTTTGATTGGTCAACTGCTCATAGATAAGCCTATCATGCACATGTGTCGAAGCACTTGCCAATATAAGCGTGAGTGTAACAAAGTGATGTCACAATCTTATGGAAGAAAACAAAGGATTCCAATGGAGAGAACTTTGAGATGTTAGCCGTAACACAACAGACTCCTAAATGGTGGTAAAGTTTGGTGGTGTTTGATTTATAATCCTCATTGGACCCTGACTCCAGCTGCTTAAAGTAGAGATAGTCCGTTTATTGTGTGGGGAGATTCTTATGTAGTAACTCTAGTTAATATCTTGGATGCAGTGGAAACACTAATATACTTTAATTTCTGGATATGGATACCTAAAATGGATAAGTTTAATAATAACACCAGCAATAACAATAGATCATGTAAGATATTTCCCAGTGTGGGGAGAGCTGATACCCTGACTTCTCATAAAACAGGAACAGTTGGTGACCGGGGCCCGCGACCCTGCTCCCTTTTAGTGATTAAATATACCCTCCCCACCCTGTACCCCTTAGCGAGAGCTGTGCACCTATTAAATCCTACAGCTCCCGCTGATCGATCGGGCTTGCCCCAGCTCCACGGCCATAAACCCACAGACATATATCTGATAGAGAAAGCTGCAGGAAACAGGTTTACCCACGGTAGAACATGATGAAAATGACAGATTTTATGTCCCCTGCCATGTCAATGAAACGCAACCACTGAGCTGAGCAGCCTTGAAGGAAGAACACACAGCCTTCTCAGCCATTCCAAGTCAGTAACACACGTGCAGCGTGAGCCTTGGGATTTCTCCAAACAACATGATTTATAGCAGTATCTTTGTGGGACACTGCTCAGTCATTGCAGGATTTGTACATTTTTCTGACTCGATTGAGGTTTTTGGAAAGACTGTTTAAAATGAAACCCACATCATATCAAGCAATTAGTCAGAGAACAGTCATCACATTCTCAACTTGTTCCTTCTCCACCTCCTGCGTGGTCGTAGGCAGGTTGAGCCAAGCCGACTGCAGAGTGACAGCGGATCTTCTGTCCACGCAGCACGAAGCATGTTAAATCCCCGACCCCCCACCTCCACACATATCGAATCCACGGCCCTCGCATTTTCTCCGTCTACTTTCACTCCTCGACGGCAAATGCCCTTGCACACTCTTAACTCCCTCCTTCTTTTTATCCATTAGGACGAAGGCCACTCCCACCCCCCACCTCTCCATGGGGGCCTCTTTGTAACTGTCGAGGAACCCTTTTCACTTTTTGTTCTGCGGGCCTTCCCGGGTCCTTTCTCTGTTGATATTCACACCATCTGCCAGCAGCGTAAGGAAGGTGAACACAGACCCTCCCAGCACTGAGACATAAACATCTCCAGGGTCGGGGTCCCCGCTTTCGTCTTTGCACACGGCACTAAAAACACAGCTTTAACAACTGGTATGCTGCAACCAAAACAGGTTTTTGCAGCCATCCAGGGACCGAGTTACTGCGGCCTCACCCCTTGTTTGCAGTGGTACGTCCTGCTAAGTCCCCCCCCCCAAACCATCCCCAATAGAAGTGGCTGTAAAGAATCACTCAAGCCGCACTAAGCAGCTGCCTGTGAGTTAGGTCATTTTCCCAGGAGCCACAGAGTGGGCATTGGCAGGACCTCAAAAAGAGGGGACACCATCTGTTCGGCGCCTGAAAAGGTTGGTGACACCTTCTGTGGTACCAACAACTTCTAATTAAGTGGCCAGGAATGCAGGAGCAGCTCCCTCCGCGTGATTGGTCGGCTAGCCTTAGTTATCCTGACTGCAGTTTCACTCACCTCTCTATCACATCTGGGCTAATGAAAAATGAAGAAGTGGAGACAATAAACACTTGATGAAGGTGACACAACAAAACAAGGGGGTTTTGTTTTCGGCTTGGTTTGTTTTTTCACCAGGATTACATAAAAATGACTGGGCCAATTGTTATAACATTTGTTGGGAAGGTGAAGAAAAATTAAGAAAGAACCCATTATTGGATATGGATGCTTTTGAATCCGACTCATGGGGATGATACAAAAACAATGTTTTAAATATGTAAGATTGGGCATTTTAATGGCCCATTGCCTTGCTGTAGGTCTACGCTTCCTGAGTGTATTTCTACTTCCTTTTAATTATTATATTCTTTTGTCCCCTTTTTGTACCACTTAATTGAATGTTTATCGGGTAGCATTGAAAACTGCTTTAGCCCCATGGTCAATCCCAGCGTGGTTTGTTGCTGTTGTATCATGACGCGCTAATTTCATTAAAATCAGGAATTAAATGAAAGAACAAATGGACTTAACATTCGTCTGATTTCCATCGCTCCTACAGCCAAATCTGCTGCTCAGAAATGTTACTAATTAGGCTTATTAAGTAATTAAGAAGAGGTCTTAATTATATCTGCGCCACTGGGACCTGCACGGCACTAACCATGAAATGCTGTGCCGCGCTGCTCCGCTTTATTGGCTGAATATGAATGTGTGCCTTTAAAAATAAAAAATAAATATGGAATACATTTTTAAGGCAGTATTAGGCAAATATCTATCTCACGTGAAATTGCAGAGGTAGAAACACTCAGCAGCCTTCAACAGCGCAGACTCAAAATGTCAAGTGAATTACCTAGCAAAGAGTTAAAAGTTTAATGAAATATATTGCGGGGAGGAAAATGAGGGGTTTGGCACAGGCATGGTTTTAGTCTCAGGAGAATGGGCACCAAACGGCCCTCTTAGTCTCCACAGCCATCAGTCAAAGCAGCAGCCACCCGTCCCCTTCTCTCACACAAGGAGACTTCTCTGGAAGCCGCGATGATCTATACCCCATGACCTCACTCTCAGTGTCCAACATATTTTGATTTGTAGCTTGAGTGTTATTCAAACACAAATTCAAAAGAGGATGAAATTCAGCAGAGAGCTTTTTGTTGGACGCACACCAAGGTACATTCCTTTTAAGATGTCTCTGCCCCTTGTGGGGGAAGAGAGCTGGGGGGGGGGGTGGGATTGGTGCGGAGAGAGAGGATTGAGTAAGCGCGGTGCTACAGGCCCGGCATCAGATACCCTCCCACTGCCTTTATTTCCCTTTGGACAAAGCAAACAACTGAACCGGGAACCTTTGTTTGCCTCTTCAAAGGCACATTTTTGATGCCATTTCACTAAATGTGGAACAATGTAACAATCAAAAACAAAAGTCTGTTTTGTTTAAATGACATCTGCGTCATGATTGCTCAGCATGGAAGCCACACATAGATCAAAAGCTCTGTATTCCACATGCAATGTAAAATAAAACACCTTTGGATTGAGGTCAGTTTAAGACATGTTGGCACTGTGGAAAAGACCATTCAGTGTGGATCAAATCCATCAACATGTAAAGTGAACCTCGCTTACATATAATGAGCGTAACCTAGTTTAGGTTAATACAATCTCTAGAGCGCTACATCTAAACTTGTTTGTTGGGATTTGAGTGTTCGCGAGAGAATAATTATATCATTATAATCTGCTATTTGTCCATTGTTTTACTGCTGGGGTTGCATACAGACAGTAAGGGCAACTTTTTCTGCCCATGAGACTTGAGAAACAATGTCCATCAGTTCCAAAATTAATGGATTATTTTTTGAAAGAATTAGACAGGGTTATGTTACAGAAAGTGTTTTAAGTTGAATGTCGTTTCTCAACAGGTTACGTATTTTTATTAAGACTGCTTAAAGGGTGGCCGCCTAACATAACGTTGGATGCACGATATCAGATTTAAACAACAGACCACAAATTAACGTGCCCGCAAATAAGTGGAAGAAAGCAACATTATTTAAATGGTTGGAGAAGAGATTGTGAAAAAGACAGATAGAACATAATAGGAGTAAAATCTTTTTGGTCCAATATCCATTACGAACTGGCTAGCGTCGAGAAGAGTATGGCATTTTCGCAACCAATAAGTACTCATGAGGTCGAAATATATTAAAGGAGCAGATGATTACAATTAGAAGCTGACTTGTTACTTAGTTACATATACTACGCTCTAGTTTTAGAATTATATAGTGTGTCCATTAATACTAAGTAAACTACAAATACAATCTCAGTATTTGTAGTAAAGAAATGCTGCCCGCCGCGATACCGGGCGTTTGCAACACAAGACAGCTATTTACGCAGAACTTGGTTTAGAAATAGATACAAATATTGATTCATATATTAAGTGACACACAAGGATAAGAGTTTAAGTAATACGCATGTAAAGTCATCCCGCGCCTCCTTAATTATTTCCCTCTTGGTTATGGTACAAAATGGTTATCTTTCATACGCTGCAGTTGTAATGAATTGGTCCAAAAGATTACTTTTTATTTATTTATTTTTACACATTTTCCTAACAATTTTAAATAATGTTGCTTTCTCAAATGTATTTTGCATCGTTAATTGTGGTTGTGGTTAAAAATCTGATATTGTGACATCCATACGGTTAGTCTGTTACGGGGGGCCACCTTAGAAGTCCCTAATAAAACGATACTAACCCTTTTGAGAAACATACTTAACCTGTAAAAACACTTTCTTAACATAACCTGTTAATTCTATACCAAAAATAATCTATAATTTTGAACTGATGACATGTTTCTCAAGGTCTATGGCAGAAAGTGTTGGCCCCTTACTTCTGTATGCATCCCCAGCAGTAAAACATGATCAAATAGATTTATAATGTAATATTCATTCTCTCGCACCTCAAATCCAAACAACAAGTTAATTGTAGCTCTAGAGATTGTATAACCCTAAACATAGGTTACGTCATTATATGTAATGCAGGTTCCACTTTTACATGTTCACCTCCGGCATTCTGATCACTGAGTCTTTCCACAGTGCCAACCATGTCCTTAAACTGACTTCAATCCAAAGGTGTGTACGTTATTTTAGCTTGGATGGTGGGAATCAATCTTGAAGCTTTTGATCTATGTGTGGTCTCCATGCTGAAAATCATGACGCAGATGTCATTGAAACAAACACAGGACTTTGTTTTGATGTGTACACTTCCCACATTTAGTGCATATGCATCAAAAATGTGCCCATTTGAAGAGGCAAACAAAGGTTCCCGGTTTCATGTTTGCTTTGTCCAAAGAAATAAAGGCAGGGGAGTATCTGATGCCAGGCCTGTAAGCACCGCCGCTTACTCAATCGCTCTCTCTCCGGCCACCCCCCGTCCCCCCCCCCCCAGCTCTCTTTCCCGCACAAGGGCAGAGACATCTTACAAGGAATGTACCTCGGGTGTGCGTCCGAACACAAAAAAAGCTCTCTGCTGAATTTCATCCTCTTTTGAAATTTGTGGTTTGAATAACACTCAAGCTACCAATCAAAGGGATGTTGACAGCACGCTGAGAGTGGTCATGGGGTGATACGACTCATCGCGGCTTCGCCAGAGAAGTGCTCCCCTTGGTGTGAGCAGAAGGGGACGCGTGGCGGCTGCTCTTGCGACCTCGATCGGCTGTGGGAGCACTAAGAGGGCCGTTTGGTGCCCAGTTTCCTGAGACTAAAACCATGCCTGTGCCAAACCCCTCCATTTTCTCGCCGCATATCATTTCTTAAGACTTTTAACGTCTTGCTAGTTGAAGGGCTTGCACGCTTGACATTTTGACGTCTGCGCTGTTGAAGGCTGCCTGAGTGCCTTTCTGACTCTCGCAATTTACGGATCAGGACTAAGACTATGTCTGCTAATACTGCTGTAAAGAACTGTATTCATATGTTAGTTTTTAATTTTTAAAGGGCACGACATCGGATATTCGAGCCAATAAAGCGAGCAGCGCGGCACAGCATTTCATGTTAATGCCGTGCAGGTCCCAGTGGCGCCAGATATAGATTAAATCACCTCTTCCTTAATTACTTAATAAGGCCTAATGTAGTAAACATTCTGAGCAGCAGATTGGCTGTTAGGAGCAGATGAAAATCAGACGAATAGCTCTAAGTCCATCTTGTTCTTTCATTAATTCCTGATTTTATGAAATTAGCGCGTCGATGATACAACAGCAACAAACCAGCTGGCGATTCGAACGCCATGGGCTAAAGAGTTTTCAATGCTAACCCGATAAACATTCAATAAGTGGTA
>NW_011333040.1:21848408-21858194 GCF_000735185.1 Notothenia coriiceps
ACTCAACATTAAAAGTATTGAAAGGGCATCAGGTTATTCAGAACCAATTCGAGGGTCTTGCGGTCAATGTGAGAGTACAACGAATCTTCAAGAAACTGAAATAATAAATGATCCCTTAATGTAGAGTGGGAACACTGATTCAAACGATTACAACATATTACCTTGGAAGGAAATATTACAAGTCAAAGTGAATGAATTCAAAGTCAAAGATTGATGATAATAAAAATAAAACATCAGAGAATTGTCCTCTAAATCATCCGTATGTTACATCTTCGCCTTGGGGCTGCCTGCTCTCGCCTGTTAAAGCTTCGTTCCCTGTTGCAAATGATCCAAATTCAGAATCGATGTATTTTGTCTAAGACGTGTCTATGTGTTAATTATTGACTTTCCGTATGCATCACTTAGCCTCTAAAAAGGCTAGCCTCAGACATTGTAATGCACTGACTTCTTTGACTTTGCCACGCTCCTAAAACCCTAAACGCGTGTAGAGTATCTTAAATCAACTCTAGCCCGAGACTATCGCGCTCGAGGCAGATGAGTGCGCCATTCCTGAAACCCAAGCGTCAAAAGGCACCGCAGCCCCCGGTGCGCGCTGCGTCCGCTTCCTACGTGCGCACCATCTGAGAGCCAGACGGGGGGCCTCTGACTCATCACCCATACTTCCCCCATTGGGACTCTATCAACACACGGCGCTTCTAGCGCGCGCGTCTGTCTCCATCGCATTTGCTGGACGCCCACCCATTAATCCAAGCCTGCCTTTTCATCCCCACTGCCTACAAGGCTACCCTCCCACCTGCCTCTTCACCTTCCTACCCTTCAAGGCGTGATAAGGACAGTCGGACACTGAGCGGTCGAGCCCAACCAAACATTCTAGTGCTCTTCACCAAAGCCAGGTGTACTGGACTCTCTGCCCACTCTCCTCCCCTATTCTAACGCTCGCTCCTTGCGGCTGGCCGCTCACATGCCCCCACTGTACATATTATCCCCAAAATCCACCAATATCACTACTCAGATCGCAGCTACACAACTATATGTTTCACGAATGCTCATTGCAAACATATGTATAGCTATGGAACGTAGGATTCGTTATATACTGTCTATTTATACGTTGGTTGAGCTATAATATTATGATCAGTTCGTTGTGGTTTTTTTAATTGTTAATACGCCTGTGTCGATAGTAGTGTTGAATGATTTAAATTAATTTGCCAGCGGCATATATTATTCGCAAAATTACAGCATACAATTGTCAGTGACATAGCGACTGTTATCGGCTTCGATACTGTATAATGTTAGGCACGATTCAGGATTGTTGGAAATTGACTTTTTCATTTGTCGATCCTTCTTGTTCCTGTACACCGCACAAAAACTGAAGTAAGTGTCAGTCATCGTAAGATTCAATTATATTGGATTAGCAAATTCAAAAGGCATAGAGGATACCACTAGAAATGACTGCTGCGACGAGCTCAGTTGTACTGTCTCTGTTGTGTCTCGTTGACGCGACAGTAGCATCTTGATTGTGCACCATGTATGCTATCATATCAAACATTAACTCAGTGACCGATATTCGTGAGCTAACTTATATATTTAAGTCTGAAAGTGGACGTTTCCACAAATTCTATAACACAGGCAAACAATAACAATGCTGCACTGGGTTTCGCGCACCGCCGCAATCGGTGTACTTTGTCCCTTCTTAGTTCCTATTAATAGTTCCGAAAATTGTCGCCGTAGGCAAAAAGAGCCGAGACCAGAAATTGTTCATGACCCTTTCTTACCCCTTTATTCCTGGTCTTGTTGAAAATATAGTAAGCTAATTCTCTGATTGGGCTGGCGGATAGTCTCAAGCCACTCAGCGCCCCGTAAAACAAAAAAGAAGCCTTTTGGGGGAAGCCACCCATCTTTATTAGCGATATATTAGCTATTTAGTTCTATTATCCAGTGCGCAGTACCCGTCAGAGAGATTGCCTCCAACTCACAAAGCTCAAAACAATCTGCGGGCGCTCCTGTCCGCGCGCGCGAGATGACATGTGATTGCGGAGATACGTCGGGCGCTCGCGTTCGGTGCGATTGTCTGCCGCTGGACAGCCGCAACGTGCGAATGAGAGCGAGCGCCTCTCTTCACGTTGTATATGGTCTCATTTAAGCGCCGATATGGCATAGCTGTATTATCTCTCGCATTCCTTGTGCGATTCCTCTCGCCGCACCCAGAGGGATCAGCCGCCAAAGGAACGCGATCCTGGTCACAACTTATTGCTCAGTCTGAAAGTAGAGTGTTCAGTTCAGGACTGCGCAAAGAAGAGTCTGGCAGAATCCTTGGGTGGAAAAATACTTGTGGGGTGAAATGCGCCTAATAGGCGCTTTCACACTGTGACTTTCCGCCGGGATTCGTAATTTAAGTTTTTCATGAGGAAGCTTACCCCATTGAGTGTGTTGGGCAGAGGAGGGGGCTTCTTGTACCTGGTGAGTCCAAGCGCAGCTGCCAATGAAGTTTCCAATTCTGATTGCTGGGCGAATTGCAACTCTCTAGAGTGCGACAACGTTGTCAAAGCTCGCACAACCTGGAGACTCTTGCTGGAACGCGTGACATTACCTTAGACGATTATTGCCAGTTAGCCCTGCGCACAATCACCAGTATGGTACGACTTATATGAGCAACAACTCAAAGAGGAAAACTATGCGTGACGCTGAGAGCCCAAAGTGTTCGCGTTGCCACGAATACAAGTAAGCGTCGAGACTAGCTGCCGGCGTACGCAAGGGTGCGGACGGTGCCCAGCACAGCTCTCTGTTGATTCCTTGAGACAGCCGGAGCATATCAGGGACCTTGCAAACTCAGCGCGGAGCCTGTTGGCACGCGTCGTCCCGCGCCTGCTGGGCACATAGCAAATCCCATGCTCGCATCGCTCCCTCTCCACCTCAGGGAGTAATCACAGGACTTACCCAAGATCTACGAACATGTGTTTCTGACAGCAATCATACAATACATATCCAGTACTTCTGCAATTAGAACACTACGTAAGTTCATGCTATACGGACCGCCTCCCCTGGAACCAAGTCGATCTCTCTATCAGACTCTGCATTACCGACATCTATCCAAGCTGCACTGCTCTGCGAACTCTTAACAGCAGCACGGCTGGCCGGAGCCAGAGCTCATGATGTTAGCTGCATCGACAGCTCCCATGTGTCGTTTCCTACGTGTCACAAACAATCCAAAAAGCAAGAGTAGAGGAACTTGTTTTATATACTGTGTTTTGGTCTGGTGTCGCGGTCGTCTTCTTTGTGTCTGTTTAAAGTCATAAGTTTACATATGAGTCACAAATCTCACTGATTTGATGTTCAACTACGCCAGCAGGGGTGAGCTTCCCGAACCAACAGTTCAGTGCGTATCGCGCAACAAGCCGCTACTTTCTTTGCCCAGGCTTCTTGCAACATCATAATCCCAGAGAAAGAACGAGGGCTCTTGCGCTAGGTGCAAAACAAAGCAAGCTGCACAGCGCCCCCGTATTTTTTAGCCAATCCGTCCCCGACCCAGCCTATAAAGATAAGAACAAGAGAAGAAAAGAAACACATAGAAGGCTGAGAACATGGACCAGGCATGCACCGTGTTCGCCAGCTATGCAGGTCAGACCTCAAGCGCGGTCTGCTCTCGCCACGTCCCCTCTGCTCGTCCTGCATACCAGCGCCCCATACCTACGCACGCCGCGCTATGGATTAGCGATGCGCTCACTATCCGCAAAAACCACGAGATATAAGCCATTCAGTTTTCTCTCCCGCCAAGAGCGACCTATATTTGTGAGAACTTTCACTCGTTCCTGCAGGCCGCCTGCGTGCAGAGAGCCAGACCCAGAGGCATCTTTCATGGAATAGCACAATACACAAGGTCGCTCTTCTCGCCGCGCTGAGAGATGCGTTGGTGGGTGGTGCTAGGTCTGCGAAAGGCTCTGAATAATTTATAGTCCCGAGCAAAAGAAGCTGAACTATGCTGCGTTTTATTCTTGCAAAGAGATTATCGTGCACTTTGTCTTCATCAAATACTGGTGAGAAAGCAAAGGAGAAAAACAGAGACCACGAGAAAACACGCAATTCATGTTAGATGCGACTCAAAGATTGGACTGAATTGAAAACTTACGCCAATAATGCGTTTTGTCGAGGCTGCTGCAAAGAACAAGATAACAGCTCCGGGAAAATGCATGTGCAGCCGTGCGTATTGGCAGGTGAGAAAGTCTGGCGCTTCGGTCGCTCTGGGACTCCTCTTGCGCAGACGTGACGCTACAATCGGGAGCTGTGGTTGTGGCACGCGCCATCGAGGCAGCTTATCAGTGCCGATATATATATATATGTCTTTTGCTCTCTATACCTATGTAGGCATTTCCAGACATTTTCGGTCTCTCTGGTAGGTGTATGTGTTTTCTATATCCGCAGAAGATTTGTTATATATCTATCTTATCTCTTTATGGTCCAACGTTCCTATAGCAGTTTTTGTCAGTCTCGGTTTTTTCGGTATGTTTTTATATTTTATTATGTCAGTGGAAAAAGAACATTCTCGTTCTTGTTCTTGTCAAGTAAGTGACAATCTGTGGACCAAATTGCTTTTCTTTTGAACATACTCATCATATTAGCTCCTTTCGAGCGCGAATATTTCTCTGTTTTTGTCTATTTGTGTGTAGTGTCGAGATACAAGCCGTTTTGCTTGTGTCCCCTGTGTTCTCGACCATCGTGTAGCTTTATTTACCCCTCTCTTCTCTCTCCCTGTGATTTTGCATGCTTCCTCTCAGAGGCGTTTATGCTTCTCTCTCCTCTGTCCTGTACCCCGCCCAGGCGAATCTCACGGCTGCTGATAAACGGCAGGCTCCAGCCATTTTTCCCGGCGCCGTCTCCGGCTTATGTTGCCCTTCTTTTAGCCAGCAGCCTCAGCACAAAAGCCGCGACAGTTAATTGTGTAGTTTCTCAATTCAGACAGACATCTTTGCAGCTCGCATCGTAATGAATGCCCGCTGTTTTTCTTCGTGCGCCTCTCGGATTCTCCTTTTGCGTTTTCTCCAGTTTTGAAGAAGGCGCCGCGTATCTTTCAAAACACGGACTGCCTCAGCCTTTTCTGAGCCCGAGCCACTAAGCGTTCGGCGCATAACGGCACTTGGACAGCCTGACCCTGCCCCACACACGCACAACACAGCATAGCCATCAGCTGACCGCGCCGACTGTATTTCCCAGCCCACGGCGCCACTCTCTGAACCAGGCGGGCCTGTGCGAGCCGAGAGCGAGTGACAGTTGCTCACCGCAACTTCTTGGCAGGGAAAGATGTTGACCTTGGCAATCCGTGTGGGGTGGTCTTGCCAATGATAGTTGCCTCTTCTTGCTGCGGAGCACCGGGTTGCTGGCTTGTGCCGGCGCCTGGGGCGGCCAGGAGGACGAGGGCCGAGGGCCGCCGGGCCCTAGATCGGCTGCCTGCTGCTGCTGTCCGGGTTTGCTGGCACACAGCCTCGTTTAGGTGTCCTCTTCCGTCGAGGCGTTGTAGCATAGGTCGGCGATTTGCTAAAAAAATCTGAAATTCGTTTTTGAAAACCCGACCATAGGCTATGTTCTAGCTGGGCGTAGTTTGACTCAACAATCCATGTCAGCCTATGCATATGCCTAAAAACAAAACAATCGAGAGCCCCTCTGCACGAACACAGCAAACATAAAAAAAATTCGTCGGTCCCAGGCGCCGAGCTTACTTTTTTTTTTTTTGTCTCCTTACGATGTAAGAGTACCTCTCCCTCTTGTTTACCCCAACATAGGCAACTGTCACAGTGGAGCTGTCAGATGCCAGTCGTGCATAGCAATGTCAGCTACCGGACCATAAATTATGCCAGATGCCAGCCCAGGCTCGCTGTATTGAGCCAAGGCAGGGTGCAGGTATCACATCAAAAGATCTAGTATGTAAGACAAATACATTGTAAGTCAGCACGAAATTGAGTTTAAATTCGAATCTTTATTTTTATATTTTTTTAAGACGTAGGCTAATCCTGCGTGATTCCTGAGGCTAGACCGGTCGATAACCCAAAACCTAACCTGCACCGCTGGTTGTGACTGATAGGAGGGGCGCGTGCTGCCGGCTCCAAAACTCACACAATCCCGCACCCCTTAGTTCCGACCTATGCGTCTACCTGCCCGGAGCTTGGGGACTGGCTTCAGCAGAAGCCTAGTCCTGGCGACTCCCAGCACGACTTCTGCGAAGCCTTCCGAGCTAAATCGCGGCAACGCCTGTACAGCCGGCTCCTCAATCTCCATGTTTTCTTGTGTGTGTTGCCCATAAGTTATTCTCTGCATCTGGTTCGCTGCCGCCCAGTGTGATCTAGATGTCTCATACTGCTACCACTAATTGCACTCTATTTGAGTGCCTACACTCCTAAAAAAAACTACAATGCCGCGAGCCTTCACAAACCATTGCTCAGCAACGATTCTTAGTTGTCGGCAGGAGTTCCCAGTAGGCTCTCTCCCGAATCTCGCCCAGCCACTCAATCAGATTATGTTGAACTTTTTTCTCGCCCAGCGAAAGAACCAGCGCAGTCGTGCTAGCTAGGGCACTCAAAAAGTGGGGGGTAAAAGTTGCTCATGAGACTTAAGCTGCTCTTTTTGGTGTTAACGCAGAATCCCAGGACACTATCGGAACTAAAGGGAAAGCTACTCCAGCTGTGAAAGCGGCCTAGTTAGGCCATTCACGACCACAGTACTTTCCGCCACAAAGAGTTCATGAGAACTTAGTTCTCAGAAGCTCTTTAGTTTCTGATGAGTACTACCGAGTACAGATCGCCTCGTTCATACCCGCGCTATACTAGTCCCTGGCGTGAGCACTCTAGCCGCCCTATCGGCATCATTAGCGGACCAAAAATTGAAAGACCCGCTGAAGTCTACTTCTTCTCTTCTATACTGCCTTCTGCCTTGGGTCCCTTACCGGTTTACTCGAGCAGGCGCGCAGAACAACCGGTTAGACTTGCGAGATCTGCGTCCCGAGCTAAATCGCCCAGAACAGCCCGAACCCTCCTCATCTCCGAGCCGCTCCCATAAGTTGTTATTATTATGTCTTTCCGCCCATACCAGTGACCGAGATCTCTCTGACGTTTCCGCGCTTACGAGAAGAGATCATATAGCTAGCGTATGCTGCATAATTATATGCGGCTAACTAATGGAATGGCTGATTGCGACAAACCACCCCATTCTTACTTCTAGTCCCTGATTCTCTGTGTTTACGTGAATCGGTCCGTTTGAGTTGTGCAATACCACCTCGCATAATCGAGTCCCAATCTTGAGTATCTCCAATATACCGCATCCTCTTTCTCACAAGGCAACGATAAAGAGGCCAATTGTTAACCACTACACCAATAATTAGGTAAAAAGGTTTCCTCCCATGAACTAATTTCTGTTCCAGCTCTTTTTGGTGATGAACGCGACATTTCTTCGGGGGGACCCAGCTCGTATATCGGGGAACTTAAAGTGGAACTAAAGGGGAAAAGTACTCCAGTGTGAAAGCGCCTATTGTTATGTTTCTGTGTTTGTGACCTGCCTTCAGACTTAATTATATTTACAAAATACATCATATATTTTATGCTAATGTTCATTTAGTGCACTGTCCCCATCAAAATTAACAAACAAATGAAGACATTTCATCAGAAAGTTCTTCTTTAGTCAAAGTCAAATTCAACTTTAATGTCAATCTTACTCAGTTTGTGTGTACAGACAGAGAGATCGAAATGACGTTTCCAACAATCCTGAATGTAAAATTATACAGTATACAGATATGTATAAAAATGTGTATAAAGTATGTATATCCTATATTCACAATCAGCACATATGCACACATTAAAATAAAAAAAACACAACAATCTATATATACAAAATAACAGTATATAAAGATTGTCCGTAAAATGTGCCTTTATTGCAGATTGTCCATAGCAGCGTAAAAATGTGTGCTGGAATTGAGTGTCTGATTGTGTGGGGGGTTATAGTCCAGTCGGGGCAGGGGAGAGAGGGGAGAGCGAGGGGAGAGAGAGGAGAGATGGGAGAGAGGGGAGAGATGGGAGAGAGTTCAGCCTCCTGACAGCCTGGTGTAAGAAACTGTTCTTTAGTCTGGTGGTGCTCGACCCCAGGCTGCGGACCCTTCTCCCTGAAGGCAGGAGGGTGAAGAGGCAGGTGGAGGGTGAAGAGGCAGGTGGAGGATGAAGAGGCAGGTGGAGGGATGGGTGGGGTCACCAGCAATGCTGAGTGCTCTGCGGGTGAGGCGGGTGTTGTAGATGTCCATGAGTGATGGGAGTGAGTCACCGATGACCCTCTCTGCAGTGTTCACGACGCGCTGCAGGGTCTTGAGGTTCGATGCTGTGCAGCTTCCGAACCACTATTTATTTAGTATTTAAGATACTCTACCAGGTTTAGGGTTAGCAGTGGTGCAAAGTAAAAGTCAGTAATTACAATTCTGAGGTAGCCTTTAGAAGTAAATGAATATAAGAAATCAATAATATAACACATAACACGTCTTAGACAAATACTCGATTCTGATTGGTCAATTTGCAACAGGTAAAGATGTTGATTTTAAAAGAGATGTAACATACGGATGATGTTAGAGGACATTTCTTGATGTTTATTTTATTATCCAATCTTTGACTTTGAATTTCATTACTTTCATTTAATATTTCCTTCAAGGTAATTGTTGTAATCTTTGAATCGTGTGTCACTCCTACATTAAGGGGATATTTATTATTCAGTCTTGAGATTCGTTGTCACTCTCACATTGTCGCAGATCCCCTCATTGTTCTGATACCTGATGCTTTAAATACTTTTAAATTGTATTAAACAGAAAACGTGTTAATTGTGCAGTCGGAAGCTCCCCTGTGTGTTTCTGAGACTCTGGAGGTAATCAACACGTTTTTATTTGCGTCACCTTGACAACTGGTTCTTTTTTGTGCTTGTAAAAATAAAGACGTAAATTAAAGATTCCTCCAGCTTCCTGAGATCTAATGATGTGATGTTTTTAGAGGAAGGGGCGTCATTCCTAAAAGTCTTTTATGAAGTTTCTTAGTTGAACATTAACTCAAGTTCAGATAACAGTTAACTCAAACCCATTATATGAAGGAGGGGAGAAGTCAAACAAGAGACAGCAGATTAAGGCGATGAAACTCAAACGAGAGGTCAAATCTCAGCTTAGTTATTCAATATGTTTCTTTTTGCTGAGGCTGTGGCTCAGTGCAGTAGTGTGCTGATGTTTTGGTTCAATCCCCACTCCCTGGGCAAGACACTTCAACCCAAATTACTCCTGGGGGGGATTGCCCACAGTATTGAATAGGGATGTAACGATACCAAAAACTTACGGTACGATAATATCGCGATAAAAAGTCCACGGTGAGATATTTATCGCGATATTTAAAAATAAAGGAAAAAAATGCGATTTTTAAAAAAAAATTTTTTAATTTTATTTAATAATAAATCTGATTTGTACTGCATTTTAGTAGGATAGTAGTATTTGAAAGTGTCAACAATATAATAATCAGACCCTGCAATAGAATAAATCAAGTTTCACTTTAGTTTTTNGATGTAACGATACCAAAAACTTACGGTACGATAATATCGCGATAAAAAGTCCACGGTATGATATTTATCGCGATATTTAAAAATAAAGGAAAAAAATGTGATTTTTTTTTTTTTTTTTAATTAATTAATTTTTCTTTATTAAATAATAAATCTGATTTGTACCGCATTTTAGTAGGATAGTAGTATTTTAAAGTGTCAACGATATAATAATCAGACCCTGCAATAGAATAA
>NW_011333040.1:21858239-21907199 GCF_000735185.1 Notothenia coriiceps
ATGAGTAGGAGAGAGAGGGCGGGGGGGGGGGGGGAGTCAGAGAAGGGGGTGTCCCGTCCGTAGAATTTTCCTTACATGGAACCACAACGCAGGTTGTTTTCGAGAGACGACTAAAATAGGAGAAAACTAAACACAAACTTAATGTGAGTCCAGTTTAGTTTTAACAACCTGGACTCTCACCCCAGTACCCCAATCTAGAGCGCCGAAAGCCTTCAGAGGAACACACCTCTTCCCCTGCCACCGACGACGAAACTGACTACCGACACCTCTGATTCCCCGGCAAACCACGGGAAGAAGGACTCTGATTGGTACGGACACGGTTGGGGAAGTAAAAGAGGGGCGTTAATAAAGAATTGAAAATGAGAAACGATCCATAAGTGAACGTAAAAACTCAGACGCGACAAACTTCCGACGACCACAAAGAATGGAGACGTTAAAGTGACCATCTATAAACGAGATAATGACGGAATTTTTACATAAGGATAAATAAAAAAATAAAATTCCGTGTTAGATATAAGCGGTTATTCGCCCGTCGCGCCGGCGTAAAGTACCCAATCACGCACGTCCAGGGTCAACCGCGCTATAATAATTCTGGAGAAGAATATAATTATCCGATTAATCATGAAAGACTCGTCGCTAAACAGACACCCGCTAACTAGTCCTGCTTACAATCAGGTAAACAAGAAAGTAAATTAAGGACTAAAATTACTTTAATCGCGCAGTACTAGGTGTCGTTGTTGGGCGACCCCTAACTGGTTACCCCGATTCGCAAAAGTTCGATGGCCTATTTGAAGTTAATTCACCATGTTTTCCCTGTTTCATATATTAATTAATTTCCTCACTTTAGTGAGTCCTCGCAATGCGATGTCGTCCGTACCCGGTAATTTACGGTTAGAATGTATAAATTTGAACAAAAACATAAGGAGGTACTCAGCCTAAGTTTTCGAGTATAAGGTTATTACCCAAGAAAGAATTAAAAAGAAGGGAAAGGGTTGTACAAATTGTTAACCGGGTCAGAAAAATACATAGGACCACTTTGGTGGTCGGCTTTGTTTGGGGGAACAAAACAACACAGTGCTACAGGCCTGGCATCAGATACCCTCCCACTGCCTTTATTTCCCTTTGGACAAAGCAAACACTGAACCGGGAACCTTTGTTTGCCTCTTCAAATGGGCACATTTTTGATGCCATATCACTAAATGTGGAAATGTAACAATCAAAAACAAAGTCTGTTTTGTTTAAATGACATCTGCGTCATGATTTCAGCATGGAAGCCACACATAGATCAAAAGCTCTGTATTCCACATGCAATGTAAAATAATAACACCTTTGGATTGAAGGTCAGTTTAAGGACATGTTGGCACTGTGGAAAAGACCTCAGTGTGATCAAATCCATAACATGTAAAGTGAACCTGCATTACATATAATGACGTAACCTATGTTTAGGGTTATACAATCTCTAGAGCTACAATTAAACTTGTTGTTTGGGATTTGAGTGTTGCGAGAGAATAATTATACATTATAAATCTATTTGATCATGTTTTACTGCTGGGGATTGCATACAGAAGTAAGGCAACATTTTCTGCCATAGACTTGAGAAACATGTCATCAGTTCAAAATTATGATTATTTTTTGAAAGAATTAGACAGGTTATGTTAAGAAAGTGTTTTAAGGTTAATATGTTTCTCAAAGGTTAGTATTTTTATTAGACTCTTAAAGGTGGCCCTAACATAACGTATGGATGTCACAATATCAGATTTTAACCACAACCACAATTAACGTGCCCAAAATAATTGAAGAAAGCAACATTATTTAAATTGTTAGAGAAAATGTGTAAAAATAAATAAATAAAATCAAATCTTTTTGGCCAATTCATTACAACTGCAGCGTAGTGAAGATACATTTTGTAACCATAACTCAAGAGGGAAATAATTAAGGAGGCGCTGGATGATTTACATGTATTATTAAATATTATCTTGTGTGTCATTAATATATGATATCAATATTTTATTATTTTAAACCAAGGTTCTCGTAAATACTGTTGTATTGCAAAAAACCCTATCGCAGCATTTCTTCTCATCGGCTATGTTGTAGTTTTTATATATTTCTAAAACTAGAGCTGATAGACCTTTCAACTTGCTGTCTTGGAAACTGTCCAATTAATGGGATAAGGTTAACCTAAATCTGAGCAAGACAAAAAAGGAAAGCGAGTAGAGGAGGTTAAGCGCGGGCTGTTGTGGAACTTTATTTTGTAATATCTTTTTTCTCCCCCCCTAGTAAAATATAAAAATTGCTACAAGTACATTAATTATTCATTAGATTAAGTTTAGAAGAGCACAGGGTCCCTACAACCCCCCACTCATCTTGTAGCACAGTAGGGTGGAGTGTGTGTTGGGGTTCGGGTGGAGGGGAGTACAGGCTCCCCTCTGTTTGCCTGCTGCACCCCCCTGCCGGGAGACACGGCACCCCCTGCAGGAGGTGCAGCGCTCCGCTTCCCCTGTCCCTTGGGGCGAGTCGCTGTATGTCACACACACACACACACACACACACACACACACACCTCAACACACACAACAAACATCTCAACACACACACAACACACACCTCAACACACCCACAACACACACCTCAACACACACAANCAGGAGGTGCAGCGCTCCGCTTCCCCTGTCCCTTGGGGCGAGTCGCTGTATGTCACACACACACACACACACACACACACACACATACACACCACACACTTGCCTCATTCAGCCAAGTTTATCTGCTGACCCATCAATCAAATGCATATACACACACACAATTAACATCACGATGTTGCATCTGTGCGTATAACATATCTACTTCAGGCTGACAAAGGGAAAAAATACTTTTAATTGAGCCACAGTCAACTATAAACAGAAGTTCCAAAAGAGGAAGTTAATGGGTAATAAGGACATGGGGCTAAAGGGGCCCTATTTTGCTCATTTTCAGCTTCATATTTGTATTTTTTGTCTCTACTGTGACATGTTTCCATGCTTTAATGTTCAAAAGGTATTTTTCTTTTCTCACACTGCCTGTGCTGCAGCACCTCATTTCACCCTCTGTCTGAAACCAGAGCCCAATCTGCTCTGATTGGTTAGCTGGCTGGCTCTGTTGTGGTTGGTTAACCGCTTAGAGATGTCCTGGCCCCTTACCCTATCAAGTGCATTTTTTCGGAGCACTGGCCAATAGAAACGTGAGTGATGTCACTATGTTACGGAAGTAAACAAAGGAGTCCAATAGAGGCGTTTCAGGCTGGGGGGGGGGGTAAACCATGGAGGAAATTTAGGGATTGCAGCCTTTGCAGACCGTTTACATGCACACAAAACAGGAGAAGGAAACCCCGAACAAGGATAATAGGGCTCTTTTTAAAAACACGCACACACACGTAAAGAGGAGCCTCCACTTCCTCTCAATAAGCCAACGCTTATATAGATCTGCTCTCCTTTAACATGAAGCACTATCATAGCTTCTGCTTCCATATTAGCTGATGGTGGGATTGTTAGTCTGTGTATGAGCTAATTCTGTTATCTACCTGCGCTCACACTCACACAGTTTCTCTTCCTCTAAAACACATGGGTATAGACCACAGGCTCAGTCTGAGTAATTGGTTCAGCAATGAAAAGAGGAGGTCTGGATAATTAATTAATCTATCTGGCTGGGGCAGAGACGTAAGGCCGGTTTTACAACACCACCAGGGAGACTGAGGGAGATGAACCATGGCCTTACATGAAAAGAAAAACGTGTAACTCACATGCACATGTTTCAGACACATACGCTGTCTTTTTACACACACAAACTCAAAACTGCATTCACACTTTTCGAATGTTTTCTTCTACACCGATAAAGCTTCGATTGTTTTGATCTTAAGTAAATTCAGCAAGTGGGAACAAACCACCTGTTCTGCTGTTTGCCTAAAAATAAAACATAGCTTTTTTTACATTGATAAATGTGAACAAAATAAATAAATAAATGGAATTCTGATCAAATCCAGTAGGCTGAAAACTTTAGCTCTTCAATTCAGAATATTTTGAGATAAAATGTTCTCGTTATAGTTTAAGTACTTAAATCTAGCTAAAATGTGTAGTTGCCAAATTCATAGAAACCCTTAAGGAAACCCTTAAGGAAACGCAGGAGTCTTACTCGTGTTGTGACAGCAACTGCAATCTGAATGCATTGCCCTTTTGTCTATACTTATCATCCACTACATCTATTCAAATGTCACACAATAAATCAACATTAGTCTTTATTTTTTCCTCTGATGTGAAAATTGCTTCTGTCGTTGTATTATTTCAAATGTACCTCTACAATTATTTAGATGGATTGTAAAAGTGATCAGAATATCACAAGAGGCATTTCCCTCTCTGATTTATATCCTGAATTGTCCTCTGGCATCATTCTGCTGTTGGAACTATTTATTAGAGGTAATTACTGATTGGAATAAAAAATGATGTTTTCCTTACATTTGTTGTATGGCTTCTTGTGTGTAGACAACTTGTAATAAGTAATATTTTTCCTTAAATAAGTGTTGTTTAGGTATCAGTACTGCAACACACAGTAGGTATTAAATCTACACTATGACAAAAAACGTAAATAATGATTACCTGGTAAGACAGTACGGATGACAGGAGGGTCTCAACCAAAAGTAGGATGTTTGGTCGATTAAATGTCTTGTTTTGTCAGTCCAATACATAAAGGTTTTCAATAAATTATTATTTTAACCCAAGAAAATATCCTATTTTAGAGGCTGAATACAAAATATTCTGCCATTTTGCATGAACAAATATACTACTAATAATTCTTCTGTAGAATGACTGTCACTGAAGCTCTACCTGAGAGCCCAATGGAGCATGAAATCCAAAAAAAGACTGAACCAAACTTCTATAAAAGCAACAGGACTCATATTGTACTGAGAACCCTCTCCCCTTTAGAGAATAGTGCCAAAATACACTTCTCGGCTGCTTAAATCCTGGCAGAGCAGAGAGATGAAGAGTGTAAGAGAGGACTGCAGTTTTCCCACAATCCCACACTGTTTGTCTGTCAGACTCAGGAAGGGATCTGGAACTTGAGAGTGTTCTATCCCCCTTTTTCACAACAAGCTTGTGTTAGTGCTTGTCAGATCTAACAACAGGATGGGAGAACACAACACAGCACACACACAGACACATCCAGACACACACATACACACACACACACCCAAGGCTGAGCTGAGGAGGGAAGTGGCAGGTACATCACGTCTATGGTAATAGAACAACAGATGGAACTGGCACACACACACTGCACCTTGCTTTGAATAAACACACACATACTGTTGCATTTGCACACACTTGTTCATACGACACACAGTGACACAAACACACAGGCACAAGCTGCTTTTACCTCGGGTGACAACATATCACGTCTGAAAATAAACAAACAGCCATGATCCACACATGTGCTTCGCAAGATGTGTTTGACTTTCTCCTGTCAATTTGTTGAGTGCAGGCCAGTTATAAATGGCTGCTTCCACATAAGAAATAAAGACGTGTCAGGGTGTTGGTCCTAGTAGGTGTTGTGATTTTGACCTGTCTCTCCAGGGCGTCGTATGATCGACGGCGTAGCTACTGGCCCCGATAATCCCAGAGATAAATCATCTTTAGTCACTCTCTAACAGCCTGACAGACAGACAGGCCTAAGTACCTGAAAGGGTGGCAAAGGGACACTTTACAATCTCCAGTGATGAGGAGTACTGCTGTGAAGAAACAGTTAGCTGCCCCGAGCTCCCTCCTATCCCCCCCTGAGTCTCTAGCTGCCATTTTGGCTGCGTCTCAAGGCGATATTCCGGCTCTATCTCATGTCACCGTTCTGGCTGTCGTTCAATACTCAAGTTGGCTCACATTCAAGCTCCACAGTGGCTCTGTTTCGGGGGGCTTCATTGTGGCTCTGTTTCAGCACCCCCCCCCCCCCCCCTTCAGTTTTAGCACCCCAGGTAGCTGGCCTCCTGCCCAGCCTACTGATCAGTGGGAGATCCAGGCTCAGGCCTTTTGTTTGGGGTGGCATTTTGCCTTTGTTTTCCCATCTCGCCTGTAATCTAAACACCCAAAACATCTCATGCTTGACAAATCGGCCCGGAGACGAGGGAGCAGCGGAAGACAAACGGCTGGAAGCGGTTCAACCCCAGGCAGGACTGATGGTGTCCGACTGGGCCTGACCTCCCAAAGGTTAAAGACACGTTCACTTACAAAGCAATCAATTACCCAGGCTGTGTGGGCGCTTTTAACCAACCTCCCCTCCTGCCTTCCACACAGCCGGCGTTATTGATGAGGGTCCCAGTGTACAGCACACTCCAACCTGGAGTGTGTATTACATTTCACAATTGAAATAAATCTCAGATTATTGGTGTTACTGCCTAGCTCAACCTCTCTCCCGTTTGATATCGTCTTTCTCTCTCCCTGCTCCTTCCTCCCTCCTCTCTGCAGGTTGTTGTAGCAGGTTTATTCTGGTAGTTGGGCTCCGTGGGCCCGGCAGGCCCCCTCAGCTGTTCTGCTGGGTTTGTAATTACCATTTCATTAAGAATGACAGTTTCGGGGGTTGAAGCACCATTTCATCCGGGTCTCGTGGGGAAGATGCTTGCCAAATTTCCAGCCTGAGTGGCAATTATCTCTCTTCGTGTCTGCAATTCACCATTTTGTACTTAGTGGCTTGACAACAGCGAGGAACGTTTTGTTGGAGTAATAATAGGTCTGGGATATTTACACTGTAGCCCACTCAGGCTTAGCTCTGTGAACAGACTGATATGAGCTATCGCAAGAGATAGAAACAAACTCGTGAAAACGGTAGAGACAAACTGCACTGCTTTGGGTAGTGTGGAGCCATGAGAATTGTTTCAATTTATTTTATGTGTAAGGTCATTTTGGGTCTAAGTGCTGCACATAGTATACTTGTATTTGGATTCAATCATTATCTGTGTTTTTTACAGCACATTTGCTTCTTTTAATGTTTCTCTTTAGGCCGGTGGGAAAACATTACACTTAATCTCAGCGGAGGAACTCGGTTCAACTATAAAAGTTAAACTAAACATTCCAATGTGTTTTTTATGACAACAAATGTAATGGTTAGTAAAGTACTGTATTGGAATATACGGTGGCCAACCTGTGCAAATGCGCTACAACGGCCCAAAACACTTCCATTAGGAGAAACGCGCTGCAGCTTCTGAAATGATGTGAATAAAAAACTGTGCCAGAACACGTGCAAATAAGGAACTTCTTTAACAACTTGGCAACACATGCGCACGCAGCATTTAGAAATATTCACCAACTTGACAAAACTTGCACAGCGTTTACTAAAAGCACTGTATAAACGAAAATACATTTTCATTGTGTACACACACAATGAAAATATAGAAACACAGAAATTCAACCGATTTAATTGTAAACATCCATCATTTTTATGTGATCTGCAAGACCTACGTTTTCGTTGAATGTCAACATTTTTATAATTGCCTTCTCTTGTTTCCTAATGCACACCTTTTACATTTACACATATTCATCTGTATACCAAGGTACTGTAGGTGTGAACACGTGCGTTTAGTCTGTGTTCTTACAATTACTCACAAGCCTACATGTATGATTAAATCGTTGTTATTGACTGTAATTGTTGCTTTTGTTAATACTGGCCCTTAAGTTATCCATTGCAAGATTGACTACAGTGTTAGAGATGGGTAGACAATCTACAGTCCTCATAATGATCTTTGTTACCCAAAGCATGGTGAAAATGAACATATAATCTGAAAAACTGGATTTAATCAAACACTCAAGCCAAGGAAGGTTCACCAGAAACAGGGTATAAGCATCTGGTACCATGTTATGGGGAAAATGGTTGTTATGAACCAGTATTATTTAAAAAAATACATATATAAGTTCATGTTTAGCGCATAGTTGCAGTCTGACAGACATATGTTTTTGCATTGTATTTGCTTTGTGATCACCACACCATGGCAAACAAAAAGTAGGGGCCGGGTTGAGTCAGAAAATAACTGGTTTGCAACTGAATCACATCTCTTTGAAGGTGAAGTAAGCCATATTGGTAAAATCTCAAAATTACGGCACACATTTTCAAACAGTCTCTCCTGGAAGCTATTCATAGTGTTGCACTCAGTTTCAAACACACAGTGAGTGATGAACTAGTTGTGTTACAAATGGAAGACTTCAGAAAGAAATCCTGCTTGCTTTCTCACCTCTGCACAGCTTACCTGCCAACTAACCTGCATTGTTCACTAACTCTGCTATTTGACATTTTCTTGACGTTTAACATGACACAACAGAAAGAAAAACAGAAAAGCATACTCATTTAGAATGGACAAATAGTACATTGACAATTACATTCGAGTGGATATAGGTTAAAAAGGGGAGTTTGTGAAAGCAACGATAGTCCAATATAAAGCTGATTTTCCACACAGAATGAGGATTGCTGATATTTTACGAACCATTTCGTCCAGTGAAGAAAACGTCACTTCAGGACCAATATGTTTAGGAGGAATTAAAGCAATCAATTATTATTTTAACTTATATTGACCTCCATCAGGTAAGATTTGGCTGTTTATGGTTGTGAGTGTCCGTGTAAATAAGTGTGTACAGCGGATGGGAGACAGTAAGTGTGTGAGCCTCTTAAATATGTGTCTGTCTATGTGTTTACTCCTCCCTCTTAAGAACAAAAAAAGGCAGGCGTCGTCCACTACGTTGAGTAATAGCGACATGACTCACGCGATGTCTACCGCGAGTGACGACTGCAGCTCTTTTAATTGCATGTCTGAGCTGAATGATGGGACACTTAATTCCTACACATTCCACACAATTGCCTTTTACACTGTCAGAGGCCTGGGGAGGCTGAGGAGGCTTTCTGTGGCCATATGGAGAGGGAGGCGGAGCCTGGGCTGAGTGATCGGGAGCTAAACCGCTTTATCTCTGCTCCAGACTGCCTGCTATACTGGACTGAAGCTGCAGAGGGGCACATGAGGCAGGACAAATTATGAAACTCAAACACATAGTGGTTAGATTTCATTTAGCTTTACTAACTTTAACAGACTCAAAGATAAATTAAACCACACACTCTGTGTTGGAAAGTAACAAAGTATATTTTGAAGTACTGTACTTGAGTACATTTTGTAAGTGTTTGTACTTATTTGAGTATTTCCTTTTCATGCTACTTCAGACTTACTCCACTACAGTTTGGAAGCAAATATTGTACTTTTTACTCTACTACATTTATTTTAAAACATTCATTAATTATTACCTTTCCAAGTTCCTATTATTAACAACAACAACTACATCAACAACAAATCTGATGTTCTATAATGGATGGAGATACCTGGCAGTATAAAGTCATTAAAGTTATCTCATCCTTTAAACACTTTAAATTCAAATGATATAAAATGGTTCGAGTAATTTTATATTTGGTACTTGTTTTACTTCTAATATTTTTTACCTTTTGATTGAACTAACATTGTGAATTCAGGACTTTTGCTTGAAATAAGAGCCTTTCTACACTGTGGCATTATTACTTTTACTGATCTGAGTACTTCTTCCACCACTGCTCTAACTTGCAAAAAATCTCTCACGAAAAATCACACATGGTCTCTAACATACAAGCACAATTGCCCACGCACACACACAATACACACACTCACACACTGTATGTTCTCAGTCAAGGCTGGACCCATATCAATTAGGTTCACCACCATCATCATGATTTGGGGGAAAAGTATGTTCTCAGTGTGTTTCCAAGGAGTCTGCATACGTTAAGTTCCCAAAAGAAAGATGTTAAGTTGCAACAGTGTAACTTGGAGAGGATCTGTGTCAGACTCTCGTCAACTCCTCAGTGGGGTCCCACAGGGGTCAGTGCTTGGTCCTCTCCTCTTTTCTCTGTACACCAATTCACTTGGCTCTCTCATCCGCTCTCAAGACTTCTCCTAGCACAGCTATGCAGATGACACACAACCTATTCTGTACTTTACCTGGTCTGAAACCCACGTGGTCGCACAAATCTCTGCCTGTCAGGCTGATATCTGATGTCTGCTCACCACCTGAACTCAATCTAAACAAGACTGAACTGCTTTTAATCCCAAGTAAAGACTCTCCTATCCATGACCTTTCTGTGAAACATTGGCACCTGAAAGGAACCTGGGAGTGAAACTGGACGACCAACTGCCCTTCACTTCTAATATCACTGCTTTGCACGTGCAGATATACTCTCTACAACATCAGGTTAATACAACCTTAATGACACAGATGACGGCAATTCTCTCCTGGCTGGTCTAAGATGCTTTGAACAAAAGTGTCCGCTAAATGCAATGTCATTTAAAGTTGGGACAAACACAAGACTGGAGACAGGTGCAAATTAGTTTTTAAAATGTATGTCCTTAACTTAAGTCACGCAACCAATTTACCTATTTTACGTCAAACCATGATTTTTCTTTTACCTAATAGAGTAGTGTTGCGTTTTTTCATTTACATATTTGTAATTTTCTTTCAATCAATCAATCAATCAAAATACTGTATTAATCCCAGGTGAAAACTTGGTTCTGTGACAGTTGCAGCAATAAATACATCTCTATATAAAAAACGAATGTTAAAAACTGCAAAAAGATGGTACAAGAAAGATATTCCCATAATTGTATGGGAACATAATTGGGTAGGAAAAAGGCCCCGGCCCCACGAGGACGGAAACGGTCGTTTGCGTTACTGTTTAGTGTCATATAGACCGTTCGGCCACACGAGGACTACCGAATATGACAGTAAACAACTGCGGAAACGATAACGGGTCCCAAGGTGGATAGAACGGCATACGCAACGCTCTGGGGGGTCCAACGGCTCCGTGTGTGCGCCCTATACGATCATTTTCTGATAATGATGACGCAATAGCCCCGCCTCTCCCCACCTCTGCTGCTCACCCCCGCGTCAAAGTAAACTGCACACTGAATTCACTATTTATCTTTCTCTCGATATGGACATAAACGCGAGTGAAATCTAATCTGACAGGACGGAGACACGCAGCTCTGCTCACCTGCAGCTCCTCCCGCTGTGATGCAGCGGTGAACGGAGCAAAACACACACTTGAAGTCAGATCATCACCCTTAGCTATTTGAATTACTCCTCAAACTACCTAAACTAGTTATAAATATGTTTATTTTTACTGTCGGCCGGGTCACTCAGTCATTACTGGATCAGCTGCTGCATGAGACAGACACTGACGCTGTCCGAAGAGAGGGAGGAAAAATAGAGTCTCCGTGTGTTTTATTATTATATTATATAGAGTCGTTATTCATTTGTGTTAAAGCTCAATAAATAACAAAGAAGACCTTTAACCTGCACTTTTATAATTTTGTCCGGAAGATTTAAACTTTAATACACGTTGACTGGCGAAAAACTCTGCCCTTTTCCCTCTGCCCCCACCGCGGAGAATAAACAGGAGGGCAACCATGACAACCATGCTTCTTCGCTGCTTTTGTAGAGGAAGTTACAGCGCCACGTACAGGCTCCTTTATATGTACTGCTGCTTCTCCAGCGGTTGGAGCTAAACGGAGCTGTCTCGTGTGGACAGTGGAGGGAAGCTTTTTTGCGATTGCGTTTGCGTTAATCCTATGCGTTTAGCTGTATGCGTCCTCGTGGGGCCGGGGCCTTAAATCACTGACGCTGTATTCTCACAGGTAGAGGATTTGCAAGCACACACTGAGATGTTAACATTTATCCTCTCAGACACACACACAGCCAGACAGCTCCTGGTAGCACCATCAGGCTCCCTGCTGTTCTGTGAATGAGTCACTTTTCCCTCATCTCTCTTATCACTCAGCACATCGCCTGTTTTCTGTTGAATCTGGAGTAAAAATAGAGCTCTAGCGCTACAGTAACCGGATAATGCAATAACGCTGAGTACTAGCGGATTGGTCATATGGTAATCTACAGCGTCCTTTGATATAACACACTGCTCACCGAAAGTGTATGTGGACATCCTTGTTTTACTTTAGAGTACGGCTCTCCGGGTAAGAATACAGTTAAATAAATGTCAAAATGTTTTATAGGCATATGCAAACATAGTGGTATTGGCCTCAGATGTAGTAGGTAAATGTCTGCTCCAACAACAGCCAGGAGTACTGTTCATTGATTATGATCCTGGAAAGACCCTGGCCCCCGAAGACCCCGACAGTCCCCATTGCATGCAAGGTAAAGATTGAGAGAAATATAGCATATATATGAAGAAAGACACAGTGCCTGCTAATGCATTTAGTAGCCAGGCCTCATTTAAGAAAAACCCTTAATGACTTGAATTGATCTTTATTAGCTTCAATTAGAGAGGGACACTGGGGGGGGAAACAAGGTTGTGATTCCTGCAGACAAATCAGAGGTGAGCAGGATAAGAGATATATGTAATGACCAAGGAAGAAGAAACCATAGAAGGCAGAAAAAAAAGAGAAATAACGTGTGAAAATATGTTTTATGATTTGAATTGTTTTGTTTTGTTAAAGGGGTATGTCATTTATTTCAGAAACACTTTTTGTTATATTCCATGGAATGCTCTTAACATCCCGATAGCAATGAATATCTTAAATGCTTTGACAATAAAAACATAAAAAAATTTCATCTGTGGAAGCCATGGTGCTGTAAAAAGCACGACCAATCATCTGAGCCGGCCCGGCTAAAATAACTGGATGGCCTACCTGCCTGTCAGCCTTCCATCTGTGCACAAACTTATCTCGTGCCCTCATTGGTCTTGTGCGTGTTCATGTGTGTTGGAGGAAGGGCTCTGTTAGGAAGTGGCAGATTTTTTCCGGTTGTGTATTTTCAAATTCTAGCGCACTCGAGCTGGTTTCTCCAAAATTACCTACCCCACCTTTAAGTTCAAACTGTCTTTAGTAATAAAGTCAAAGCGGTTAATACGAATCACATGACTGTGGAGTTATGAGTGAGATTTTTGGTTACCTGTCACACTTTATAGTATGAAGGGTAAAAGGAGGAAAGATGTTGAATGACAGAATATGCACAATGTAATTTGTCCAGTTGTGCACATAGACACTAGAGGTGTGTTCTGACAGGATGGTCCAGGATGTCATTTAGAAGCAGCTCAATTGTAAACAAAGAAAATGGAAAGGAGAGTGGGCACAATTTGATGCAAAACATTCGGCAATCACTCGGTTAGTATCATTGACATAAAGTGGGTATGATCCTACAGCGTGTGGTTGGTCAGTGGACAATTCTCCCACGTGTTCAGCTTTGGTTGTCTGTTGACCGAGACAGTAGAGACACACAGGAAACATGAAGCAGAGAATGACATGCAACATCTGAGATCAAACCCCAGTGTAACTAAAGACACCACAGTAACAGCCTCTAGCAGCAAACAAAGTATAGTACATTAGAGTATTAGACAATTAAAATCATGTATCAGAAGTAGGGACGGGTACCAAAAAACGTTATTAAAGGAGCCTAAAGAATACATTTTTTCAAAGACGTCAGTATTGATAATCCCTGATGTTACCATTTGTTGTATTGGTATCTCCCCTGCTCTATGTGCCGGGGCTAAACTCTGCTCTTTACTGTAATTTGCACAACATTAAAACCTTTGTGAGTATAAAGCAAATACTTTATCAATGCGCCTGATCAACAAGCACAAAAAGGTAAACATGAAGGAAAAAGGAAATCTGTCTCTCATCAATGTTGCTATGTTTTACACAAGCACAATGTGCAAGCTAATAGCATTTACAAAAACAACTCATCCAAAAGCTGTCTTTAAGTTAAGCTTAGTTTGTCACATATCTTAAAATGTGGCGCATTCTCTTGAACTTAGCTGCTATTGGAAGAATGACTCTATTGATACTGAGGAATTAATTAATCATATAGTGACTTTGCTGATGTATTAAGAATAAATACATGTTAAGTCTTCTCTCAATGCATTTTTTTAATTACATATTAAAAAATAAAATAAAAAAAATAATACATAATTCAGAGACAAGTTTTGTATATATCTCAGACATATAATATATTGTTGAAAAAAAGTATAATAGGGGACCTTTAAAGGTCACCTATCATGCAATTTTAGGCAATAGCATACTGCAGGCCTCAGATATATAAAAATTTATAAAAAACGTGTCTATGAAGTGTTTTGCTCAAAATACCAAACAGATCACCCATTCTAGCCATTCTGCCTCATATCCCTATATTTCATCACTTCCTGTTACTAAAGTGCAGATTTTGTATTTCCTGCTTCTTCAAACATGTGCTCTCTCCAGTACTGGTTAGGTCTGAGTGTTAACGATGCTTGCTAATGTAATCAAAGACCATATTACGTCCAAAACACGTCGGGCATTTATTCTGATAGCGACGTTTCTGATAGGGGCGTGGGTCCACCATCCGATATGACGTAAATAACGTAATAATAATAATCTGGATCAGCTCGTTCTACCCGTTTTCAGAGATTTGCGCACTGAGGAAAAGAGAGAGGGTTTTCTTTTCTGAGACTTTGTGAGTTCCCTGACACGCCGGGGGGACATATTTATGCATTTTGCACGATAGGTCCCCTTTAAGGTTGAATACAAATAAAAACAAGTTCTATATTTTTAATATTGAATATTTTTTGGTTGGTTTCACATCATATAGTTATAATCACTAGCAAAAAATGCAATTGTTAACCATGTTCATTTAATAAAGTAACTAATAAAAGTTGGGTAAAGCATTTAGCGTACAATCTAGCTAGTACTGTAGTGGAAATGTCTATCTCCACCCACATCCACCCACCATCCACCCCTTCCTCTTCCCAGCTCTGTGTTTGTGTTTCTAGGGGGAGCCGGCTGACCCCTGACCCCGGACTAATGAGAGCGATAACGAGGATTAAAAGGGGGTGACTGGAAGGTGTCTGAGAGTGGGGTTTAAACAATTACACCGGGCTGCCAACATGCCTTTCTTCATGACTCAGGAAATTACAGTCTCCCTCTGTCCCCCCTCCCTCCCATACTCTTTCAGTCGGCACACAAAAGAAAGGGCTTATGGAAAATAATAAATTATCTCAAGGCCACGTTAACTTGGATGTAAATCGCCGGGCAATTATGTTTTAATAGCCCTTTAAGAGAATGAGTAATTGGACTGACACTGTTGGGGTTGATCAGACTCACCCGTCTCTCTCCCTTTGTGCCCAGTGGAGGAGAGCTCTGGGTCTGTGTGTTGGTCAGCCTCCAGGAGGACTGTACCGTAGTCACTGTAACAGGGATGGAAGGGAATGGAGGGATGACCATCATCATAATGCGAAAATTAGCTTAAAGTGGATACTCTCACTACTAGCTCATTTTATGTCCATTTATGCCACATTTAAAGAGGCCCTATTATGCTTTTTGGGGTTTTCCCTTTCATGTAATGTTGTTTATATGTTTTTGCTCATGTAAATGTTCTGCAAAGGATAAGATCTCTGTGTTCCCTGCCTGCAACACCTCCATTGGACTCCTTTGTTTACTTCAGTAACATAGTGACATCACATGTAACACTTGCGCTGCTATTGGCTAGCGCTCCAACACATTTTACGTGATGGGCTAAGGGGCGGGACATCTCTAAGCGGTTGACCAATCACAACAGAGCCGGCCAGCTGACCAATCAGAGCAGACTGGGCTCTGGTTTCAGACAGAGGGTGAAAATAGGTGCTGCAGCACAGGCAGTATGAGAAAAATAAAGCGCTTTTTGAACATTAAAGCATGGAGACATGTCACAGTAAAGTCACAAAATATTAATATTATCCTTAAAATGAAGATAATTGGGCCCCTTTAATTGTATTAATGTTAGGGGTGTAATGCCATAGTTGTTGATTTATCGAACATACAAGACGTTTCAGGAAACAGTCTTCAATGCCACATTTTCTGTATTGTATTTATGTACATTACAGGCTTAGCTGCTCAAACAACATACAGGGAAATTATATTTCAAACGTATGAGAAATGTATTATTTAACCAATTAATAAAGTAAAATTACCTGTATTTGAACCCGATAACCAAAAAGAAAGATAACATGTAGTCTAAATAAATAGTAGAAAAAATAGTAGATTTGAAAAGTGAGGCTAAGGTAACTACTGTAGAACACCAGTCATCTTTGTCTGCATTACAAAGTAAGACTTGTGAAACCTGATGAGAACGGATAGTTCAGCTGAATGGCTGAACTTAAACATATGACTTAAACTAAAACAACACCAAAATATACTTTGTTTAGCCTCTTTAGTTACATTTTACACTGTAGAGGAAAACAATTAAAAATGTGCAGACGTCTAGAAGAAAGATCCTAGCATTGCAATGATTTAAATGTCTATGTGTTTTGATTGGAAATGTGGTATGTCTCAAATTTTGTAAACCAGGTAAAACAACAATACATACGATAATTACAAATATTTGTATCTGTTCGGAGCAAATCATCTCTTCCTATATCAGTGATGTATTTATATTAATGTACACGCCCATTCAATGCAGTCATAAAAAACTGTTGAATATAATTGTATAATTAAAAGCTGTTTTGCCAACAACACGTATATGACGGATTAATGTGATTTAGACACGCATGCTTTTGTCTGATGGAGCTCGAAAGTAGAACCTTCATTACGATTATTGTCCTACACACACAAACCCATTCAGAAGTAAGGATGACCATGGCCAGCCCCCTTGGACCTCTGGCCCGCACTGTGACCTGTGGATGATCAGCATGTGTCTTGATTTGGCCACCCATGGGGGGGGGGGGGGGGGGGGGGGGGGAGTCAGGATCGATGAGAGAAGGAAAGAGATCACAACAGGCCAACCCTGGTGAGTCTGAAAAAAAAAAAAATGAGACTGGAACAACACAAACAGCAGGGGGAGGAGGAGAGGATAAAGCAACAAGGACAGGAAAAAGGAGAAAATAGTGATAGAGATCTGGGGCTAGACAGAGTCTGACACACTAGGGAAATAATCAAAATCCTCGGCAGGATGTCGGACCATACCGCAACAAACAAGCAAATGGTGGGATGAACCTATATTTATCTTCTCTACTTTCATCCATTGAGGAAGACAAACGGGGTAAGAAATTGATCAGATGAGCATCTGTTAGGCTTGGCAACAGTCACAAGTCTGCGGAGACGGTTTTTAAACCCCATTTTTCAATCCCATCTCCATTACTGTCATCGCTGTACGGGCACTTAAAGGACTGTTCCACAGTAAACAAAGAAAAGGGGAGCTTTATGCAAATGCAGCCTCCTGCACATTGTTAGAAGTTCCTTTAAGATAGAGGTTCTGTAATTCTACAGTAAGTGCTTGACAAGGACGGTTTTGTGCAGTGAGTCTCTGCATGAGTGATGGAGTAAAAATTACAATGTTTTTCTTTCCTTTGATCATACCTCCACTTATATAAAAAATAAATGGCTCTCTGTATATTATATACAAAATCCTTAGTAGATGTCCTTCACAGAATCAGGGCAACTGATGTGTGTTAGTGATTTTACATGCTTTAATGTTCAAAAAGGTATTTCTTTTTCCCATACTGCCTGTGCTGCAGCACCTTTTCACCCAGTCTGCTCTGATTGGCTAGCTGGCTTTGTTGTGATTGGTCAACTGCCTAGAGATATCCCGCCCCTTAGCCTATCACGTACAATGTGTTGACATGCTAGCCAATAGAAGTGCAAGTGTTACATGGGGATGTCATTATGTTACGGAAGTAAAGAAAGGAGTCCCAATGGAGGCTTTTCAGGCAGAGGGGAGGGGAGTGTGTGGGAGAGAAACTCCCTCTGGAGGGAACTTTGGGATTTTAGCCTCTGCAGAACATTTACATGCACACACAAAAATGTCATTTGGGAAGCAGATTTTTTACTGAAAAGTTTAGTATTAGTTATATCAAATTTGATTCTTAACAGATTGTTAATGTTTAATTATCATGTTAGTTAAAAATATGGACGGCATTATGTTTCTTACAAAACATATTTGCTGTTGCAAATTATAGGTAAACAATGTTCATATTTAGGAGATAAGGATGGAATTTGGCATCTTTTATTAAAAAAAAACTTTTAATGAAAGATTATTTTTTGTAGAATTTTCACTATATCGAAATTAATCCTATCATAACTTATGAACTCACAGTCTTCTACATCCTATGTTCCTATGGATATCTAGTGATATGGATGTATCTCTCCAAGTGTGTAACTGTGTCTCTGTGTATCCCATCTTGTCTGTGTTCCTCACAGAGGCTCTTTTATTCCCTCCTGAGCGGCCCCGTCACCCATGTCGCCGAGGGACAAGGAGAACGTGGCGTTTTCCCTGGATCAAAAATTTACGAGCAATTAAAAGTGGGCCGACGCCCGGCATCCATCAGCCCTGCGTGCTGCTGCCAGGCTGGGTGAGGGGGACTCACCGTAAACCACAGGCTATATACTTTTATATCTGTTTTCCCTCCAAAGAGGGAAGGTTATGACAAAATTATGCTTTACTGTCCCAGGTTTCTGGTGTGATGTAGACATCTTTTACGGACAGGCTCGTTGGAGGTCAGAGCCCCTTGAAAGGAGGCAGGGATAGAGAAATGTGTATGTGTAAAAGTATGTGTTTATGTTTTTACTGCTGACAGAAGCCTTTAACACAATGGAATAACATAGTATCTACTCTTCTGGTCGATCAGTTACCGAGGGAAGAGTGACCTAATTACTCTGTTGTTTATTACAGCAGAGCTCTGATTTATTTCCCCACGCTGATGCATTTTCAACACTCTTCTTCAATAAAGGCAGCATTTTTTTGTATCTAAATACACACACACATGCTCATGCACAATGATCCATTGCGACACACCTAATACACAAAAAAGCATGCAAACCCTCATACATCAGCGCAGTCACTCTTTCACTTCTCCCCGGCTCCTCGTGACAGGCCCAGACTCATTTGCATGCTTAATTGTGTTGTAATGTACTTTTAATTTGAAAATGGAGGCAATTAATTATTTTGATATGGAACAAAATGCCGCAAATGTAAACATTCTAATAGTTCTCTGTGAGCTGGGTATCATTTTTCAAAAGAGGGATTGAATCTTATCTCATTTCTTAATGCCATACAAGTTTTTGCAAGATATCGTTTTAGCACTCATGCATTCTCCTTGATTTTCACTTTGTCTTTGCAGAGAGGGCAGAGTTTCTTTGATCTACTCCGCCGCTGTTATTTTCTATCTAAATCTCCCACAGGATAATTACTGTAGTTTCACCTATGCTATCAGAAAAGATTAAATGAAATTAAGCCTTTTTGGACATCCTGCTTCTTCTCCGTACGTCATCCCTCCGGTGCAACTCCAGACTTTCTATTTCTGGGTCAGGGAGGCTTCAAGTGGAGATGTGAATCGCGGATAAAAAAAGAAAGAAGATTTTTCCTCCGTCAACCATGTGATCAATAGGTGTCAGTGTTCAAAGGATAGCAAGCATCGCTGCAGGAGAGAAGAGGGGAGGGGGAGATCCATTTGTGCAGGCCCTGGAAAAAACTGACACTCTCGCTCCCTCACGATAATAAACTCACCACGGAGAGGAGAGGATGGATGCGTGTTATTTTTTCGCCCTTTTTCACCCATTTCCATCACCTTTCCCCGCCTCATTCCCTTTTTCTGCTCTCACACACACAGATTTTCTGTCCTCTTATATCTCTAAACCCCCCACCCAACCACAACCCCTCACCCCTATCTCTTTCCCCCTTTTTGATTCTCCCGAGGGAGCTCGCTGACATCACAGCCGGCCTAGCAACAGCCTATAAATTATGAGTGACAAGTCTTTGGACCAATAAAAGCACCACCATATTTCATGCACAGTAAATCTGATTGCAGATTGCTCTGGCGTGTGGCGGCTGACATGTTTATTTTCGTCATGGCGGAGGGAGCTGAGGGTGTTAAGGGTGAGGGGGGGGGGGGGCGCTCCCCAACATCACAGTTCCTAAAGCTCCCGTTCCAGATGGAGGTCAAACAGATGGGAATTCTGGGATGCGGGCGACCCCTTGCACACATCCAACAGCCCCCAAAATCCCCAAATACACACACCCATTTACATTCACACACATCAATGCCAACTCACCAACATCTATGGCATTATTTTCCTTCATCTTTTACAAAGCCATGCTTCTCTGACTGCAACCATGTGTCCTCAATCCCAACACGCTCCCTGTGGCATTTTTAAAGAGGTTATACTTAATATCTTCATTACATTTTCTTATCTAAAGTGTAATTATGTTACTTTTGAAGGAAGACATTAGACCTTCTTCCTCATACTTCTTTTTTAAGCATTAAACACTGTTGCTCATTCTAACACACTATGGCCTTTTCTGTAGGTAAATGCTAGATGTGTTGCTCACCAGTGAGCCAGTTTGCGCACGTGTGCAGTGTTTTCAAAGAATGATATGGCTCTCTTTTGGTTGCAGATCAATTCTCTGTCATTCTTCACTGAAGAATGTACCAGTGGGGGGGATTTTTAAATAACTGTCATAGTGTTCAAAACTGCTGTGATATCATATTCAACACGTCATCCTGAAAGCTTTCAACCAAACAGAGGAATGTCTGCACTCCACAAATAGTATGGTGCAGTGTACGAGCATTTTCTTATATATGGGTTGAGCATTATCGCTTGAGACCACAGTCTAATGATGCATTTTACACAAACATGGAAATTAAGACATGAACACATATTCTACTTCCACTTCCAAAACCCATATACAGCATTACAAAACATGTTGCAAGTCCTTAAATCCTCCAAGTCAAAGGGAAGACAATGGAAGGTCCCAAAGGTCACATACAAATGAATTAAAGTGGCCCTTTTATACTTTCTTGGGTTCTCCCTTTCCTGTAGTGTTTATATATTGGTTGTTGTGCATGTAAAGGTACACGCCAGAGGGAGTTTCTCTCTCACACACTCCCCCCCTGCCTGAAACTTCTCCGTTGGACTCCGTTACAGCTGTACATAGTGACATCACAAAGTAACAATTGCGCTTCTATTGGTTAGCGCTCCAACACATTGATAGGCTAAGTGGCGGGACACATCTAAGAGGTTGACCAATCACAACAGAGCCGGCCAGCAACCCAATCAGAGCAGACTGGGCTCTGGTTTCAGACAGAGGGTGAAAAGAGGTGCTGCAGCACAGGCAGTGAGAACAATAAAGAGCTTTTTGAACATTAATGCATGGAGACATGTCACAGGAGAGACACTACATACAAATATTAACCTTTAAATGAACATAAAATATCCTCTTTAAAGAATGTGCCGGTTTAATTGGAGAAGATTTAATTTGTTGGTAATGTCTGTTTGCATGCCTTTCAATACGCAGTGCATCGAGCCATTTTACCTGCAACAAACTCATAACCCTACAATCCAGAGAAATATCACTTAGTTCCCACTATAGCCAATAAGCATTAAGTGTTATCTTCAATTTTCCTAAACATGGATCCTCTCATTACAGATATCACATATTTAATGTATTGTAACAACCTCATTGATTTTAAGTGACCCTGTGCTCATTGCACTAGTCCAGTCCATCCTTCCTTGCCCATGCAATAAACCATTCTTCATAATTAGGGTGGCCGCTGCAGTATGATCTGGGCATTACGAGTCCTCAGCTGCAGCCCCTAAATGGACAGATTTCAACAAACGCCCGCTGGTGTGATCGGCATCATTATATTTTAATTAATCCATTCTTCTCTCAGCAACACAGTAATTACAATCTATTTTATTACACGGCATGCTGCGAATCAAGGGGATGGAGGAGAGAAGCAGGAAGGGAATAAAAGGCTGAAACAGGGAACAGAAAGAGGGGTGTTGACAGTGAGTTAGAGCCAGGATGGGGAGAGGAAATGTTAAGGTGAGTGAGACAGAGAGCAGAGGAAAAACATCACAAACGCTATGACTGATTACCGATATGTCATCGCCCGGCTGACATTGTAAAAGCATTGTAAAAGCGTTTATACGATGTCTGGAGGAGCATGGGGCTCACTCGCACTCTCCCTCCCTCCACAGATTCATGCTTCATACAGTCACAGAGAGAAGCTCCATTTCCTCCAGCCTCTGTGTGTATAAATCAGAGCAGGTGCAGACACTCAGACACGCTGTGGGTGTGATAATAACATTAGAGGATTACAATGACACTCCTCCCCGGACAAGATCACCTGTCTCAACTGTCATAAAACAGATGCTTTTTGTGGTTGAAGCGCTTTATACGAGGAGAGTGTTCACATTAAAGTTGTGCACGTGGCAAATATAGCAGTAAACAAGTGGAAAATGACACTACCAGTGTGATCATCGAGGATTGTTTACTGGAATAAACTTAGTACAAGTAACACCTCAGTTTGTTACATAAAACTGTAGCAGCTATTATTTTAGACAAGCAGCTAAGGTAACACACGGAAAAAACATCTATAAAACACCCAAAATGTTCTATATTATCACAATCTACAATCTGAAGGGTTTTTTTGTACAGTGGTTTGTTTATGTAGGGTTCAGAGGCTTATAAATATTCAATCTTATAAAAGAAGTGAAGAGATAATTATGCCTTTTGTGTTTTCCCCTTTCCTATAGTGTGTTTTATAGGTTTTAGTGCGTGTACATGGAAGGTTTCTCATTCCTCTAATTGTCGCGTCGCAATGAAAGCAGTTAATCAAATAATATCCAGGGGATGCATGCAGAGCTGTCATTGGCTGAGATAAGTCCGGCCGTGCATCACGACTCTTTGAAACATCTCTGTTGCCTTAAATACATCCGCGGAGGAACCATCAGTGTATCCTCGGTTATAGTTCCTCCAGAGAGCCTCCACGATGCTCGGTCCTTGATGTGTATTTAGAGAAATGAGATGTCCTTCAACATGGCGCGCTGAAATACATTTCCGGGTCACTACCGGAGGACCGAGGAGTCGAGGACGGGAAATTAGAGAATTGAGAAACCGTCATGCTCTGCAAAGGCTAACATACCAAAGACCAATCACAACAGAGGATGAAAAAAGGTGCTGCAGCAAAGGCAGTATGAGGAAAATAAAAGCCTTTTTGAAAGCATGTAAACCTATCACAGCAGAGGCACAGAAAAACAATCTGAACTCTGAAAATGTACCCCTTTAAAAAAATCTCACTATAAAAACATTTGACTCTTGTATGCAGCCTATTTAAAGGTTTTTATATCAATATTAGTGTTCCATATAACATGTATGTTCCTCAATGTCTTTAAAGATGAGTTAAGAGCAGGAGTAGTATTAAGAGATAGACAAGAAGATTGTTTAACTTAGCAAAAGAGACTTGCAAAAGGGGTGAGCAACTAGCCTGGCAAATTACCATGTGCCACGATTTCTTGTCGTGGAGCAGTGACTTCTTTAAGTCTTTTGTGGTTGCCAGGAAACCATACAGGTGTTACTGCTACTGGCCAATAAATAGTTTGAATGAATTGAACATATGAGATATTCCGAGTTTTAAAGGAGCTGGTTGTTGAATCATTGTGTTTTTGGAGAGTCAGGCCAGCTTTTTTCAAAAACTTATGCTAAGCTAAACTGTTACTGTCTGTAACCTTATATTTACTCTTCAGATATAAGACTTATATCATCTAAATCTCAAGTAACTCAAGTTAGCAAATTCCAAAATATCGAACTATTATTTGCACAACCATGATTGTCTAATGTCTCTTAGATAGTCATAGCAATGACTAATCATGGGTTTCAGCTTAGCATGGTAGATCACTTTCCTTTTAAAGAACAAAAAGTGATCTGTCTATTGATTAGTTCAGTTTACATGTCAGTCTCACTTATGCTGCGTTCACACTGGATGCAATGCGATTTTTGGGGGCGGCGCGATTACATGTAAAGTCAATGCAGAGATGCGGACGGACGCAAATTCGCTCTGACGGCGCGCATGAAGCGGTTGATACGAATACCGCGGCGCGATTGAGGCGATTGGAGGGAGTCGCGACAACCGCTCGAGTTAAAAAATTTCGCGATCTCGCGGTAGCCAATCAGCGGTGAGGATCTCAGCCTGCCGTCACTGACGTTGAACCAGAAAACCAAAACATCAGCCGTTAGCTGTTAGCACTCAGAGCTCACAGCTCCTCATATCTGTTCAGAAACTAGACAAAAGTTAAACAAGTACAAACCACAGACTGTCTGTGTCATGGCGAATACAGTCGCTGCTTTATTTATGTCTGTATGCCGTTGTTGTGAGTGTGGACGGTCGGAGCATATACAACGTTAGCTTAGCCTGGTCGATCTGATCTCCATTCAGAAAACACGCATTTTAAAAGGTTTTTCGCATGCCGTCTGTCTGCAGACTTGTCAAAGCTTTAATTCATGGTTTTTACTATCCGGTATCAGTATGTTGTTACTTCTGCATCATTTTGAAACGTGTATTACAATTTAATCACGGTCAAATATGTTCATTTTGTTGTAGTTGTAGCCCTCAAGCCAGCGCGTCTTGTTTGAATGATGCGAATAAAAACAGCTGACAGCGGCTGTGAAACTCGAGTGTTTAGAGCGATGCGATAAGAGCGAAGCGAATATTCGGATCACGTCCGGTCTGTTAGACGCAGCATTAGAAGGTGGAAAGAATTTTGGCTGAATGCTAGGAAAGTAACCCCAAAAATCATACACAAAATGTGTGTTAAAAAATATGGGATGTAGCACAGTACCTATGGTGGACATGGTATCCTGCCGCGTTGATGTTCCAGCCAGGCTCTTTGGGGTCGGGGATCTGTGCTGTGTTGGCTATCAGATGCTGAACATCCCTCCACGTCAGCTCAGGACTGGGGCAGGAGACATGAAACACAGAAATCATCAAACACACCTTTCCTTTGGCCCTTGTTCTACACCGCGTGAAACCACGGAGGAAACACTTCAACACTGCGTGATGCTCTGAAAAGAAAGCAGCAAGGAGCCCAACCTTGGTTCTAGTCTTGTGCAGAAACAGGATGGAGGAGTTTATTATGGGGCTTACAGCACATTCTATCAGTTATCCTCATACTGTATTACCTCTAAGGTTTATTGATACATAAACTGCAGCGATGAGACAATGCCATGCCTTTTTACAGAAAGTCCTCTAGACATAAAAGCACCTGTTTGAGTCAAGCTCACGGTTTTAATAATGCTGTCACTGAAAAACAGTGAATCCAACAAAGAATATTTGAGATGTAACAAAAGAGCCCAGAGAGTCGAATGCAGAATAAAGTATTCTTTTTAATCCCAGGCATGGGAATTCTAATAGAGCGGACTCAAGTGTCATGTCAAGCAATATACTAATGGAATCCAATTAAGACCTTTAAACTGCGCCGAGAGCTGGAGGATATTAGCTCAGTTTTCTATAACAAAAGACCAAAGGGCCGTCAACGAGGGCTTTTGCGGGATATAAAAAGCATAAAGGAAATTGGGTTTTTCTGCTTTATCCACTCATTATTGTTCCTTTAAAAAAAAAAAAAAATGAGTTGAATGGAGTATGAGAAAACCGCTTTGCCACCTGTTCTGAATAGCCTTCTCTCATTCGGAGATGAAATACCTCCACTGTTTGCGTAACATCTGTAGACGGACAGTACGGTACAGAATAAAGGTAATTAAAGACTCTATCGTTAATGACATAACTGCAATACATCACGAGCATCTGACCACGTTCGTTAAGGTATACCTTTAAGGGTTTGCAAAAATATCTATGTAAAGAAAATCTCCACAAACTACTAAATCACAAGTAGCCTCTTCATTATTGTGCTGATGGGTGTCTCAGGAAATATCAGGCACAGATATACACAGATGTATTCCATTCACGTATTGGAAAAAAACCGAAGCAGAACAAAAGCGAGGAGAGAAGCTTTCATTAGCGGCATAAAACAAAACCCCGGCAAGCAGCGAGAGCAGGCAGCTAAAACAACATGATAGGAATAATACCAGTAACACTAATAATAGACGGATAGAGTGAAACAAAACACAACGCACAAACAATTACTTTAAGCTTTGATTTCAAAGGGATTGTAGTGTGTGTGTGTGTGTGTGTGTGTGTGTGTGTGTGTGTGTGTGTGTGTGTGTGTGTGTGTGTGTGTGTGTGTGTGTGTGTGTGTGTGTGTGTGTGTTGGGGGGAATAGGCTTTGTACTCATGAACTGTTGCCGCTCACTGCATGCGCTGTGTGTATGAGTGTGTATTATATATTAGCGGCAGCAGCGTGATTCTGTTATGTGCAACCCCCCCACCTCCATCACCAGCACCACCACCATCACCCCTCTGGTGGAATCAGAGAAACCCCCGCGGCCTTGACTGGTTTGCATAAAGCAAACAAAATTAAATTTTCTTTGCTAAATCAAAGCATGTATGGTATTCCAAGCAGCTCTCTCTGGGACAAATTACTTCAAACGGCGTCCTTTGTATCATAACAGAATAAAAAAAAAAGAATCAGCCCAATCAGCGGCTCTCCAAAACCCTCGACTCGGGAATTAATTATTGAACCGAGGGCGTTTCTCTCTCCTAGCAGTCCGCGACACAGATCTATTTATTTTGGAAAGGTCGTTTTGCTCTTAAAAACACAGCGCTGCCTGAGAACCCAGTTTACCGCTATCTCTCTTTCTGCCTCTGTGTTTGCACTCCTCTTTGCTGCAAAGACCCTGAAGGGACATGCGAATGGGTTTAGGCCACGAAATTAATCTAAAGAAAAAAACAATGACCAGCATCCATCGTGGTGCTGGCTAAACTGAAGTATTGCTTATGCTGTAATGGACTTTAGATGAACTGAGCTGTTCACTGGTGAGGAGGTGGCACTTTATTCCTCTGCACTAACGCTTTGTAACAATAGTGGACCATGTGTTTTCTCCTCCTCTTGGTTGTGTTTGGCTGCAGGAAAACACAAAACTACTATTTATGGATTATGATATGCAGCTCATGTAGAACAAATAAAAGCTAAGCAAAGGATCCTTTCAGACAATTCCCAGGGTTAATTTGTGTTTCTTCCAACTGTTATCCCCCTAATTAGTTGCTACATGCAGTGATTCACTTAAATATAAACCTTTCATACTTTTTAGAATATAAAAGGCTTTATTGTACACTGGTGACCTGCTAGCTAGCAAGGAACATGATTCTGCTAAAAAATGAATCCAGCTGATGATCAAACAAACTTTTCAATATCTCACAAAAATACCAATTTGAGAGAAATGTATGGCCAAATTGATAGTCAAGTTTCTTTAAGCCAATTTTGATCAATTTTAGGGACAAAATGTGCATGCATTCAAAAAACAGAGCACTATTTATTTCCTAAAGTGTACCAAATATGTACCAAAACTTTTTACCAAAACATTTATCGACCATGCATGCACTGTTCAGTTTCAAAGCTGTTGAACTGTCCGTGCTGTCTCATGGTTATCAAACACTTGAATAGAGAGCCCTTCTTAATATTATTGTTAATGAACATGCTTTTCCTATTTTCAAAACGTGTGCAATGAAAATAGCCTTTTCCCTCAAAGTACAATATTTGGGTTTCATCTCATCTCATCACCCACTGACCACATTGATTTAATACGAAATAACATTCATGTTATTTCAACATCAGTTACATTTTACAATGTGTAGTCACTTTAGCCTTCACATCTCAGGTAGTCTTTCCTTTTATTTGACTCAAGCTAACACCATGACGTAATAATGATGTTACCACATTGATAACAAATAAATAATTCTCAATGCCTTTTAACCAAAAATAAAAAATAATTAACGATAACCAGATGGATAATCTAAAAGGATAATCTAGAGTGAGAGATAATCTTCTCTTCGCTTACGAGAAAAGTCACCCTAACATTTTCTTCCTGATGAGATGGGCATCACAAAACCTTAGACACATATCCACCTTATCTAATTTAAAGAATACGCTAGGAATGTGAGCACTTTTTATGTGTGTCATTCCAATACTTAGATTACATAGTTATACATCTGGTATGTGATAAGTTTGAAAGTTAGAGCCATAACCTTTTTGATGCTAGCAACCAGCAACATGTTGCCATTTGTACAGTAGTTACTTTAGCCTGCAAACCTGAGTAAGTCTTTCCTTTGATTTGGCTCAAGCTAACACCATGACGTCATCATGAATGTCAAAACTATTCTCTACTCCAGTGTAAAAGTCTGTTGGTTATAGTATACTGTAATTGCTCATTTACTTACTTAGTTTACGATTTGGAACACAGCCACTGACATTCAACCCATGCAAGAAATACCACTACAACGTTAAACCTCTGAAGGATTGACACCAATACAGAAGAAAAACGACATCCCTGTTCCAAAGACAATAAAATGAAAGCATGTTGTCCAGCACACCCATGACCCCGGCTGGGCTGGGGCTGGCAGCAGATTGGGGCCGGGTGCACTGATATACGAGCCTCCTCCAGACCCTCGCCAAGGCTCACAAAGCAGCACAGCAGCCGTCACAGTGAGCACACAACTGTTTACAAATCCCCAGTTAATAGGATCAGGCCTCATTGACTGGGCCGCTCCGATGTGTCTGATGTAATCTATTAGCTGTATGATAGTCAGTGTCTCAGTCCAATCGATAACCCTGGGCCTATTGCTCCACTGTGGACTGTTACTCCTCTTTAGTGCTGCTTAGAATGCAGGCTTAGTGACTATAAAGTGTGTGTGTGTGTGTGTGTGTGTGTGTGTGTGTGTGTGTGTGTGTGTGTGTGTGTGTGTGTGTGTGTGTGTGTGTGTGTGTGTGTGTGTGTGTGTGTGTGTGTGTGTGTGTGTGTGTGCAGTGTGTGTCGGAGTGTGTCTGTAGCTGGTGTAACTGGGTTTCCAATTAAGTTGAACCACAGGCCGGATCAATGCTAGTCCTCTGTGTGCAGGAATGAGCAGCCCTGGGCCCTCGGAGCATGCCCACGAATAATTTATCACTCGCACTCGGCCCAGGCAGAGAGGAGGAGGAGGAGGAGGAGGAGACAGGGAGCGCAAGGACAAAGTGTCCAGCCCAGGGGAGAGAAACGCAAAAGATGGGCAATGGAGGGGACAGAAAGATGAAGGGGTGGAAAAGAGGGAGAGATCAGGACTCGGAGGAAAACACTGTCAGCTCCCGATCATTTAGAAGCATCACACTCCACATTTCTTTTCTGGTAAACAACCATCGAAAATGAAATTCTGCAGGGAGCACAGACCACATAATCCTTTGATTCGATATACTGTGTGTTTGCAAATGCTGTACGATGAACATATGTAACACAGGATCAGTCGGCTTTGCAGTAATTGCCTTTTTTCCAAATCAGATATCATCCAGTCAATGTTGTCCATTTCTAGTTTCATGTGAGGTTCTTTTGATTTGATTTGTTTATGTCAGTATTCATCAATGCTATTACAGAGATTTGAATTGTTGAATATATATTTTTTTTCTTAGTGTACAAATCAGTTTAAGTGGAGCATTATAACTGTATGGAAGGAACCAATATTATGTGTAGGGAACCCTCCAAAACCCTGTTCGTCAATGCCCTTTAAAATGACACGGAAGCTTTTTTTGAGCTGATGCTACCATTTCCAGGGAGACATTATTAGCAAATGCCTTCCTCAACCATAGAAAAACCACTGCTAAAAAGAAATGCTTCTTATTTTGTGAAAATGCTTTGGTTAAGGTTTGGTGTAACTTTGCTGTATAGGGTGTTCTTGGCTTAGAATTTCGGATGGTTTAGGGTTGAGTTACCACTTTATTAAAGTTAAAGGAGCGTTGATGTCCTGGTTACAATAATTCTTTCTTAGTAATAATAACCTGACTTCGTCCTTTATTATTTTTATGAACTCTTTGAGACTTTTACGAACTCTTTGGGACTCTTCAATGACAGAATATGTTGCTTTCTTTTTCCTAGGATGGACAGTTGCATTGGATTGGTATCAGCACCAACATTTATCTCATTAAGAGCAAAGGGTATTGGCCAAACCTCCCCAATCCACATTCCTGTTCCTGTGCTTAATTGCTCTTGAAATGTTATGTGAAATCCTGCACTTATTGCCAGAATATTGTTTGAAACTGTTTAATAAAGCTTGATACATGGCACGGAATTTGGGAATGATGTTATATCATCAAACGTTTAGCAAGATAACTTATAACCAACATTGGAGGGAAAATTGGAAGTGTTGTGTTGTTTAACTATTCAGTTTAAAGGTCACCTATCATGCTATTTTTAGGCAATAGCATAGGTTTCAGATATATAAAAATATATTTAAAAAATGTCAAAATACCAAACAGATCACCCATTCTAGCCATGCCTCATATACCTCTATTTCACTTCCTGTTTAAAAAGTGCTGATTTTGGGTATAAAGCTTTAAAAAAAGAAATGTGAGGGGGCTGAGCTCATGCAGGACCCGGCAGCTACTGTCTAAACTAAATACTGCTGTGATGAAACTCCATATCATGGATTATCAAGGATTATTTCTGAAACAGTATGGAGCTCAAAGGCTTTCTCTCTTGCCGGTTATACCACAAGGTGAGTTCCTTTCTATTTCCTGCTTCTTCACACACATGCTCTCCATTGCAGGTTAGCTCTGAGTGTTAGCCATGCTTGCTAACGTAAACACCGACCATATTAAAAGCAAATCTGGATCAGCTCCGTTGTACCCCCGTTTTTGGAGATTTGGGTACTGAGGAAAAGAGAGAGGGTTTTATTTTCTGACGCTGCGTGAGTTCCCTGACACACCGGGGACACATCTTTATGTATAAAAGACATCAAAAACTGCATTTTGCATGATAGGTCTCCTTTAAGGGAAAATAAACGTAGGCCCGTTTCCATCCAACTTTTGCAAAAAGAGCACTGTTACCGGTGGAAAAACGTGGATTCAAACTGAATCAGGTCATCCTTGAATATAAGTGCATTTGTGGCATTAAAAGGTCCAATTTAAACATGAGGAGTATCATCAAATATGAGCCCTCATCAGCTCAATCATGTATCATGGCCATATTTAAAGAGATTGATGGGTTTACATCACCCTAATGCTTGCCTTACTGAGGCTCAGCATGTCCAATTTTCCTGTTCATCTCTTTTTATTTGAACAGGAAGTGAAGTAGACATCACTGACAGTGGAGCTTGTTAGTCAGCAGTGGGTGATGTGTTTGTACCAGGCAAGCAGCAGTTTAAACCCCAGGATGCACATCTTCTGCTTGGACACTTAGCGTTAACATCTTCTGCAGAGCCACATTGCGGTTTTAGTTGAAAGGCAGAGAATCTAACACACATGTGGATGTTCATTTACAGAGAAGCACAGAAACAACCACATATGTGAACATATATCAACACACGAGATGACATGTCAAACACTGTGTCATTACTGTGCAAAAACACATGTAAATGCATGCATGAAAACATCCAAACACTAATTTAAACGCACAGAATTCTAACCGCTGCACAGCTACACACACACATACAGAGTGTCCAATGTTCTCTGTCCTTAGTTCATCTCTATTAATCTCACAGTAGCGAGGCATGGACTGGTAAGACGCCGCACATCGCTCTGTAATCTTCTCTTAATGTGCTGCACTCTAAGCCTAAGTGAACCCATTTGGAGCGACTGTGAGCAGACTGAGATTCCTCCCATGTTATCTGAACAAGTGTTACTAATGGCTTTATCAATTAGGCCAAGTCCAATAACTGCATGCCTGCAATCTCCTTTAAATACACTCCACCGGCGTAGCCCTGATTCCTGCGGTTAATGAGTAAGTGTGTACACAAGCAACCGTTTGGGTGTGTATGTGTGTTTGTGTGTGTGTGTGATGCTTTGGATCTCTGTGTGTGTGTGTGTGTGTGTGTGTGTGTGTGTGTGTGTGTGTGTGTGTGTGTGTGTGTGTGTGTGTGTGTGTGTGTGTGTGTGTGTGTGTGTGTGTGTGTGTGTGTGTGTGTGTGTGTGTGTGTGTGTGTGTGTTTAATTATGTTCTGTTACTGGGTCACTGATTAAAACACATACATGATTGGGTTCTTATGATAGATCAATAATACACATGATGAATGTTTATATCTGTTCTTTTATGACAAATGGTGTACTTATACTGTTTGTATGTGATTTTATATAAATCACTGTGCATATACAATGCAACAGCTGTGCATTTGGATTCCCTTTAGTTTTTTTACAGTTTTGTGTATTTTATTTTCAGTGCATACATGGATCAGCAGTTCAGTTATCAGGTTCATTGGAGTGGTGCAGTGATGATGTATTTTTGTAGGCAGACCCAGAAGTTGATATTGCAAGGGCTCGTCAAAAGGCAATGAGATTTTCCCTTCAGATTTCAGTATATTGCTTTGTGGGTAACACACGTTTATGATACTTAAAACATTTCATTCAGCCGGATAATCTCCATATTAACATCACATGCAATTGGCAAAAATAGAAAGCTAACGTTTTGCTATGAACTAAACTACTACACCGTTAGGAGTGGTCATAAGCACCTAAAGCTGGCTAATGTTTAGCATGATGACGTTTAGTATGCCCATTTAGTCACTTGTTAGCAACAGCTATTTTATGACACATAAGCTTCAGATATTCAAGAGTGGAGTATTTACTGACATATTTTATGCTCTAGAAAAAAACTTGAAACTCTTTTCAGCTGGTGTTAACTACATACCTTATTTCAGACAACACAAAAAAACACACACAAAAACTGTGACTTTAATACAAGGGAACTGAAAATAATTCAAAACTAAGTATTTTACCGGGTTTGAGGACTCATTACTGCAGCACTCTATTACCCGACAGGTAAGTTAGTAAACACAAATAAATACTTCCATACATGGAGAGACAGAGAGATTTTTATAATTATATCATTATTAATATTGCGTAAAAGAAGATGCAATCCAAATGTTGGCAATAATAATTGTATGAATAATAACAATTGATCTTAAATAACATAAATATGTATTCTGCTTGTTTGTATGTGCACCCTACCGAAATATTGGTGATTTTTTTATGATATCTCTAGTTAATTATATGTATCAGTTGACATGAAAATACAATGTAACTTTTTATCAATAAACCTTGACTGATTTTGAGGAGGTAAATGCATTCTATTTTACATAAATGTGCTTAATTAACTTATAGCTTTCCTTGATGTTTGTATAGCATGATTAGGTAGGCCGTGTATGACAGAACAAAAACACAAAATAAACCTGTTGAATCCGGCTTTACAGATGAGCTGATGTAAAAAGACATGCTACAAAATGCCAAAGAGAGTCTCACAGTTATGTTAATGTTGGAAAAGCAGTATTATCATGTATAAGTCATATAGCCAAACTCTATATATTTGCTGTAGGAGGGAATGCATGCCAGTGACCTTCAGTGCATTTCGAATGAAACAACATTAGCGCAGGAGACACCCTAACTGAGGACGTGTGTGTGTGTGTGCGTGTGTGCGTGTGTGTGTGTGTGTGTGTGTGTGTGTGTGTGTGTGTGTGTGTGTGTGTGTTTCTTTGTGCGTGCATGTCTGGCACATGAGTGTTTGAGTTAAGACCAATTAGAGCAAGTGGATTCACTTTTCCATTTTCTCTCCCCACTGAGATCACTGGCTGATTACTCCTTAACTCCCCGCAGAGAAGGCTTTATACATTATTTCTCCTTTTCAGTCATTGGACACAGTCAGTAAGAGAGGAAGTGGGAGAGCGGAAGTGAGACAACGATTACTGAATGTTTTTTTCTTTGGGTGCTGTTGATAGCCCAAAGCTGAAATTGTGTTATTCTGAAATGTTATCAAATATAATAATCATAAGAAGCGGACATAGACACTGTGACTACACCTATTGGTTTGTGGACTACCTTTTTGATGCCTCAAGTTTGGCATTTTGGCAGTCGCCATCTTGTTTTTTTGGAACCAGAAGTGAGACTGGAGGGGGGGAACAAAGTACAACCGAGACGTTTTTAGGGCACCAAAAAAGTTTCAATTAGTTTTCATGAACTGAAAACAGACTGTGTTAAAGTTCTAAGACTAAAACACTGCCAACATCCAAAAAGGAATAACCACTATTTATTCATCACTATTTACCTCCAAATGGGAATATCATTTACAAAATGAACATCATTCTTTATTAAAGAAGGCATAACAATTGCTATTGGGAGCATAAAATAATTTGGAAAATGCTTTCTGGGTAAATAAATAAAGTGAAATGTTGGGTAATTCTTTCAAAGACTTCTACAAAATCTGACTTATTTTTGCAACCAGTGGAGTTGTCCCTTGCTGGCCATTAGAACAATAATCACAATTTAGGCACAGACTTGGAGTTAGCCCCTATATAATAGTTTAAATTAAATTAAAATAACAGTTAATACCATAGTTTATCAGTTTAGTATGGGACATTGTACAACATAAATCCACTCTCACCATGAGTTCCAAATAGAAAACACTGCTTTATAAGATAATCTGTAATATTTCTTTATATTTCAATTATTCAGAGGCCATACAAAAAATGTAATTGACAACATGTATTACATTACATTATAAATCTATTGATCATAAATCTATCGATTAGATTTATGATTAGAAAATGATAAAAGTAGGGTAGACATGTGGAGATTATCCGACTGAACAAAACGTGATCCGTCTCTTAAATGTGTGTCAACAATTTTCCAAAATCCTATGGAGAAATTGCATTGCTTTTTTGTCGAGGGAACCGGAAGAAGCTTACTTCAGGGTTTTAGGACGCGTCACTGTGGCACTCCATTACATGTTACTTGTTAGACGCTTTTATCCAAAGCGACTTACATACTCAATACTGTGGGCAATCCCCACAGGAGCAATTTGGGGTGAAGTGTCTGCAGGGACACAACGACATGCTGACTGCAGTGGGGTTTAAACCTGTGCTCCCCTGTTCCGAACACCAACGCACTAGTCCACTGCGCCACAGCCTCCCTGTTTATTACCGTAACAAGACATGTATCTTTGTTTTGGATATCCCATGTTGACCTCCATCACTTTACATGTAGTAATCATGGAGCACTAGAGCTGGATGACGTTGATGTCCAGTGGTTTAAAGGACATTAGAAGATTTTTTATACAGTATAACTGCTTCGGTAGGGATGACTTTTTTCTTCCAGACAGCCCGAATAAACTAAGCTGGAAAGGTGGGATGAAAGTCAAACTAAAATGTTAACTCTAATGCTGAGCTCCCTCTGAGCAAATGGATCGACTAGAATGAATGAATGGATGAAAGAAACATAAAGTGACAGACTCAGCGGCTGACACAGTGATAAAGTGAACAAACAAACAGTCAGAGACAGAAAGAGTGACTAACAGGACGAGCGCAGAATTGATTTACCCTGATGGTTTGTTGGACAGGCGTCAAGACGGATGGATTGAGTCAGATGGGAACGCAGACAGACAGCCAACATAGTGCCAGAGAGACAGATAGACAGTGACACTGAACGCTATCCTGATAACACAGACCACAACACAGCGTACGCACATTTAGGCTCTGTGCCATGCTGTATCCGCACCGTATGCTGCCATATCAACTACCCAGCTGAAAGTCTTCATATCATGTCAGGAAGGATTCCTTTCCAAGACAGCAATTTCATAAACATCTGGTAAGTGCATTTTCTGATTGACTTGTTTTCTATGATAAGTTAACAAATATTTAAAACACAGGAAATGCAAATGAACAGAAGATAGAATTGTGGTTTCTTGGGAAGGCGTATACATTTCAGGACATTTTTAAGGACATCAAGTGTGTCATGTGTATGCATTTTAAGCTTTACACATTTTATTTATTGTCTAGTTTTCGTCCCAGATACAGGCACATTTTAAATCCTAAATATTGAAGAAGAAGAAGCAACAAGATGATGCACCGAAAATGGCCAGTCAAGCCTAAAAAAGTGGGGGAAATATAATAATTTCTTTTTTATTTCATGTATTTGTATGAGAGGTTATCTGTGTGGAGCTGTTAGGAGACTTTTTTAACCTGCTGTCTTTTGGCATTGCACTTTTGTGAAAACGACAACTGTCCCAGGTGTAAAAACACTTTTGCAAAAACGTAAATATTTAAAACAAATTAAATGAGAAAACGTCAATGTGATCTCAATGAAAGCATTTAAGTTGCATGCTGCTTTTAAAGGCATTTTCGTGTGTCATGTTTACATATTATATATGTCACGTTTTATTATCGCTTAGTTACATATGGAGACTTGTCTGCAGTTCTAAATATGTGGTTAACAGAGAAAACTATAAACAAAATTAATTGTTTCTGTTCAGGCAACTGTTACATTCAAAACAGAAAGTGTTTTACGGTTATGAAAAAGTCACAGTTTGAGTTAAATAGGTTATATTTGTTGTGAAAGTTAGTAACGTACATATGTTCAGTATTCAACATAATCCGGAGCTTAAGGATGCACGTTGGCAGTTTTAAACATGAATATGGCTGTAGTTTAGAGAGCTCATCAAATCAGGGGTCAGCAGCTCAATCCCACCTCCTGCAGCGACCTTGAGCAAGATACTCCAATTTGCTCACGTAGGCATTTCTAAGCTATTGAAGCGTAGGTAAGATGCTTTGAAAAAAACGTCAGCTTAATAATATGTAATGTAATGAATTCAAACCAAAATACTAGGTTTGAGAAAAGATTGTGGCTTGGGTAAAAACATATACTGTACCTCTGTTAATTACTTTAACAGTAATTAACAGTTTGAACACCAAATATGAACTGCTACCATCTAATTGGAAAGACAGGGTCCCGCGAAGTCAGACTGAAGCACTCCTTTGTGCACAAGTCAATCCTCACAGTAAATACAGAGGTACATCCCAGATAAAACGCATGCTAAAGGCTCTTTGAGGATGTTTCTCTCAGTGATTGTGATGTTATGTTTGTTTTTCTTGTATTGTATCTTGATATCTGTACATGTTGATGTTCAAATTTCAGACTTGATCTGGCCATTAAAGTATTATTGTATCGTATAGTAAGTTTAGCACGCAAGTTAAGAACTCAATGGTTTTTCCATAGAAGACAAACAACGGTCTCTTTGATGAAAGTCGTGTGATTGTTTGACATGTTCATCCACCCAGTGCTCCATGGCTCTTTTTACTGCTTCACATGGCTTCCGGAGAATTTGCCTAGACCACCTATGCTGTTTGGGGAAAAAATCCGTAGTGATAACATGCAAAATAACTACTGACGTGTTAATTAAACGCCATTTGGTTTTACCATGCAGAAAAAAGAGGTGAAAATAACAGAGTGATTGACAGATGCATTACAAATTGTAATCCCACAATGTGTAATAAAGGAACCCTCGTGTCTGTATATACAGATGTTTGGAAGCTTGCGGATGCTATGAGTCAGGTTTTTTCTGATGAATGGGAAACATGAGTGAGAGAGAGTATGGCAGCATATATGAGTGAGTGTGTTAGCGTGAAATGTGGGGGGAAGAGTGAGACACATGAATGAGCAAGTGTGAGAAACAGAGAAGAACAGCAATATACAGGCGGGGAGCGAGAAGCCGGCTCCATAAAGACGTGAGCAGAATGCTGCCGATGTGAGCAGGAGAGGTGATATATAGTTTAGTCAGTAGCAGCGGGTCACGACAAAGCCTTTAACAGTAATGTCCTGGGAGTCGCCTCGCCCAGGGGACCCGCGCTCCATTTTACAGCCAAGCGACTGAGACTGAGACGCCGCGGCATGACAGCTGGAGCAGTAAAGCCGGCCTCTAGTACCATCCATAACACCAAGGAGGCGTAGACGCCGCTCATACCGCCACAAAACACCCAGGCCCGAGGCCACACCGACAGCTGGCGAGTTAAGAGGGATGAAGGAAAAAAAAGGGGGCTTGGGAAATGGTAGGAAGTGGCGGTCGAGACAAAGGAGGGGAGAGAAGAAGAAAGGGCGAAGGAGATATATCTGCAGATTTAGACAGTCACAGAAAGAAAGGGTAGGAGCTAGAGATGATCTACATCGAAGGAGGGACTAGGGAACAAGAGAGAAGCAGTGATGGGGAGGAGGTGTTTATTTTTTCTTGCTGAAATTATTTCTCTTTTGCTTGACAAGTCAATTGATGAAGTCAGTATGTGTAGAGCAAACTTATACAAAATTCTCTCTCACATCAGCAAGGTTTTTATGTATCCCACATTTTAACAACATTGTGAGTTAATCTGCCAAAGTCAATGCAAATACCATTCTTCAATTCTTGAAGTTGTTTCATGTTGGTAAGCAGTAATGCTAAAATGTTGGTTGGAAAACCATCACACTATTTCATGAAAAGAGGAAATAACAGTTTTATGTACTAAAAAGTGCGCCAGTCAACCTAAAGAAAACCTTGAAAAAAAAAAAAAATTGGATGATTTTAAGTTTTTTTGCCTGCTTTTTGCTATTTTGTAAACATTTGATAAATTAAAGAAAAAAAACACTTTGTCGCCGAAGCAACTCTTAAAAACAACATTTGATTTGTCATTTTCTGCATTTCTGTGACTATTTTATGCGTGAATTAATTAGTTTTTGAATACGACAAAAGACTCATTTCAAGACGTCTCCTAAGGCTCTGGGAAACATCTAATGAGGAAAACAATGAATTGAAAATCGCAAAATTAATCAACAGTTAATGGAAATTGAGTGATTTACAGCAGAGAGACCCGGGAAATGTGCTTCCAGAACAAACAAAGCAGAAATATTAAAGGCAGAAAAAGGCTGATGGGAAAATGACTTCTAACAAAGCTGTCTTGTGAAAAAGCAACAACCTTTCTGTAAAAAAAAGAGCAGGGGAAATGGGGAGTTTGGTTTTAGAAATGAGAATAGGTAAAGACAGCACTATTGAAACAAAATAGAGGCAATCAATCATCACAACCAGGCCAACAAATCTACAGTAAGTCAACACAACAGGGTTTGAGACTGAAGCCTCTCAGGCAGTGAGCATAGACAGCGCTGAAGAGTTCTTGAGTCCTAACAAAAATCAATAAGGTATCACACTTATTGTTGTAGAATCACTGATGTGCAGTGCGATGGGCGGATACACACTCACTTTACTTCCAACACAAGAGCCAGGATCCCTGCAGCGATGGGAGCAGCGCTGGATGTTCCTGGAAAGTGTGTGACACAACTGCCCCCTACGCTGGTCACTGTGACCTGCAGGACAACACACACCATGGGTTAGAGGGTACACATACCTGCCTCCAAAACTGACATTCCAAAACAACTGTGAACATTAAAAGACATTTCTGTAAACACACCAGTTAGCGAAGAGGTATCTGTAACCAAAAAATAGAAGCTCATTTCTTATCAGTACATAGAGTATAAAGAGAGGTGAATGTGACCTTTTCTGTCAAACTCCTCCTCTAAAACTGAATTATTTGAGTGTTTAAAGAATCCAGCTTTATAGCAAATCAGGCCAGTAGAGTTCCCACACTGTAGCACCTGCTGTATCAGCAATTAGAACATGTTTTACAATTAAACAGTTATAATCATTTAAATAAAACAATAGCAACATGTGTCTGGTGTGACCACCTCATAATGTGAGGCTGAAAAGGGCAGACATCACAGAAGACAGAAGTGATATCAAACGGATAAAAATGTCCCTTTCTGTTTCTGTAGCCCTGGAGTTAGCGCTGTGTTTCCTCCTGTTCTTCACTGTTACCTCTGCCATCAACACCTCGGCTCCTTCTTCTCTATTTTCTCTCAGCCATTGCAGCCGCGCTTTAACTCCAATTAACACTCGTTTGCTTCTGTTTGTCTGCGAGTGCGTGTGTGTGTGTGTGTGTGTGTGTGTGTGTGTGTGTGTGTGTGTATGTGTGTGTGTGTGTGTGTGTGTGTGTGCCCAGCAGTCACCTAGGTCATTTGGCAGGCCTCTATAAATATCACACCAGTCGCTGCTCTTTAACAGGCTTCTCGCAGCTCACAGGAGCCAAAGAGCAGGTTTGCTGGCACACACACACATACACACACTCATTAATGATAAACACTGTTGTTAGATGTGTTAGGCGATACATGCACACTAACCAGAGGTAGGGGGCTTCCCACGCTGGCCCCTGTCAGAGTAACGGCCATCACACCGGGGCAGGGCTCGCCGAAGTGGGCGGGCTTCCCCGTTTGAGTGACAGCGCCAATGGCTATAGTGTAGATGGAGTTAACATAGCCGTCGGCGCCGCAGTGGTCGAGCTGCATCCCACCGTTACCTGACGCCCACACAAACACGCTGCCCTTCCCACCCCGGCCCTGACAACACAAACAGAAGGACGTCAGAGTTAAAGAGCATGAAGCGGATTCATAAAGAATGTTTCCATCTAGCGGTCAGCAGGGCCTTTCAAATGTCACACATGAATATATCACACTGTATATATTTACATAGGGAGGACAAATAGGACCTGCAGTTCAAACTAAAAGGGAATACATGAAATAAAAAGTATTTTTCTAGTTGGAAAAAAGATATTGATGCTAACTTTTTACCCTATTTATTCAAAAAACTGTTGTGGATAGTACTGGTTGTACAAAGTGGAGGATATCATATTCAGTTTTCTTTTGGTTTTTTTCCTGAGATTTCTGAATTGATTTAAAAAAAGTGGGAGCCGTACAATTTCTTATTTCAATGCACAGATTGCAGAAATTGAAAATGGAATCTAAAGTAAATTGACCTAAACACCCAAAATGAAAGTTCCTTTTTTTTCTGTTGATGAAATCAGGTAAAAAAGAGACTTACATTATCAGAACTAGCAACTCCCTTTGCAGTCCATTTACATGCACAAAAACCTATACAACCCACTACAGGAAAGGGAACAACCCAAAAAGCATAAAAGGAGCCGTTACAAGCACATGAAATTAGAGAGAAGTCCCATAGACTTGTCAAAAGATAATTTATATATAGCCACATTTAATCAGATTAATAATCATGATTCGTAAATCCCTCTCTAGTCTGAAACACCTGCAGGACAGTACTTTTTTTGTAAAGTCTTATAGGTGTGTATTTAAATCCCTCTTTATAATCCCTACACTTGACATTTTCTCCTTCCACTCTCAGCCCAACTGACAGCGTGAAGCTCTGCTCTCCGTCTGACAGACAGCAGTGTGAACGAGGAGATGAAAGCCGTGCCTCGTGAGTTCCTAGCCGAAGGGCCCGCGCTGTCAGGCGGTGGGGGCCGTCTATCTCGGCCCCGTCGTCCCGCGGGCCCCAGCTGCAGACGTAGATGTCGATGAAGTGCATGTTGAAGGTCAGGGCTGTGGCCTCCATTGCATCGGTGACAGAACCGGCCAACAAGCGGATACCTGGACGGATCCAAAAGGTCACAAAAAACATTCCTTTCAAAGATGTTCCGAAAGAGCATGTAGCATCCTGGTGCTTCTGCAGCACAGACACAGAGATTGTGTTTTGAAGTTGTAAAGTTAATGTTGTATGCCAACAAAAAGTTATAGAGTTTTGACACGATACTTGATTCGAGAAGGCGTCACACACACATTGTAAGCCCTCTTCGAGTAGCTGGCTCAGAGTGCAGTAGAGTCTCCTACCGTATTTTCTCAGTTGTCTGTGCCTATTGTATCTGTCTGATTCACATTGTTTCATATGTGTGTGTCTTCTTCGCTCTGAACTCGCTGTATGTATTCTATTATTGCCTGATTCTTATGGCTATACTTTATTTGTTATGCATTAACTCCACTGCTGGATGTTAACATGAATATATAAAGGGTTATTTTAAACTAGGTGATTTTTGTTTTTTGATATATATGTTTAAGCTTGATGGTCTAGGTCAGCGTAACTGATTATATTTGATTATTTAGAGATAATGATTTCGATTTTTCTGCTGGATTGTGAGTCACCACAATGTGCACAAAAACTTATATAACACACTGACTACAGCAAAGGGAAAACCCCAAAAAGCATAATAGGGCCACTTTAAACGTACTAATACTCATCCTGTGATCTATTATTAATATGCTAATAAAGATTATAGCCATTTTAACTAACCTTTCATAGCAATGGGGTACATTTGAATGACTGTGAAGTGTTCAAATTTCAGAATAAAACTTGAAATGTACATTTGATTTTGCGCTGAAGGAGATTCTTAAGTTTGTCTTGTGATCATATTGTAAAAACAAAAGGAACAAATATCTCTTCTTCTAGTTGTCTTATTATAATCTGCTTGCCATTCATCACAATGTATTCTAAAGGAACAGACAGCATATTTTGTGTGACAAACATACATCCATTCAAGCTGATTCATTCGGGCTTAAATGGTTTTCCTTCAGATGATTCATCACGTTCATTTAGCGCCTCCTTTCAAAACAACATCAAATCTAACAGAAGCATAGAAATTCACTGAGGCTCTCAGGTACCTTTCCCAAAGAGAGGCATACTGAGAGGTAAGGCTCACAGTGAGCATGCATCTTTCATTTGGGTCTTGGCCCTTCATCTCCTGTGTGTCAGACTCTGTTTAGGAGTCGGGACGGAATAGACACAGCAAGGTGAAATTAATACTAACTCTGGAAAGAGATTCCTGGTCTTGCCTCACAAACTGTCTTTTTTTGTAGATTCAGTCTCTGGCTAAAGGTCCCAGAGGTCAAATGTCAGAGTTCAACCAGGGGATTCCACCATTTCTACATCCTGATCAAAGTGAATGCTGCTGCTGCCTTCAGATCAGATCGCTGCGGGACATTTTCTTACTCAAACACGTCATGTACTCCTCATTAACTTGTGGTTTATGGCCCTCTTAGAGTATCACAAAAATGGCCTGTCTTGTGTGTTCGGTTCAGTCATCCCATCGCCGATGTTACAGCCAACACTAAAAAAGCCATTACTGGAGTTCCCACCAAAAAAAGAGCTGTTAAATAGGGTCAGCACGGCTCAATGGCAGCCAGTCACCGTGTAGTGGGTCTGTCACACGAACCCAAAACCATACATACACAGGAAATACATGGTATCACATACTCTTTTTAGAATGTAAAATTTCAACTTATAGACTTTAAAACAGATATATAGCTTTTACGCGTCGTTCTTCCAACCCAATTGAGATTCAAGCACGCCCATTTCAGCATGACAAAAACATCGATGCAGTGTCCGAGCGCTACGAATAAGGTGGCTACAGAGCATCTTATGTTTTTTTTTAACATTAAGATACATTCTAACTAAACAAACAGGGCACTAGCACTTTACTTTGACATTATTTCCAATGCAATACCAAACATTTTAACACATTTTTTCATTTGCTTTCTGAGGGAAAGTTCATTTACAAATCTGTCTCATGCTTTTTTATTTTCTTATTTATTTTCTTTATTATTTTTGCATCAACGTATAAAGCAAAAAGAGAAATTTGTTTGATTTTTTAAATATTGTTCATGTTAAGCATTTGTTGCTAATTTTCGTTTTTGCATTATCACACAATTGGGACTACTTAAACAAGTATTTTTGAAAATGCCATGTCAAAGCCTTGGCCAATCCACCCACAATGCACTGCCTCCCACTGTCTTGCTAAGGCTGTGTTGTTTGCTCACCTCCGATCCTGGCATTGAAAGCGATGCCCACACCGCAGTAGGAGTTATTGGCCTCCATGGCAACTTCCCCTGCACAGCGAGTACCATGACTGCAACAGAGAGGGATGAGATGTTAGACAGTGCAATTTACAAGACATACAAAAAATGAATTAAAAAAAACCAATAAATATAAAAATAGTGTAAGCTCAGATGTTAAATAGTCTTATGGCCTGTGGGATGAAATTGTCCCTTAGTCTGGCGGTTTTTGTCCTGATGTAGGAGAAAAACAAAGCACTTTATGAACCATAAAGAATGTAAACATGTCTCAGTAGAGGCACAAAATACACATATCAACCTTAACATAAGCATAATATGTCTTCTTTACCTCAAGTTTTAAAGTAAATAAGTTACTGCAACTCTTTATGACTGTTGTTATTGTATGGTGACAATGTAGTACTGATACAGCGTGCAGAGCAAAGGACAAGGAAATGCATTATTAAAAAAACAATTTGAAACGAGAAATAAGAAGAGATTTTGGCAAAGATTGTTTAAAATTAACAACATTTTAGTGACTGCTTTTTTGCTAACAATATTGAATGGTGACGTAGCCACAGTTAGTCTTTAAAGACGTCAATGCCATCTTATTATCATCTTGTTAGTTAAAAAGGTTGTTGATGAACATATTTCTTCTTAGTTTGTAGCATGTTAGCAACTAACATTAGACCAGATTATACAATCTAGTTCTTAAACTTTGTCTTGCGTCTTTGTGGCAAGACAGGATAAATGGTCAGTTCACTGACTTTCAAAAAAGAAAAAATGTGAACAACTCTCTTTACCTATTCTCCTCATCCCTGACTGGCATGGGATCATGAGAAAGGCCGTGTGAAGCAGCCAGGTCGAAACTGGCGAGGGCCTCCTGTAATCCAGACGGGAAACAAATAGAACACGGTGAAACCCTCGACAAAACAAAATATCAGAGTGACATGACAGGAAATGAAGAAATCCCCTGAAAAACTCTCGATACTGGCACTTGAATTAGTCCGTCAACAATTTTTCTCCTGACTGACAGCAATCACTGTCACTGAGGGGGAAGCCTGTGACTGTGACTGTGTGGTTTATGTGAGCCTCATAAAAGTGAGAGTATGTTTGAATGACTTGTTTGCCAGTGTATATAGGCATAATGCGAGGAGGATGTCTTGGCAGGATACCGTACAAGAGCAATTATGTATCTCTCTACAGCCAGGCTTATCCATGCCAGACAATCTGCTCTGACAAAGTACAAGTTGGCCTGTGTGCTTCAAACTGCCTATAGGATTATAAATGACAAGGCAGGCGCAAACAGCACTGCCACTCCACATATGCTTTATGGCTCGCCAGCGTAACACCAGCCTAACAGAATAAAACAGCTTCATCACTGTATGAACGTTTTATTGTCTCATGTTTTAAGTAATAGAGACGTTGGGCAGTTTAAGGGAAAGTCAATACACACATTTCGGTCCACTGAAATCCAAGCATAGTTGTGTAACCAAGCAGTTATTTTGGAAAACTAATATAAAAACCGTTGAATCAGAACTTACACTGCATACCCATCCTGCAAATCTGCTGTAAACAAGATCACTAGAATAATAAGATAAGGTTTTACTGCCTAGCTTAAATAACAAGTGAAAGTCGTTATTGTAAAAATAAATTCTTATATTTTAAGTTTACTTACAAAGTTTTTCTTTAGGTCCTTGTTTGTGTGATCCACACCTGAAAAAGACAAAAAGTAAAACATTTTAAATTACTCAATAATTACATTACAATCTTGATAGTGATACTGACATGTACAGTGGCCTAAAGGGGAAAACTTGCCACAACACTTGCATTAAGAAAAACGTGCTGCACTTTAAAAAACAATGCAAATTTAAATAAACAAACGTTGTAAAACACACGCAAATGAAGAATCACCTTCACTTTCTATCACGTTTCTCCTAATGTAAATGTTTTGGGCCGTTATAACGTGTTTGCACCTGTCGGACACCGTAGAGATGTAGAGATTTTAATATTTCCGTTCAGTAAGTGCACTTAATGTTTTAATATTTTCTGTTGAGGCATGTAAGAGCTTTTCAAGTCATTTGAACTTGCAGTGTGGTAGACAGGTTATTAAAACTTTGAAATGTTGAGTACCATACTAATTGGGGTAATTAATTTGCCAAAGTGTAACGGTGGAGTCTATTTTTCAAACCCAGATTGTCAAGATCAAAGCGTATGACAAGAGCGTATTGCACATGACTGATGGACGAGTGAGCGAACAAACAGGCACAGAATAATCCCTTCCAAAAATGTTATGAATGTATGAATTTTGGGTATTTTTATTTCTTATTATTCTTCACTTATTATTCTTCCACATCAGGTGCCTTTCTTTCTGTTGCCCCCTTGCCTTTCTCGCCCCCTCTTCTCACCCAAACCACCTCCTCCTCCTCCTCCATCTCTGCTGCATCAGGGCTCCTGTGGTCTCAGCTAGAGACAAACGAATGAGGGCCCCAGGAGGGCCGCGCCCGCTATGCCAGACATCACTCACTCTCTCTCTCTCTCTCTCAATCACTCACACTCACTCACACACACACACACACACACACACACACACACACACACACACACACACAGGACCTGCCAGCCTTTGTCCCACGCAAGCAGTGCCTCCGGGTTGTCATGGTAGCCTCCAGTGTGTTTTTGCCGTTGAGGCCTGATTGTGTTGAGCTCAGGCGGGATGGAGCTCTGGGTGGGTGAACCTCATTGGAGCCTGCCTTGCCGTACCATGCTGTGGCATGCCATGCCAGGTCAAGCTACTACATTTTCTACATAACCACTGATGCTTTATTCTCTCCCCCATACACCACTTTGGGTCTTCATCATACACACTTCCTCATTTTCCTGTTGTTAAGTACTTTACATACAATTTGTTTTGAATTATATTTCTCTCTTTCAATTGTATTCATCTTTCCAACTGGCAAACCATGGGTCTAAAAAGTTAAACCAATGAGAAAGTGTAGTGAACCAGCATTCTTTGAAACGGCCAGCAGGGCCTTAACTGGCTGCAAGGAGAAATACGATGTATAGAAGTCTATGAGAAAATGTCCTTACTTTTCACTTGATGTATTACCTCAGTGACATTTTTTAAAGAGCGTATGGTTTCAACCACTAGATTCAAGTCTTTGAGTAAAACTGATGATAAAGCAGGGTATGCTTTATGGCTCACTTATCAGTGAAAACTCTCCACCACAGCTTTGCTACCACAAGGTCGGCGTTCGATGCAGTGTCTCTGTCACGCTGTTCTTCAGCAGTACGTTGTACCTAAAGATACTCTCAGGTGTTGACTGTTATTTATTTATGGTTAGTAAAATTAGTTTTTAGCATTTCTTTCACTGTTGAAAAGTCAATAGGAATTACGGATGCATCTTGCTAACTAAGCTAGCTAGCATGGTAGCTGCTAGTGGTACATGTATTACAGGGCCTCACTCCTCTCCACCCTCCACACCAGGGGCCGTATTCACAAAGGATCTTAGGGCTAAAAGTAGCTCCTAACTGGCGAATTTAGGAGAAACTCCTAAACATAATGGGCGTGTCAGTCTTACATTTAGGACTCCTAATTTTATTCACTAAGAGCAATTCACAAAGTATTAGTAGTAGCACCTAAGTTTAGGAGAGCTTAAAAGTCCTCGAGAGGACTCCTAACTCAGTAAGACCCATTCACAAAGAATCTGAAAATGGCTGCGAGACGAAATGTTTTGGAGACAATGGAAGACTGTGAATTGATCAAGAGATATAGGCTAAATCGTGAGGGTATCAAACTTGTTGTGGAATTAGTGCGGGATGCAATAACATCCCCGACTAACAGGAATAACCCGATTAGTCCGGAAATAAAATGTTTGGCAACACTACGATATTTAGCAATGTGGGAAAATGCAACTTTGCAATGCCGACGATTTAGGAATATCGCAACCATCAGTCAGCCGTGCCATAAACCAAACCATCAACGCGCTCTCTAGACCACATATCATCCAACAGTTTATCCGGTTTCCTTTGGACAATCAACAACTACACAGGATCAAAGCCAACTTCATGGCAATTGCAGGTATGCCCGGTGTGGTCGGTGCTATTGACATAAAAATAATTGCGCCATCAAAAGATAAGGACGTGTTCGTCAATAGAAAGAAAGTACATTCCATCAACACGCAGATTGTTTTCATTCATCATGATAGGGGGACTTGAACGGCGGTATGGGCTGTTATTGAAAGTGTTTAAGTGCTGGAAATATGCTCATTGGATAATAGTTTGCAGAGTGCTTTTAATTGCCTCCTTGATTTAATGAAATTTACGTATTTTTATTGTTTGCTCTCTCTCTTTAACGTGCATATACAACGTCATTATCGTGGTCTGCGCAAACTTGTCATCATGCGTGTATTCTGCTAACTGCACTGTCCATAACTATTTGATAGGAATACATTTCTAGCCTAGGCTATTTCCTTGTTTTTCGGTGATTTAGTGGGCTCGTTTGTGGGATGTTGCGGATGAGTTTCAGCGAGACCGCCTGCTCTGAACAACCAATCACCGTACTGACCGCTTCTAAACTCATGCACGAGAATCGACGTACTCCATAGCAACGGCGCGTCACTCTTAGTTCACTCTTAGTGATTTATCCTTAGTATGAGTAGGTCTCAGCGGCTTTGTGAATAACTTTTAAGAAAAAACTCCTACGTAAAATGTTTTAGCGCGAGTTAGGAGCACTCCTAGCGGTAAGATAAAATGCTTTGTGAATACGGCCCCAGCGTCACATCTGTGTATTAGTAGTAACTTTCTCCCGCGTTCCTTGGGTTCTTGCGAAAATTATGAAAGTCTGCATGTTGATAGTTACGATGAGTCTGGCATGGTTCACCTCTAAGCATGCCGTGCCGATAGAGTGAATCTGTTGCGCAGTATGCGTACTGGAAGCTCTCTGTGATGGAATCCGGCTGGGCGCTTGTATCTCCATTGTGAAACCTGGGAACATGCGAACGATCATTGTCACGTCCCATGTCAGGGCTTTCCCTTAGGCAGACGCTCAGCGTCTTAAACAACCTCGTTCTTTTGTATCGCTCCCATCTGAAGAAAAACACGTACTGATGATTATGCCGCGGAGGGTTGCCCAGGGTCCGGCGATGGGACGCAAGAGCGCGATGGTCACGCTCTATCTTCACGGTGCGAGGAATGGGTCACTTCAGCTTCAGGAAGTGTCGGAGAATTTTATCCGAGTAGTGGGGAGATGCCACTCGGCTTTCTTTACCTCGGAGGCCGGGCTTAGGATGAGATTATTTCTCGACTTCTAGCTTCCAGATCCAGGCATTTTGTACCCTTGGACGGGCTTTGCTACATCTTTGGAACAAATCACCATTGTCTTCCCTTGCGGAATGGCTATGATCCCTAATCTCGCTTAATGCGACTTCTCTGCGTTGTTTGATTCTTTGAGCAAGTTGGCCTTAGAGTCTTTTCGTTTAATTGAACAATAGCCTTGTCCAGATTGTCAAACCTTACGTTACAGGGGTTTCTTTTAACGCTTCTGTAATTTCGGAAAGCAATTGGCTAGC
>NW_011333040.1:21907244-21913099 GCF_000735185.1 Notothenia coriiceps
CTACAGCATGTTCAAGAAGGATATACTGCTAGTTAGTCAGTTAAAATTGGATTCTATGTCCATCAAATATAACAATTGCAGAGTACAATAAGGCGATATTCCGCTGAACAGGAACGTTCAATATCTATCCATAATGTTGCAACACAAAATAGCATGAAACTTTAATGTTATGATAAATAACCAAGTCTTATGGACCTGTGTAGCACATAATCTGTATATTTTTGTGGAGACTCGCAAAATGTTCAAATATAGAAAAGGCCCCAAATGAAGATATGAAATATTGAAAAGATAGCAAGAAGATTTCCAATAAAGACCACTCAGGGAAGGGACAAAACAGACGTAGACGTAGTAGTAGTAGTAGTAGTAGTGTGTGTGTGTGTGTGTGTGTGTGTGTGTGTGTGTGTGTGTGTGTGTGTGTGTGTGTGTGTGTGTGTGTGTGTGTGTGTGTGTGTGTGTGTGTGTGTGTGTGTGCAAATACTCTCAAGCTCTGGCTGATTGCTTAGAGTGCGATCTGAAGGTATCTACAGATTTAAAACATTCAGAGGAAGGAACTTTTCATAAACTTGACTTTATTTCTGGCACATGGACCTCTTTCCTGATAAATAGATAGGAGTACTACATGTGTTGTTGCCATATAAACCATTTGGCTACTGTAGGGCACCTAGATGTGTTGCAAATGTCAATATTACTCTGATCCCACCAGTTCATATGTTGTAATGTACTGTCCATCACACTGGGTAAGTTAACACACTGAAGCCAGAAACCCGTTTTTACTCCATGTGGCACCAGTCACTCATCTATGGTGGATCAGATTACAAAACAGTGTCTCCATGTCACATACTTAATTGCATACTAGTGCCATGATTGACTTCCAAAGTCATTTGTCACAAAATCCTATTTGTAGTAATGTTTATAAGACTTAGATTAAAGGTAAACCTGGATAAACTGATCATAGTGCTTTAAATAAGACTTTTTTTTAATAACATATATTTTAAAAAGGCAATTTAAACAACAAAGTACAAAATAAAACAGAATATACAAATACTGTAAGCTACATTTGTATAAATAGGGAAACATAATATACCATCCCTAACTCAATAAAGTGCTAAATGCATTGCATACATGTAATAATGTACACACAATGTAATACATGCTGCTTCTCCATGTGTTCAAGACGTGTGAGCACTTTATAAAACAGCAGCAGATCAGAAATGCCTGGCAAGGACCCTGTCTGTCCTAGACGTCATATCTCATAACGTAGTGCTTGTTGTTGATTTAAAAGCACCTTATTCACGATGCTCCAGCTTTGCGTAATCCATTATCAGAATCAAAATAACAATTAACTTATTGATGCCTGTGGGTAAATTGGGCAATATTAAAAGAAAGCTAAATGTTGAATATAATAAGCAAACTTGCAGGAGCAATTTCAACAGGCTTTTTGCATGGTTGCTGATTTTGCACTCTCATTCAGTCCCTCACTCTCTTATCTCAGTTGGTTAGATGTATCCTTATAACCGGATGTAGGGAAAGACTGATGAGTAAATTTTATTCTGACATTGCTGGCCTTATCAATCTGGTCAACTTTTGCACTAGGGAGCTGTCCTCTCGTTTGTCGTCTTTGTTATCAACCATGTTGGTGTTACAGAATGTGCTTGGTTTGGGTGGCAGTGACCGGGGAATGAATTGCATGCCAGCAGTAACCAGCATTTCAATTTTATCAGCCAATTCCAAGAAGGATGAGGCCGGGGAGAGAGGGGAGAGAGAGGAGAGAGAGGAGAGAGAGCAGAGAGAGAGCAGAGAGAGAGCAGAGAGAGGAGAGAGAGGACAGTGGACAGTGAAGGGAGGAATTAGGCTCCGGATCCATGAGCTGGTTGTCAACATGCTGACATTTAAGACAGTGATGTTTTTTTTCTCCTTGTATCAGAGGATGCTTTTTGTCAGGGTGTATCATAGTTAGCCTGATCGATGGGTGTCGCAGTCTGACCAACCCCAAATTGTACCATCAGCAGTACTTTAAACTCCGGATCTGTTTGGGTGTAGGCCATCTGCCCTGAAGAGAAGCCTGTGTCCCCAAAAGAGATTTAGGTTTTTAATGGAGTTTATCCCTCTCAGACCACAGGCATTGCTTAGTCATGTGTTGAGTTCCTAAGCATGTGTTAAACCTGTTGATCCCTCTTTAAACTGCTAGCACTGATCCACTAATAAACAACTGGGCTTCCAGTTTGTAGACAATTAAACAGTTTAACGGTTTACTTCCAATGGCTTTCTGCGAACATCATTGGCACCCACATGTAGGATTATTTGATTAACTTTGTTGGGATTACTCCAGTAACGTTTATAGGTAGGTTTTGTGCGTCTCAAATGCATTACCAGGCGCCCAAAGACAGTGTGACAGAGCGTTCAGGTTTTTATAATGCAAATGACTCTGTTGAAATTAAGCTATAAGGCTACCCTACCCTATGACTTTTCCTAAAACATAGTTTGTGTTGCATCTGAAGCACAGAATGAACTAAAAAAAAAACATATTTTATTGAATGTTATTCTTTTATAATGTTTCAGACCAGAGCTGAACACAATCTCTGATTTGTTGACAAATTCAACCCTAGGCCTCAGGACATGATAGCGTACAATACAATAAATACTAAATACATAGAATGTAGGTTTAACACTGCAATTTGTATTTTGTAATTGGATGTTTTAATATCTAGCAGCTTCGGCTTCCGATTGTGGTGTCTCCCTCAACAGTCGTGGGTTGAGGGAGACCCCTCCCACCTTTTATTCAACAGGGGACTTTTTTGTCTTTTTTTCTGTCGGCTGGCACTCTTCATTATACTCCCATTTTCAGAATTTACGAGTATTCATCTCCTCTTCTGTCTCCTTGAGATTTATTAATGGTTGAAACCTGTTTTCCAGGTGTAATGTCGGGGTTGATTGAGGTCTGTGTTTTTGCACCTTTGGCTGTCTGCCAGATGTCTGCAGTCCAAGGGGGTTGAACTGAATTCATCGTTTTGCCTAGTCAGCATAGGTTTAGCATCATGATTTTCCCAGCAGGTAGAAATCCCATTCACATCACATGACTTTGCTAGTTTCATTTCAGTGGGTCTTTGGAAATTTATAGTGTCATTTATAGATAGCTGTCCATTTAAATCTTGTCGGGTTGAATTCTGATGAACTGGCTCACCGGCAGAAGACATTGATGGAGTGTCCTGAAGTTCAGATGACTTCTCCAGCACGAATATCCAATCTTCTGTAACAATTTATGACAGTCTGTGCACTTCATCGATTCTGAGAAACAGAGTGGCATAGTGCGGGGCACGAATTCTGTCAGCAGACTACTAAGTTACTGTTTGGGTATGTTAACATTGTGGGAAGCAGAAGACAGTTAAAAGTAGATAATGCCAGATTTGTCATAAATTATTCTCCCGATAATTTAGTTGTTATAGAAAACTTCTAAATGTCTTGTAGTTGGAGACAAGAAGCAAACATTAGAATAAAATAACAACAAATGAAAGGGGCTTCTGCATTGTAGCAACATCAGCTCAAACCTTTCACAAAGAGAATACACTCATTGAGTGTCAGGTGACTTTTAACAGGCGCTTATGCTTTGGGGGATTTTCCAATTTCTGTAGTTTGTTGTTGGTGCAAGGTCAGCAAAGGCTAAAATCCAAAAGTTCACGCCAGAGGGAGCCACTCCCCATGTTTACTTGCATAACATAGTGACGTCAATATGTAACAGTTTCGCAACTATTGGCTAGCGCTTAAAAAACATTGGCTAAAGGAAGGGACATCTCTAAGCTGATGACCAATCACTTCAGAGCCAACCATTTAACTAATCAGAGCAGACTTGACTCGTTTTAGACCGACGGTGAAAATAAGTCTTCCAGCTCAGGCAGTGTGAAAAAAATAAGTTACTTTAATAACATTAAAGCATGTAAACATGTCCCAGTTTAACAACAAAATACAAATATGAACCTGAAAATGAGCACCATATGTCCTTTTTAAAAATAAAATATATATCTATTGTAATGTAATAAAAGTGGTAATTTACTGCAGAATGGAACACAAGCTGTAACCTTCTCAATGTACTGTATTCACAGGTGATACTTTGTAAAGGAAATGCCAGTGCTGCTTTCTAAATGTAGGCTGATTAACTAGTAATTGCCATTACATAAAAAGTTATTGGATGGCAGTAAGGCTCGGGCTCAGGCTGTTGGCAGGACCCCGCTTTGCACCTCCCTGTCTGCCACAGATTTAATAGCTCCACTAATGGTCGAGGTGTTTCAGAGCCAGCAGGACTCTCACATGAGAACATACCATGTGCTATTTATTACCTTCTTAGATGGCACTTACTCACTCTGAGTTCAGCTATATGTTCTCACTTGAAACTTTTCAAAAACCATTGGTTATTTTCATTGTTCTGTTAAAATATCATATGGTGCAACTGTCTGGCCATGACTTATTTCTCAATACATTGCCAACATAATATTCAAACAAACTTTCTCCAATAATGTTCATTTTATGAAATCATATGGTGAGACCATCATACTATGACTTTGGGACTTTTGTGTTGAGATTAATTTGCCTTTATTTACTGTGAAGGCATGACAATTTTTCCTTCAAGGTTACGTGGGAGTAAATACCCTTTTTCAGCATTTCTATCAGTGTATGTGAAATGGAAAGAAAGAAGTCAGTCAATACATTTACGAAAGTGACATTATAGATAAGTAAAAATGAGATTTGCTTAATCTTGAAATAAACTTTCATACTTAGGTTGTATCAGTGTTGTAGTCAAGTCACCAATTCACGAGCCCAAGTCACTCTCGAGTCACCACTTTTCAAGTCCGAGTCCAAGTCCGAGTCACCAAGGGAGAGTCGTAGTCGAGTCCAAGTCCGAGTGTCCGAGTCCGAGTCATCATTACCTGTGTTCGAGTCCAAGTCCGAGTCACCCAAGGAGTGTCCGTGTCGAGTCCGAGTCATCATTACCTGTGTTTGAGTCCGAGTCCAAGTCCGAGTCACCTAAGAAGAGTCCAAGTCAAGTCCGAGTCACAAGTCTTCATGTATTAATCTTTGTGGATATATGTGTTGAAATGTAGCTGCTCCCCTACATTGCTTTTATCCTGTCATGTTATACTAATCTGTCTATTGAACTGCTGTGAAGCGAGTTTGGCTACAATTCTTGTAATAGGTGCTATACAAATATAAAGCTTATTACTAATATTAATATTATTATATATAAATAAACTATATTTAAAATGAGTTACCTTTTAGAGAAGTGATTATATTTATATGCCAATGTTTTCCTATGGTAAAGTTTTCATTTTGCACTTTAATTTTGATAGTAATAAGATCGGAACTCTTATTTTATAGGAACTTTGACGGTTAAATCGGTTTACTTATAAAGATTTAGCCCCAGAAAGCACATGGCTACTGAGCATGCAAAATGAGGTCATTCTGCATGTTAAGTAGCCATGTGCTTTCCTGTTATGGCTGAATCTTTAATTTATTGATTAGATCACGTTACTCTGATCCTATTGTCAAGATAGCATATGTCTGAACTCGATCCTTAAAAGTATGTTGTTACCGGCAGCCTTCCTTTTCAATATTGTTTCCACATAACGAGCATATGTTGCGCTGCTCTTTCTCCAATGCTGCGACAGCAGCAATATGATGAAAGCAATACCAGCATGAGCGGGGTGTGTCTCTAGACATCTTTAGACTGGAATAGCTGGGCCCAGTACGTGAACTCGCTCGCAGGTGAAAGTCCGAGTCCAAGTCGGACGCGTCAATGTACGAGTCGAGTCCGAGTCCATCGTGGGGGGAAAATTCATGAGTCCGAGTCCAAAGTCAGCGTATGC
>NW_011333040.1:21913144-21926308 GCF_000735185.1 Notothenia coriiceps
AATTTATACTATTTTTTTTATTTAATCTAGGTTTTTATTTATTTAGTATACCAGTCACGGGACAGTGTGGATGAGCTTTTGGGATTGTATCGGTTTGTACAAACCATTTTGGTATAGAGGTAAGTCGAATTGAACTTCCGAGGTTGCAAGACCGGTCTCATTGTCTTACTTTACGAACTTCCGGTTTTTTTTACAAAGGGGTACGTTTACGCCATCACCGACGAGTATCAGTATGAGAATTCACAGAAACGTTCTTTGGTGCGAGAGGCAGGACCGGCGCGAGAGGCGCCATGGCGTCGCGTCCTGGGCCATGGCTGTGTATACGGTGAACGAGACTGGGGAGAGGCTTCCGCTTGAAGCGCGAGCGAGCGGGTAGTTACTGGTGTCGCGTTTTTGTCTTATGAGACTGTGAAAGAAGCGCAGAATTATTTAAACGGATGTTTCATATTTAATCCGGTGTTATCTGAGTCTAGGACTTCGATGTGTCCTTGCACCGACGTTCACGTGTTTTTTCTGTTTTAATTATCTAGTTTGCTAAAAACAACGTTAAAAATCTCATATTTTCTTCCGGAAATTTATCCTACGTTCTTGTGATCAAGAATTGGACTTAAGCTTTATCGTGATATTAGTTAAAGGTTTCTGTATAGAAGTTACCAGCGTAAGCAGTATGTAAAACATCGTTATTAATCTTACTGTAGTTCAATTGTTTGATTTTGGAATATCGACTATATGGCTGCCATAGCCTATTATCTAAAATAATATAGTTTTCGACACTTTACTGATGACAAAGAAAAAAAATCGACAGGTGGTTTCCCGGCGCGGGCCGTCGGAGGTCCTTACGAAGAAAGTGTGAAGCGGCAGAAACTTTCTAAGTTACACAGCGTCTTGCATGACTGTGCTATTCGTACGAGACCATCCGGACGTCCGAACCCAGGACTTTACCTGCGACCACGTGAAAGCGAACATCGAAAAACACGTGACAACTACGGCGAGATTTAATCGGGTGAGCCGTAACGCTACTCTGTCTACCTTAAACTTAACCTTAGTCTATAGGTTTTTATCGTATAGCGAGTGGCCTCACTTTTACTATATGTAAAATCCCGAAAACCGAAGACGGTATTAACGACCAGCACTAACACACGCCGACAGTGAACTGAGCAACTCTGGCTGTTAGCAGGCGTTACTCAGCGGGTCGGGGTTCGGTGCCGGCTGTGACCCCACTCGCCGTTCCCGGAGTGTTCGACAAACTAACGCACAGTCACGAATGGCGTGTCCTTCTTATATCAATTTCCTAGTAATCCTATGTGTCTATTCAACAAAGATAAAAATCTCGTGTAGAGCCCGCCTAGAGACTTACCCTTAGAGGCGCTGCGACAGGGAAAATTGCTCAAGACGAGAATCAAGCTGAGAAACGAGCGGCGACTGTCATCACCTACGCCTTAAGGCGCGGGAAGAACCACCTGCGGGGCCTAGTAAACAGGCCGAGTGGAGTTGTTGTCGGCCGGAATGAAGCCCGTGGGGCGCGTTTGCCGAGAGTCTAAATGGTGTATAAGTAAGGCGTGGGAAATATTAGATGGGTAGTTTACAGCGGCGAGCGACAAACTGATTAGCGATTACAACATGTGTAGAGATTTTAATAATGTATGTAGAAACATCGACTTCATAAGTTTTCATTTTAATGTACAAAATGGTTATATTTTGAACGTCAGACACACCGTTTACAATAAAGTAACCCGAAATGTCTGGGAACATTGAGAGTCTATGGTCGCGGGTACTTCCGTGACTGAACGAACATCTGCGTGCGATTTGTTTCGTCTCCTCCCCGTTGTGATATTTACCGCAGAATGCCCTGTTTTTTTTCCCCGATGAGATAGCTGGGAAAATTTTAATATCAAATGTTCTTTTTCCGCTAAGACACTCACATTTGTTTTTTTGTTTCGACTGCGTGTCGGGGGGACCGTCCTCTCTCCTCGCACGAGACTCTAGTCGACGACCCGACGAGTCTCTCCACCCTCTTTTTGCTCTAAGACGGAGGCAGTAGAGAGAGTCGGTGCCAGTGGTCGCGACAAAAAAAAGGGGTGGGGTGCGGGTCTACGGGATGCCGGGGACGGGGGTGTCCGGGGGCCGAACCTGTTTGCCTTCCTACCTCCTTTGTCTCTCTCTACTCCTCCTCTAGAGAAATAAGAGGGGAGAAGACTCTCGGGTCGTCCGACTAAGTCTCGTGCGAGGAGAGGGGACGTCCCCCGGCACCAGCGACGTCGAGTGTCTTAGCCGCGAAAGAAATTTATATCATTAAATTTACAGCATCTCCATTCCGGGAGAAAATTATCAAAATATCCACAACGATAGCACAAAACACTCGCACCAAGCTGTTCCGTCAGTCACTTAACGTACCCACCATAGTCTCTCAATCGTTCCCAGACATTTACGTACTTTTGTAAACCCCGGTCGTTTAGTAAATATAAATTGTACATTAAAATGAAAAACTTATGAAGTCATGCGATAACTATTAAATTCACTACACTATTGTATATTTCAGTATCAGACGTTTTGTCCTGATCGTAACTAAATTAATATTTTCCATATCTAACAACCATTTGACTTCTCGCAACCCACTCCGCTTTCTCCGGCCGAGAAAACCAGCTCTTGCGCGCTCGGTTTACTTAGCGCCGAGGTCTCTCGGCCTTAACCGTAGTGGAATGTGACAGTCGGCGCTCGTTTCTACACGCTTTTCTCCGCCGTTGACGCACAATGTGTTTCTCCCAGCAGCCCTCTAAGGCCGTAGTAGCGTCTCTACACAGATTTCTATCTTTTTTCATAAGACAACATAGCATACAGAAATGATCTGAAGGACCGGTCTTATTACGTGAACTTGCGACGTTTTTCGAAACACCTACCGGCGGCAGTGGAGGTATCACAGCCTCGGACACCGACACCCGTCACCCGTGATAAAAGCCGCACTGCAACAGGCAAGTTCCTCACTCGCAGCGTTGTGAGTTTTCTGGCGTTAATACCGCGTCTTGTTTTTTCGTTTTAATAGTGAGTGGCTCACCCTCCTACTATAAAAACATAGATAAGTAAGTTTAGGTAGAACAGAGTTAGACGTTACGCTCACAACTCGATTAAATCCTCCAGCCCGAAAGTTTCGCCGTCGTTTTCCGATTTCATTTACGGTCCGTCAGTAAAAGTTCCGTCCGAACCGTCGCATGGTCTGCGTAGAATAGGCAACTCACGTCCAGTGCAAGAACGCTTGTGCTTCGAGAAAGTTTTGCCCGCTTCAACCACTTTCTTCGTAAGGACCCCGCGCCGACGCGAAAACGACCTGTCATTTTTTTTTTTTGTCATCGTAAAGTCGTCCAAAAACTATATTATGTTTTGGCGCTCAATCTAGGCAAAATTATCGATATCCTCAAAATCAAAACAAATTTATATAAGTATATATAATAAATGTCCATTTCCCATATGCTTTACGTGTGTAAGATCTTACGAAGAAAATTAACTAATACTCAGGAAATAGTTAAGTCCAATTTCTTTGATCACAACGAACGAGGATCAAATTTTCCTGAAAGAAAATATGATGATTATTTTACGTTGTTTTGACCCAAACTAAGATAAGTTAAGAACAGAAAAAATAAGTGAAAACGTCCGTCTAGACACATCGAAAGTCTAGACCAACAGAAAATCATTTCGATTAAATATTGAAACATCCCCGTTGTAATAAAAATATATTATACTGTCTTTACCAAAGTCGTCTAAAGAAAAAAGGATCACGTATACACCGTCGTGACGTTTCAAGGAGAGCCTCCCCAGTCATCCTTCACCGTTATAACAAGTGGCCGGACGCGAAATGACTTTGGGTATGGTTTTGGAAGTGCACTCCAACATATTTGTTGATCTTGTTTATTGGTAAAATATTATATGTTTTAAAGTTCAATAAATGGTCAATGAATAATCGTCAAAATAATCGTGATATCAATTATTGACCCAAATAATCGTGATTATGATTTTTGCCATAATCGCACAGCCCTACTACAAACCCAAGGGTGATGTCGAGGTGACTACATCCACTTCTGTTATACAGAAACCAAACACTGGGTCTCTCCGACAGCGGCCTATTTTATTTCCTGGGATGTATATAAAAAATGTACAAGCATTTGAAAAGCATTCTTCCAACAGCTTTTGACTACTTCTCTAGGTCTCCATGCACTGACATGCAGCTCAGAGTTCAGATACCTTTTTCAAACTGTTTTTTACGTTTAAATCAACTGTGGTTTAGCGTTTTAAGATATTTTAAATGTCCTATTGTCAAGGGATAACATAATCTCTTGCCAACTTGTATCATTGCCTGAGCCAAGCTGGATAACCACACAGGACACAAGGCAGGGGAAGGATGCTGATCAGGTTTTGGAATATTTTTCATTTAAAGATATGTACTGAGTGATGTTTTCATATGGAATTCAAGTGATTTATAAAATATTTATAAAATGTCAGATATATTTTCCAAATCCCCCTTCATGCTGATTAGTTATACTTCAAATTATTCAAACTTTATCATCAGTGAAATCAGGAGACTCTCTTATATCCTTTGCTCTTCTCTTTTGCTCCAATATTTGTCTTCTTCAGGTCGGAATCTCAAACCTTCAATTCTCTTGATGCCACTTGTCTAATCAAAGTCTAATCACCAGTTAGGGAGAACCTTTCAACCGTTACGAAGAAATACACCTGAATATGAGACTGAAACTAATCTTTCCCAGTGTGTCTGACATCCCCTTAGTACATGTCTGCAGTTCAACAAACAGTGTGGATATCTGCTGTTTCGCAAGAATAATTGTTTAGGAGGCAAAGGAGCCTGCTTTATTGAGATTTCATATTTGTTTCTACTCAATTTGAAAGAAAAGGAACCTCAGTGTGCATTCACGAATGTTGTTTGTGTGCGTGTGTGTCAGAACTTCACCTCAGCGTTGAAAAATAAACACCAACACTTCTGCAAATATGTGATGGGAACATCTTCGGGATGTTACCGTCAAGCTGCTCAGGAGCAAACCAGTTACAAGTGAGCAAATGATAGTTGGAGGAAGAAGGAATGGAGAGGCAGAAAAGGGAGGGGAGGGGTGACTGCTACTATCACGCCTGAGTTTGTTTTACTATTCATAATGATAGGATGAGTTGTCTTAATGATCACTGTGATAATAGGCAAGAAACAGTTAAGCTGCAGATGACAGCTGTTTATAGCGGTGCAAGCTAGCAGGGGAGGTAACCATAGAAACAAAACTTAACTAGCTGTTTTCACCGCATGGCTGTGGTTCAAACCTCCAGGCGAGCAAAGAGAAAATCCATATCATGTAAATGCATATTTAGGACGTTTATTTATATGGCATATTTCAAACTCAGTGGTATTACATCTAAAATAGAAACAAAATACATTGAACACATTAAGAAAATTAGTAACTGTAGTATCAAATTATAACATTATCATTTCATAGTATATAAGTATATAAACAAAATGTTTTAAGTCTTGTTTTTGGAACTGATGCCATCAAAGTTCAAAGTATTTGTCACAGAGTGAAAAAATCAGCATGGTGACCTGCTTGAAAGTAAATTTTCCGACAATCTTTTTTGTTATAGTATTTGTATTTTTTATTTATAGAAGGACCATGCATACAAAAACATTAATCTCAGCAAAGAGAAGAGATGCAATATGCCCGAGTGTGAAAGCCACAATGAGATCTATGTTTTGTCTCAGTCAGTACTTAGTAAAAAGTTTTTTAGGACCTTAATAGCCTCTCAGTACAAAGATGGGGGTATAATCTGGGTAGCAAATTAGTCAAAAACAGTGTTTACATTTGTTTGATATCCTTAATATTATATCTCTGCCAGGCTGTGGAAGGTTCAATTTTCGAGCATCCTTCCACTTGTAGATAGTACTCTTCGGTGCACAGATGTGTTATTAGGATCAGGACTGAAACATGCTCAGCAGGAGCATGTATTCCCAAAGGTGGTGTGTCACAGGGTCAATTTGAGCATCAAAACACTGCACCTTCAAGTATTTATAAGGATGATCTGAGTGGAAAAATGCATTCACTCAGGTGCATTCAATCAGATAGCACCATACTGCCATAAATACAGCCATAAACACACTCCAACACAGTTCAAGGTCTTCTGAGAGTGAAAGTAGAAAGCCACGTCCTACAGTGAGATGAAACACTGTAGGTGGTGGAGCCAATGCAAAACCTTCCATGAATACAAATGCTTTCAACCTGGCTGACCCAGTCTAGATTGTGATTGTGCGTGTGTGTGTTTGCCGCTCTGCATGTGTGTCAGCATTCAGCGGCAGCAGCTGCACTCTATCTCCTTTGCTCCCGCAGCATTCTCGCCGGTCCTCAGGGTCAAACACACACAAATCAGCCACAAAGATGTGTCGGAGGCCATTTTGAGCTGACGGTGAGTCGTGCCTGAGCCGCCACTGAGACAATGAGCCCACATCACTTGAGAGAAGGCCCCCGCTACACCTAGGGCCCCCCGGCTGGCTCTCACCGTTTAGCTCTCCTCTGTAGGAGTTACAGTAGAGAAAGAAAATGCAGAAATCCACAGGCTGCCTCTAAATGCAGGAGAGTAGGATAAGGTATAGAGGGAAGAGTTTATCTGTAATGAAGCTGCACACGGCTTGCAAGTGTGAAAAAGCAAAGGAAAGGTGTGCATGCGTGTGTGTGAGAGAGCTGCAGAGAGAGAGGGGTTTCACCACCCACCGAGGGTGAGACTTCCTGGCCCTATACCTCCATCTCATTAATCAGCTCGGTATTTAAGAAGGGCTGGAGTGAACACTTGCCGGTCATTAGCTGGCTTTGCCGAGGGTGTCTGTCCGTGTGTTTTTGTGGGTTTAAGATGTGAAGAGAGAGATCTTTGGGAGGAGAGATGGTTTGATGAGCGACAAAGAGTGACACAAAAGAGAAGTTTAGGGAAGAAAAGAGATGTTTTGTTTAGAGTGGTGGGGAAGGTAATAAAAAAAAAGGCATTAAAGAGAAGGGAAATGATGGTGAGCAAAAGATGCAGGGACACAGGGATGGATCAGAGGGTATGCGGGGATGGAGAAGAGGTTGACTTCTAAAGTGGGACATTAGTATTCAAGCGGCACGCCTCCACCGTCCCCCCCCCACACCCCGCTGCCCCTCTACCCAGCGGCCAGCTCTCCTCCTGCGGTGGACCCAGACACTGAGCTGGAGGTGGCAGAGGAAGTGTGTGTGCATTGGGACTCCAGTTCATAGAAACGCTTCCTTCAATGGAGATCCTCACTTTAGAGAAATGTATTTCGTTTTTTACTCGGCGTGTGGGTTTCAGTGTGCTTTCAGCTGGTACATTACTGTCACCTGTAATGTTGAATTTCTGTCAGTCAGTGAGCAGGACTTGAAATTTGCAAAGGTGCACATTTGTGCCGCCCGCCTACATACACAGATAATGATCCAGGAGGGCAGAAATAAAGTAGAGCCGTAAGACAGTGAGCGGCAGAGATAACACTTTATGATGTATGCAAAGAGTAGGTAATAGTCATTTCTAACAGAATGAGTGTGTCAAATCCCTATTCTGTTTTTGCCAAAGAAGCTCATATTTTACATCATAAAATGTACTTGGGGAATTGTAATAATAGCTTACTCAAAATGTATTCAAAACTAGAGATGCACTGATTGCAAACTTTCTTTGCTGCTTCCAGAATCAGATTTTGTAAAAGCCTGCCATTTTGGCCCTTCATGAATTTTTTTTGTGTAATTGTATTTCCAATATTATAAAACATTTACTATTCAAAGACTTGTATTTTCTACAATATAAAAAAAAAAAGATGGTATTGTTCAAATTACAACTCAATGGTCACAGCAAAGTTGGAAGAACGATTTCCCAACATTTTGCGATGTACATGAATGCATCATTGTCCTTGGCAAAGGTCTGTTCTATACATGTGCCTTTCTAATTATTAAAGGTGGGATAGGTAAGTTTGAGAAACCGGCTCGAGATGCACTTTTTGTTATATTCCATGGAATGTTCTTAACATCCCGATAGGAATGAATATCTTAAGTGCTTTGACAAAAAATCCATTAAAAAATGTCGTCTGTGGAAGCCGTAGTACTGTAAAAAGCACGACCAATCATTTTAGCCGGCCCGGCTAAAATAACTGGATGGCCTACCTGCCTGTCAGCCTTCCATCTGTGCACAAACTTATCTCGTGCCCTCATTGGTCATGTGCGTGGTCGTGTGTGTTGGAGAAAGGGCTCTGTAAGGAAGTCTGAAGGAAGTGGCAGATTTTTTCCCGGCTGTGTATTTTCAAATTCTAGCGCACTTGAGCTGGTTTCTCCAAAATGACCTACCCCACCTTTAACTGATTGAATTGTTGATAGTCTTCTGAAGAGGCTCCATTATTACTCCTTAACATAATGACATCACTATGTTAAACTCGCTCTACTATTGGCTAGCGCTTCAACGACTTGTAGGTGATAGGCTAAGGGGGGGACATCTCTAAGAGGTTGACCAATCACAACAGAGCCGGTCAGCTAACCAATCAGCAGACTGGGCTCTGGTTTCAGACAGAGGGTGAAAAGAGTTGCTGCAGCACAGGCAGTTTGAGAAAAACAAAGAGCTTTTTAAACATTAAATCATGGAAACACGTCACAGTAGAGACAAAACACAAATATGAACCTGAAAAGGAGCATAGCATGTCCTCTTTAATAGAATAAGTTAACTGTAACAAAATTATATAAACACTAGCTTTTATTCTTTAAAACCTTTTGAACATTTATGGATAAAAGAACGTCTTGTAATTATGAATTTACTTGTAATATATGGACCATTCTCTCTCATGCTGCTTGTGTGTTATATTTGTAATGTGTGTAAGTGCCACAAAGCAATGTACTGATTTAGTTTGTTAACTCAATCTTCTGTTTTGCTTCTGCTTGTTAAATATATTCATTGTAATGATGAACACCTTAAAATAAAAAAATATGCAACAATGGTAAATAAGATAGTCCAAGAATGTAATGACACCCCCCCTGTGATATACAGTTTGCATAAATTAGTCTAATACATTTTTCACAAAGTTAAGTCTCTTGGGGAAAAAAAGGGTTTCCTTTTTGTCAGTTGTTGACAAATCCATTGGTAATCTCCTGTCTTCATAAACGACAAAGTGTAAAATTCTCCATCCATTACACCAATAGCTCACTGTTGCAGTGTGTATGTATATGACTCCTATTTCTTCCCACTAAACTGCTTCCCAACTCCTCCTCTGGCCTCCTCCACTGCTCTCATTTGACTAATTACATTCACGGAGAGCCATGTTGACAAATTCATTTTGAAATCCATTAGTCCCGTGGCGTTGTTTAAACAATGTGCACGTTAATGTCCATTGCTTTAATGCCCCTGATTCACATTCTAATAGCCGTCTGATAAATCAGGTTATCTGCGACACCTTCTACGCGCCGTGAAGAGCGGAAATTAGAGAATTATTAACTATCCGTGGTGTTCTGTCGTGTCCGGGTGTGTTAGGGGAAGAGGAGAGGAGATGACAGAGAGGAGGAGGGAGTGAAAGGGAAGAAAATAACGAAGAGAAAGCAGAGAAATTAGAGAGATGGTTGAGGTGAAAAAGAGACCAGAGGGAAAAACAGAGTAAGAGATAATAAGGAACATGCAGAGCAGCAGGACTAAGTGACAGTACATCTAGATGAGACTCAGACAAACATTAAAGAAGAGGGACTGAGGGCAGGATAAGGAAGAACATACTGTAGGGGGGAAACCATTTATGTGCATGTTAATGTAGCATTCCACTTCAAGCCCTTGCTCATTGTATCAACACTTTTTTTAGATTTAAACTTATTACAACAAATATAACACTACATTTGAAATGCTGCACAAACCAGTTATAAAATATGAATCATAGGTGAGAGACCATTATAATGCACTGAAGTATATGCATGGATTTAAAAACAGGTTGTTCTTTATTATTGAATTGCTCTATATTGTTCAATATATATACTACCTACTGTCTGTGGTGGTATACTGTATAAAGGACATTTAAACTCATTATCAGCGTTCATATAATTGTGTTTTGTGTCTCCACTGTGACATGTCTCCATGATTTAATGTTCAAAAAGCTCTTTATTGTTCTCATACTGCCTGTGCTGCAGCACCTCTTTTCACCCTCTGTCTGAAACCAGAGTCTGCTCTGATTGGTTAGCTGGCTGGCTCTGTTGTGATTGATCCTCCTTTGCCTATCACGTACAATGTTTTGGAGTGCTATAGAAGCACAAGTGTTACATAGTGATGTTACTATGTTACTGAAGTAAAAAAAAGAAATTGTTTCAGGTAGTGGGGGGATCAAGAGAAACTCCCTCGGTAGGGAACTTTGAATTTGAGCATTTCCAGACTATTTACATGCACAGAAACCCCATATAAAACACTATAGGAAAGGTAACCCAGTCTTAAATCACTCCCAAGTTATTAGTAATCTATCCATCTATCAATCAATATTCTACTGTAGCTACTCATCCATGATCTCATGGGACATAATGTCTGTAATAATGGATTCATCATGTCCCCTTAGTGGTCACGCTCAAACCCAGGGTATGATGGCTAATATGCTGTCCCTCAAAATATTTTCAGTGTGCGTTTCTGAGATTTTAGAGATTTTCTCAATTTAATAGTTTGAGATTTTGTTTGTATTATAACCAGACAATCAGACTGTAAAAACCACTGTATGAAAAATAGACATCACCAAAGGGTTGTATGCTTCTGCTTACAGTTATATTGCATGTTTATATCCATATCTATCCAAAATGTCATCACTTTATTATTGTATCCTATTTGACATTAGTGTGAGTAGTCATAATTAGCACATTCATTTTTGATTTAGTGAGATCACAGTGACATTTACCTCTGACCAACAAATCTTAATCAGTTAATTCTTAAGTCCAAGTGGATGTGTGCACCACATTTGAAGAAACCTTAAGTGTTAGGTCATAGTGACCTTGAACTTTTACAACCAGAATCTAATCAGTTCATCTTAGAATTCAAGCATAAGTCAGCGCCAAATGTTTTGTTCCTGGCATTTGCAAAAATGGAATGGATATTCAAACGAACGAACAACCCGAAGACATAACACCAACTGCTTATGATGTTAGTGGTATTGTATTGTTTTAGGTACCAGTGAAACACACCATTGTAGACGCTACGAGGACAATACCTCTCTGATGATTTAAATGTAACCGGCAGAATTAGCCAGTTCAATCTGCATTTATCTACCAGGAATGCGTATAACTCATTGGCCATCATACTTCGTTGCATAATAACATTACAAATCATTTCTGCATTTCTTTTATATAGTCTCTGCGTTGGCATCCCCACAGTGTAAACGCAGTGGTGTCATTGAAGTGAATGAGGAGGCTGGATTTCCTTCACACTGTGCTAATGCCTGGCAGAACACCCTCACTTGCAAAAATACTTGGATGAAACCCAAGTATGTATGCATGCACAAGACCTGCCTCTCCACACTTCTCCTTACTGACTGGATATTAACTCTCCAACAGTCCCACATCTACTTCAGCAGTTCCAACTCCACTTTCACCTCCTCCCTCCTGCTCCTCTGTCTTAACCCTGTCTCTAACAAAATCCTTGCTCCTTCTCCTACTCTTCCTACTTCTACAACCATCCCTCCTCTTCCTCAGTGTTAGTGTCAGTAGCCCCTGCCTGTGGTGTCTGCTGGAGTGTGTGGATTAGACACACAGGCCTTATTAGCTGCTTGTTTACCTACCAGCACCAGCACCATCACCACCACAGGGCTTCAAGGGCAACACCAGAGCATCATCTCCCACACACACACACACACACACACACACACACACACACACACACACACACACACACACACACACACACACACACACACACACACACACACACAAGCAGAAAAAACTGCTAGCACTTTTGGTGTGCACGTGCATGAGTGTGAGTGCTATCGTGCCCCCGTAGAGTCGCCCACTATGGCACAGGGCTCTTAATTAAGAGAAGAGAGTTTGTGTTTGTGTGTGTTCTGGGGGCGGAGCAGCTGGCAGGAGGCACTGAGGCCAGAGAACATCTGCAGGAGGCCGCACACACACCTTAAAACACACAGAAAACACATTCGAAGGAATATGAACACACATAACTACACACACATCCTCGCCACGTCTTGGCAACTCACACCCCGAAGACACAGAAATACACACATGCGAACACACAGGAGGACCCGTTGAACGCTGCCATCGCCACTGACGCCATACCAGTGGGACTGTTGCCATAGCAACCTAGGACTGGTCATGTCACCCCGGTTTAGTGAGACGGGTGACAGGGAGACAGACTGAGCGATAGGCAGGCGATAAAAAGAGCAAAAGACAAAGACGAATAGCGAGGGGCATTAAATACCCTCAACACTACTCAACTCGGTGGTGTTTTGAAACAAAAAGGTGGAAAGTGTAAAGGCAGAGAGGGATTGTGTCCTTGCTACAGGGCAAAAGCTACAGCCGAGGGTAAAGGATTAAAAGGATCATATGAGCCTTAGCGACTTTTCTTTGTCTCCTGCTGTTATCTCTGTCAGTCATGTAAGGAATTGACTTTAACATCAAATGTCCTGCTTTACATTTGACCCCAAAGGACATTTCATGTACTAAAGGGGCTCTGTCTTGGGTTTTATTATTAATAAATATATTACAAATCTAAATGTATTATCATAAAATCACATTAAGAAGTACATACGCATGTTTTCTTTTTTAAAGATATATTTTTGGGCCGGGCCGGATTCGAACCTGGGTCCTCCGCATGGGGACCAAGCTCCAGTATTAGGGCAGCCAGCTATACCAAGAAAGCTATACAGCAAACCCTTAACACTAGTTAGAAAACATTTAAATCTCTTACAAATCGCCAACACAAACTCACAGTTGAAGCACTATGAAAGCAGTGGACAGGTTGGGACACACACACACACACACACACACACACACACACACACACACACACACACACACACACACACACACACACACACACACACACACACACACACACACACACACACACACACACACACACACACACACACACACACACACACACACGACACACGACAGACGACACGAAGCGAACACGACGACGACG
>NW_011333040.1:21926399-21946831 GCF_000735185.1 Notothenia coriiceps
ATACAGCACGATGCGGGGTGTGTCTCTAGACATCTCTAGACTGGAATAGCGGGGCCCAGTCTGTGAACTCGCCTCACAGGTGCACATGCCAGGATAGAGGACATCAGACTCCAGAGAAAACGAGTCCGAGTCCAAGTCAGAGCGTCAATGTACAAGTCGAGTCAGAGTCATGGTGGGGGGGGGGAAATTCACGAGTCTGAGTCCAAGTCAGCGTACGCGAGAATTCACGAGTCCAAGTCCGAGTCGCGTCAATCAGTGCACGAGTCCGAGTCGAGTCACGAAAATCGGCACTCGAGTCCGACTTGAGTCCGAGTCCAGGACTCGAGTACTCCATCTCTGCTGGATCGGTGTATTTTCAGCATGATCCATGGTGCATGTGACATGTGAAAAGCAGTACACCTACCTCTTTTCTGTGCTTGGCTTCTGAAGTTATGGAGATTGTTGTATATTACATGTTACAGTGATCCCTACAAAAGCTAACACTGCAATTGGCTTGAATATCAACCAAAAAAATCAATTCATAAATTTTACTTCCAGGTTAAGTATTGTTAACAATTAGAAGTCCCCTCCCTACCTGCATCACCACATATACTGTCAATCAAGTATAGGCCACTCCCCTACTCCACATTACAAACCTCCACCCTTTCAGGCCTACCACGCCATTCTTTCCCTACAAAGACTGCAGGCAGAACAAACCAATTTGACTTTTCACTTTTATGTATCGAAATGTATTGATATTTATGTTTAGTTTAAAAGTTACAAATGGTGTTTCTTGATTTTTAGATCCCTATTGAATGTTCCTGAATAAGTAGAGAAGTTTGTGTGTAATTATGATCATGAATTTGTGGATGTTACAGAGACAATTCACCATCTACCATCCGCCAAGTTGACTGCAATAACCTTTTAAACAGCTTCTGGATCCAGCATTTCAATGTGCACACACATGTTAGGTATGGGTAAAAAGAACCAGTACTACATTGGTACCGGTACCTGAATGTTCAGTACCAAAATACCAATAAGCTAATGGACTAACGGTGCTTTTATTGGTATTTGTATAGTGCCCGGTTGGTGAGAAACTCGAAGATCATGTGACAAAGTGTTCCAACTATTTACCATGCTGAACCTCATCTCTCAATGGTATCGATGAGAGTATGATAAGCAGCATCGGTATTGGTACCAATCAAATCCTAACGATACAAACCCCTACATGACGTGTTGTGAACCACGCCACCATCATCTATATCTTTTTCAAATAAACATAATTATTAATAAAAGATCTGGCTACCAAATCAGACGTGCCAAACATAAAACTTCTAAAAAGAACTCCACATCCTGTTTACCCCCTGGCAACCCCCGACCGCCACCAGCAATAAAAACAATACAGGTGTTTAGAAAAAGGAAGTTATCCACATATTTTGCATGCTAATGCCGATTGCGATGACATAACTACTTGACAGCCCATATGTCACGTAAATTCAAACACGAAGTTGCTATGTTGGTGAAATAATTGTAGGAGTGTGGAAGTCATGTGTAATTAACAGCTAAGGTGAAAAGATTCATATTTCCACAGGAACAGAACTCTCACTTCTTTAATTAGAAACTCCTAGATGATCAATAGCTGTAATATGTGTAAAGTGCTGTTAGACCTTAATAGTCAGAGCTTAATGCATGTTCCTGTTGAACTGCGGAAATAGACTAGTGCATTCAATCTGAATCCAATTGACTTCTGTGCTATGTTTAGTACAAAGCTTTGGTGACGTCATCCAGAAAAAAATTGCAAAGACATCTGCTGCCTAAAGGTCGGCTGTATTATAACACTGCATTTTCTCGGTATCTCTTGCTGTGATGACCCTCAATAAAGCATAGGACTGATTAAGACATTGTGTCATATCTACAGAAGTGGATATCTATATTGATATTAAGTGTAAAGACAATTATTACAAGGCCTAATTGAGTACTTGATTCTGATTGGTCCATTTGGACATTACAGAGGTCTTCTAATTTTCGCTAACAGACCACTGCTAAGGAGAGCAGACTGTTACTAAAGGAGGATCATGGGACTATTTGCAGTCAAATCATTCCGTAAAAAGAACACTGGTCAATTTGACGTCAGCTTTGGGCGACAAATGTTGATTCGCAGTGGAATGGACTATTTTGTCCTAGCGGTAGTAATACAATCATTTATTAATCAATACAATCATTTTAAATCAATAGTGAATGTCAAGTCGTTGGTTCATTTAGTATGTATCCATGTAATGGCTTAGTTTAATTCAATTCTGATTCGTCAACTTGCACATGCCGGAGGAGTGCACATCTTTGTTGCCAAGGAGAACAGACCGTTGCTAAGGAGGATCAAGGGACTATGTACAGTCATATCAATCCACAGAAAGAAGTCTGGTCAATGTAACGTCAGCTGTGGATTGTGTCGGCGTTCTTTATTTATTATTGACATTATCCCTGAAATCAATGTTAACATTTGTCTCTTTGCTTAAACTCCTTATCGACAGCAGCCCAACATATTGTTTCAGGAATGCTCAGATTCAACAATCAATTAGGTTATCAAAATGCTCTGTTCCAAAAGAGAGAATAGTGAAATGCATATCTGCTCGGCTTTCATCTTGGAGTGATTTTACCTTTGAGAGGCAGTGTAGATGTTCACTCTATTTATAACGCAAAGAGGTTGCCTTGATGAAGGAGTTTATATCTTTCCCTACTTTTTTATTGCACTTGCTTGCCGATTACTTATTTGGAGCTATTTCTGCTCACACTCACTTCCCGGATCGCGTTTATTTATACCAAACACTAATGCTGATGTCGTGGTAACATCAGCATGACAGCTCTTGAAGCTAAAAAGAAGTCTAAAACATTTACAAGATGAAGTTTAACTTAACTTCATAAGTCCAAGTTCTTTAACCCAAACTGGATTTTAATTGTACAGCATCATGAAGTCAAAACATATTCTATTATTTCCTATCAGGAACAGGGTTGTTCTAAGGAAGTTACACACTGGCAGTGTTGCAGATGGCAGACATTAGAAGAGCGAGTGAATCATCATGTGGGAATGGATCTATTATACCAGCATATGAACTGAACCACACTATGAGCAACTATGTCTATTGATAGTACAAAACACTCTGGCAAACGTCTGTGTTGTGTAACATTGTGCTATAAATAAAATGTGCTTGACTTGCAAAAATGTAGCAACAAAATAAGTGCTAGAAAAGGACTGCCGCGATTAACTGAATGAAAGCAAATGCAACAAAAACAGGATAGAGGAGACAAGAAAGAAAATCAAAAAACCAAAAATAATTTGTGAGTTTGCTGCAATTTTTTGTAGCAAATCTGAAAAAAGCTAACATGACTAAGAGTGGGAGAAAGATTCACTTAGTGTTACAATGCTGAGTAGTTATTAAGCTCTCATGAGAAATTGTAACTCAAGCCATTCATTATTACATGAGGGATCCATGTCTGTGACTAACTGTAACAATTATATATTCACAGTAGCACAAAAAGTATGCGGAAACTTAACATATTTAAAGATTTTGAATATCATGAAAACTATTGGCTGTTGAAATATTATTCTATTTTCAGGTTCATATTTGTATGTAGTGCCTCTACTGGGACATGTCTCCATGCTTTAATGTTCAGAAAGCTCTTTATTTTTCTCATACTGCCTGTGCTGCAGCACCTCTTTTCCCCCTCTGTCTGAAACCAGAGCCCAGTCTGCTCTGATTGGTTAGCTGGCCGGCTCTGTTGTGATAGGTTAACCGCTTAAAGATATTCCCTTTAGCATATCACGTACAAAGTGTTGGAGCCAACCCATAGTAGCGCGAGTGTTACATAGTGATGTCATTAAGTTGCGGAAGTATAAAAATGAGTATAATGGAGTTGTTTCAATACAAATCACTCAAAGCCGCAAAACGGCATGAGAGGTAACATTAGCTTTGCTATTGGTTGAACAAATATATGTGACCATGACCCAGATATCTGATTTTAGCAGACTTACGTATTTATTTTATTTTCCTGTTCATGTTCTTGCTCAAACCCTGAGATAAACACTGACAGGAAGGAGCAGACATCAGAAGCTCCACGTTACAGTGCCGCAGTGACAGTGAGAGAGAGAAGAAAGAGCATGTCACTTATTCCCTTCATTAGCTTCATTAGTGCGGGAGGATGAGGCAGATTAAGACCGCAGCGGGTTGGATGATGATGCAATTTGGCAGGATTATCTGTTATTTCAGGCCCGGCCATTTTGGCGCCTCTGTTTGGGCTGGGTTATAATGTGATGTGATGCCCGGGCCCTCAGGGGCCGCACTGCTGTTGCTACCAGCCTCTCTGATTAAAATGTGCTCTCACCAGCCAGCCTGTCTGGATGCCCTCACGCTCCCCTCTCATTTCCATCCTGCACCGTGTAGCTTTCACTTCTCATCCCACATGATGCTGCAGCGTGGCCCCGGGGACTTTAGGAGACAAATTCAGGCCAGACTCTTTACATGCATACACCTGTGCACTATTGTAACAAACTTGTAACTTTTATGCTTGTTCATTATGGTCTCCCTGCATAACTTCATAGTTTTAAAATACCTGTAACTTTTATAAAAATAAAAAAATAGTTTTAAATGACTGATGCATTAACATGAGAGTAATAATGCTGTTTTATGTGGAAAAAGGCTTTGGAACCTATGCACCTGGAGTACGTGTTGCACTAAAAGTTCGAACATGATCCCATTCAGTTATGTAATGCATATGTTTGGTTTTGATGTTCTGAAAAAAGCATCCCGTCCCATTGTGTGTGAGCTTAACTTTGTGTATTAAACTAAAACGGAGCAATTTTCTGTCAGCTCAAATCTTATTTCTGCTTTTTGTAATTATAGGATGTGCTCATGTGTTTCATTGAATGAAAGGCCGGTTTTCCAACAAATAAAATCATGTTTGACCCTGAATATCTTGGTTTCTAAGGCCACATTGTTATGTCTAATTAAAAAAGTTAAAAACATCTTATTGATATTTATTTTCTCGTATTTATTTGCACTGGATTTTATATTGAGGTAATCCAAAAGTGACGGAAAGTAATCAGGTTACCTTACTTTTATATTTTGCTACTCAGGTAAGGTCACTGATTACATGTATTAACAGGTGACTAGTAATGGTAAGGGATAACATTTAAGTAACCCTCCCAACCCTGATTACGAGGGAGACAAGAGACAAGACTTATGTCACTAATTGGTGCCTTAATTGATTGTGTCTGCTGATTGGACCATTGTAATGTTTTGAGAGATAGTTCACTGTACTCTGGCAATGTTACAGTGGAGAAGTCATTAAGGCAGGCAGGCAGGCAGGCAGGCAGGCAGGCAGGCAGGCAGGCAGGCAGGCAGACAGACAGACCAGGCGGACCGTATTTCAACTAATATAACAAAAGATGTTTAAAAAACACATTCCCACTGTTTCTTTCAGTGTCGGAATGGGCCAGACACTGATTCATTGAACTCTGAATTTGATGCGCAGTGCCTCATGGGATTTCACCACACACAGTGTCTGGAAAACCCAGTCAGCCCAAATGCCCCGCTGATGACAGAGGGCAGAGGAAACATGTGAAGCACGAGGATATCTCTGCTGTGGAGGAACTGTATGAGAGGGCCTACAGTGTTCTCAGCTATCCATGCAGCCACAGTGGGGTTACGCTGCTGATCTTAAAGTCTGGACAAATGAGCAAGTGGACGTTTCTTTGTCTCATGAATCTTGGTTAAAAGAATCCTAATCTTCCAAGTTCATTAAAATACAGCTGGTTTGATAAAAAAAAAAATCCAGAACAAGCAAGTTTGAAATAAAAAATTATTATAATTATAAATACTTTATAGTACAAATATACAACAAATTCAGGTGCACTCAAGGACCTGACTCAAAATATAAAAATAGAATACAAATAAATAAATAAATGCTTGCATTCCGCACATATGGAACTTGTCATGGATCACTTTACATTAGAAAGAAAGTAAACTTCCACATCCTTCTCCATGTAGACAAAACTATCTCTCTTTATTTCTCTCATTCTGGGAAAACATGACTTACATTTTTTTTTTCTGTCCTCTATAAACAATTATTTTAATCGACCGTAATACTTTTGTGATTGAACTATGTGTGGCCGACAGGTGCAAGTGCGTAACGGCCCAAACATATTATATTAGGAGAAACACACTGCAGTTTCAAAACAATGCAAAAAAAACAACTCAAATGTGCAAATGAAGAAAAATCTTCACCCACTTGACAACACGTGCAGAATTTAGAAAACATTTAACAACTCAACAAAACATGCACAGCGTTTACTAAAATGCTGAACCAATTAAAAACGCTGCCAGAAGCTCAGAACATAACTGAAACCAGGGGACATTAAAAAGTGATGAACCAGGGCTCGACATTAAGGGCTGCCCGATGGCCCGGGGCCATAGTGATGGGAATTCCGGCTCTTCTTGGTGAGCCGGATCATTTGGCTCGGCTCACCAAGAAGAGCCGGCTCTTTCGGCTCCCAAACGGCTCTTCAGTGTACCACATATTATACCTTTTATAATTAAATCAAATGTAGCCCTGTTTTGATGTGTATAGGCCTATGTGTACACATATATCACTTAAATTAATCAATACATCCTTTATACTGAAGTATTCAAAAGTAAAAATTACATAAATACGTAAATGATTTGCTGTGGCCAAATGTTTTCATTGCATTTACAGACTCTTGTAACTCTCTGACACCACCCCATGAATGCACTGACTTGCTTGTAGAACCACGCTACACAAAACAGATAGCAACACCTATAAAAACTATTTAAAAAAAGGGGCTACTGTATCGACATTTTAAAATTATATTTAAAGAAAAGGCCGATTCTGTGAGCTGCAGCTGACCACAGCTCTGAGATCAGCTGCTGTGCTCTCAGAAGAGGGGGAGAAAAAGAGATCTCCCTCCTCCGTGTTTTATTCTTTGAAGTAAGAGAAGCAACGGAGCAGAAACCCTCCTTTTTACGCAGCGGTCCAGACATAGACATCAAACGGCGACATTCAGTTGATATTTACTTTGGCATTAGGGCAGGGATATCTAGATACTTTCCAAGGTTTGACATAATGAATTGTGCTACTTTTAAAGCAAGCAACGATGTTTTCAAATCTGTAATCAAAAAGCTCCTCAAAAACACTATTGAAGCAGTTCCTGCCGTTGCTACGTTAGTTCAAACAGTAACAACGGACTATTTTTCTTTAGCAATCAATAAAATCATCTTCTAAATCCATAAAAGCATTTCAATTAATATTGGGAGTCATGCCGTTACTTTGTTGAGAATGTGGCCATGTAATAAGCGGTATAATGTGCACATTGCACATTGCATAATGTGCCTTCATGCCGATCTAGATCCCTCCGCAACAAAAAAAGAAGAACCGGCTCGTTCGCGGGCGCGAACCGGCTCCCGTCGTTCACCGTTCGCGACCGACACATCACTCCGGCGTCTAGTATTTAGCTCGGGCAATGAAGCCTCACCTACTGGTTGCCCGATCGGGCAATCTGTTATGCCAGTATCATGCAGCTCGCGGATCCAGTAATGACTGACCCGACAGTAAAACTAAACATATCTATAACTAGTTTAGGTAGTTTGAGAGGTAATTAAAATAGCTACGTGTGATATTCTAACCTGAAGTGTGTGTTTTATCCGCTCACCGCTGCATGTGATCATGCAGAGCTGCGTGTCGACTCGTCAGCAGCAGCTGATATCTCTCTCCCGTCAGATTAGACTTCACTCGCGTTTATGTCCATATTGATCAGATCTAGCTAGTTCTAGCTCATGATAGGACTACCTGCTTATTAAAAGACACCTAAACAATAAGTATCGCTATGCAACTGGGTGAGGCCACAAAGTATAGCGCAGCATTATGCATTTGTTTACATGCCCACCGGAACCCCGAGGCATTACCAACAGATCAATGCACAATCAACCCATACAGTTGGGTCTGATAACCGCTGCGTTTTTGCTGAAGACTAAACAGCACTTCACTTTCTCATATTTTCGTAGACCTTAGTATCGCGCGCGCGTGCGAGACGTCTTTATTTGTCTGCCGCCGTCCGCGAGACGAGGGTAGAGTGTGGCCCGTCAGGACGAGAAATAAAGATCTTTCCAAAGCAAAAGACGAGAACGTTGAGAGCGACGCAGCATATGCCGAAACTGTCCCCGCCGGGTCCCCCGCGAGCGATACCCGAAACTGCCGCACTATAGGTGTAATGAGTAAAGTCAAATGTTTGACGGTTTGGATGGAAGCACGTGAGCGCCGTGATTGTGAGCGATACGACATACGTCGTTCGGTTAAGTCCATGGTCTTATATTTACAAATAAAAATAAAGAGTTAAAACTAGGATGAATATATTATTCGTTACTAGAGGTAGGTAGCTGCGGTTGTGAGTGTGAGAGAAACCAAGACTACATGCGAGAAGTGAAGGTTCCTCTTTGTGTAACTCGTGAGTGAGCGAGAGTGGAGGACAGATAATTTGGAAGAAACGAGCGCGCGAGAAACACCGCATGTTCACAAGGTTCAGTGTAAGTGGTTTACAGAGATTGACGTGTCGTAGTAGTACTTATTACAGTCCGGGACCACTTATGCTGACATTTACGTCCTCCAATACCAAAAGCTCCAAAATTGTAGAACATATGCTAACCGGGGTTGTTTCATACGGTATATGCCCCGACTGGAAAAGACGACGGAAACGCTCTAAAGAGTTATGACAGCCGGTAGTCCACGTTTGGCTCGGTGTGTATCGGAGGTTTGTGAAGGTAATCCCTTTGCCCGACGTCAAAGTTCTTTGTTGCGTTAATGTGTTTTGTGTTTACACCGGGTTTGTGTGACATTTCGACTTCTTTTGTAGAGAAGTTAAACGTTTGTACGGCTCGGCGTTGACAATGACTTTCACGATGTTTCGCTTTTTCCCCCTGTCATTTTTCACTGCGTGTGTCGACCCCGCCTGCGAACAACTAGCAGACCCTAATATTTCTCCGGGTTGGACAGTGACCTTTGTATGTGTGTACGATCCAAAATCACGAATAAAATTGTAACACTAGTGAAGACTTATAATGAAAGACTAGTCGACAGTGGCGATTGTCCGATGTGCATCGAAAGGTAGTAGAAATTTTTTACAAGTTGGGCAATATTAGGGTTTACAGGTTGTTCACGGATGCTATGGGTCGACCCACCGTGTCACGTAGCTTGTAATTCCTAAAACCCTCTACCGGAGACACCCGGTCAGATTCGATTGAATTTCTGACCGGGACGTCGGTTATCTCTTAACGGGGACTTTTGTACGGGCGTGCGGCGCCTGCTTTACCTTGCTCCCAACACCCCCCGAGGGGATTCTTTTGAAGTCTAAAAACCGTCCAGAATGACATCTGACGACAGACCACGTAAGAGTCTTGAGGCTTAATATTCTAGCTTGGTCGTGTTATAATTCCAGTAAGAATGTTAATTAACATAAGAAGTAAAGTGAACAAACAAAACAAGAACCAAACACGAAACGAGCGGAACGCGTAGGACGTATCGAATGTCTTTATGAATTCACAACCAGCTCTGTGAAAGTAGACTACTTCCGGTGTACGAAGGGTCTACATTTTTGATCCGTTTGCGTAGATGTAGAAGTCGGGAACATTGACGTTTGTTGTCAGATACACAATGTGATTAATACCGTAGACAATTGTTTTACAACGACATGTACAATGAGATGACCATTCAACTAGCTTGTTACCGGAGAGTACGCGGCGGCTTCTACTGGCTCGTCTGGGCTCGTCGTCAGCTCTCCTCGGCTGTGCGCGTAGGCGGCTTCGTGTGTTTTACCGCCTGCAGTCTCAAGGCAATCGGCCGTTAGATTTAGAGAAGCCGAGTTTTATTAAAAGGAAATCGTGTTATGGCGAAGTCAAAGCGGTGAATACACTGTCTGTTCTTCTCATAACACCTTGTCTGTATCTTATCAGTGTAGATATTACAGGATTTTGCATTACACCTCTTNTGGTGTAATGATGTTTAAAGATGGGACACTGCGCTCATTTAAATCATCTTCTGTTTGGGTTTTTTGTCGCGACGTTCCATCAATGAATTACTTATTACATTATATTACATGTCACTTGTTAGACGCTTTTATCCAAAGCGACTTACATACTCAATACTGTGGGCAATCCCCACAGGAGCAATTTGGGGTGAAGTGTCTTGCCCAGGGACAAAACGACATGCTGACTGCAGTGGGGTTTGAACCTGTAACCCCCTGATCCGAACACCAACGCACAACCCACTGCACCACACACCTCAATTTTTTCATTTATGTTATTGGTTGCACGCAAATGTAAGTTATTACTTATAAGCTGATTTGGCAGAGAAATTAGCGAATGTATACATCACTTACCCTAAGTGTGGTTGCTTTAGGAGGCATTTGGAGGTCTAGGGTGAGCATCAATTGGTTTGAATTTCATAAAAAGCCAAAGGTTGGCCAGTGAAGAAGGCGAGGGTGGGTGTAAAGTGATCTGTGGGTACTGGATGAGAAAGGTCACTAGCACAGTTCAATCCCTCGCGTCTCTAACCGTCTGTACATGAATTGGGAAATGGTCCGTAACTGCGAAGGCGATGACACACACAAACACACATCACTACATGCTATCTACTATATTTATGTCCGTCTCAGCTTGTGGCAATGTGTGTGTGTCCTTTCTCATACGCTCACGCATGTAAGTGTGTGAGAGAAAGAGATGTAGTGTTACATGAGATTTACGAATATTCATTAATCTATATTTGTGCTCTTGGGGCTCTTGTATGCAGTATTGATTTTCAGACACAGCCCAGAGTATGGGCGCTTGACCCTTGACCCCAATAAAACAATAATGTGGCTCCATAAAAAACAATGAGTCCCCTGTCTGCACTGACTGCCAGAGCAGCTATTGAACCGGAGAAGAAAAGTACATCAGGCCAATATGACAGAGACTGAGTGCTTCTGAGATTTCACTTACGACTAGAATGATACTCGGGGAACGCAGACCTTCACAAAGGCCTATGGTGCATTCACATGCTCATCGGAATGTCATACTTCCTGATTTAGGAAGTTATTGTTCCTACTTTGTTCTGTTCATGAGCTTTAAGTCATTTTATGTAATGCTACAAAGAAGATATGTATTTTGTTATAAATATAACAAAACGGGATTGCTGTTTCAGAATTGTTCTTGGTGGTTTATCACAGTTGTAAACTAATGTGTCCGATTAATGTGGCATCACATACATCAGTGGTTCTCAACTTTTTTCAGTCTGGCCCTCCTTGTGTAATTGGAAATATTTCCGAGCCCCCTCTAATCCGGTTCCCACCGAGATTGGTAGAATTAATTGTATATAGTTGTACAAACATTGCATTTTCTCTGCTAATAATAACAAGACAAAAAGATCTAATATTATTAAGGATTGAACATGAACAAAAGTTCTTGTATTGGCAGATGATCCTGTGCCACTGTGAAATAATGAGGCCTAATTGAAACAATAACAAGTACTGCTTATCGATCCGGTTTATTTTTGTAATTTTTTAAGGGAAAAACTAAACAAATTAGAAACATAATTCACATTGATTAATTATATCTGTGGATTATGGGCTGCTAGCACACATAAAATACCTGCAGTGGTGGTAGTAAGTAGATTTACTCAAGTACTTATATTGAGGTACATAAGTATTTCCACTTTTGCTTCTTTGTAATTCTGCTCCTCTACAGTTCAGAGGTAAATGATATACTTTTACTTCATGTATTTAATACCTTTAGTTACTTTACAGATGTGGATTAATGATGTGAAATATAATCAACTCTTAAATCAGACTTTAGTTACACCTGGAGTAAATTGAAATGCTACCCTGCAGTATACTACTTTTACTTAAAGGGGACCTATCATGCAAAATGCACTTTTGTACGTCTTTTATACATGAATATGTGTCCCCGGTGTTCCAGGGAACTCACCAAGTGTCAGAAAACACAACCCTCTCTATTTTCCTCAATACCCAAATCTCGAAAAAAGGGGCTGCAACGGATCTGATACAGACTGATCCAGATTTGAACATTGTCCTGACGTCAGGACGGTGGCGCTACGGCTATTGGTCAATTCTCCACCTATCAGGGGAATGTGGGGTTGGGCCACGGCCGGCCATTGCTGCTTGAAAGCGCTGGAGACGCTGTAGTACATATGCCAGGCCTGTAAGTGGCGCTGTAGTCTGCCACAAAAGCAGCGAAGAAGACTTCCCTTGCATGGTTGCCATGGTTGCCCTTCTGTTTATTCTCCGCTGTGGCTCTTTTTCTCCCTCACCGAGGCAAGCGTTTGCGCCTCCTGCTTTAAAACAAATGAATAAGGACTCTATACCGGTAATCATATGTAAGGGATAATGTTCAGCGACGCGGTCATTATGGGGAAAAGAACACCGACAGGCTGATCAGGAGCTGACGCGAAGCGGAGGAATCTAGATCGGCATGAGGGAGGTGGGACAGGAGTCTCTCTCTCTCTTACAACCTATTTAACTATGTTACACCCACACAATGAAAGTACACTATTACTGTAATATTTACATTTACCTATTTTCAAATGGATCCTTGTTGTTGTTGTTGTATTCTCCAGGTTCTGATGCTCCATCTCCACTGCTGCTAGTGTTACAAGTCCGCTGTGCAGAGCTGGTAATCAGATAATAAGCCTGTTGAACAGGAGAAAAGAATAAAGCAGAGGGAAAGTTGCTGCCGTTTGTGTGGTTGTCCTTATTAAACACATTAATAAATTCACTTACAAATTATATCCGTTTTCTCTATTTATCTAATCATTCTCTGGTTTGACGCCATATGTATCTCTGCGTTATGTTGTGTGGTCGAATGAATATGACTTCCTTCTTGCCAACCAGGTTTATTATCTGTGCAAACAGAATATAATGACGGCAGGAAATGGCTTCACCAGCTTTCTACCTCAATACTTCTCCTCAGTGAGGCCTGAAGCTAACTGAGAATGTAAAAATACATTTAGTCAATCAAAATAACTGTATGTCTGACATATTTCGTTTTCGCCTCCACTTGCAGTTCAAATAAATGTTGAAAGAAAAAGTAAATCTGTTTAGAGTTCTGTTTTATATGGGTGTTGAAGAAGAAGAAGAAGAATTGGGAGGGATGAAACCCTCTTTAATGATCACACATGCAGAGCACACAGCAAAGTGAAATGTGTTCTCTGCTTTTAACCCATCCTAGTACTAGGATGGGTTAAAAGCAGAGAACACATTTCACTTTGCTGTGTGCTCTGCATGTGTGATCATTAAAGAGGGTTTCATCCCTCCCAATTCTTCTTCTTCTTNTTTAGACCAACAACACCTCGAAAGAAACGCCGTATTAGGTAGCGGTGGCAGTGTCCACACCGTATATTCTACGACAATCTGTCGTACCTAATAACCGCCGTCAACACGGAACCCGACCGGTTGTTATTTTCCCGGTGAGATTTTTGCACGTAAAAACGAAAACCACCTTTACCAATAAAACGACATACTATCTTTTACAAGTAAGAGTTACTTTTACTCGTTTTTGTTTTCCAACAACGCAAATATAAAAACAAGCACATACTAGTCTTCGTTTAACATCCCAGACTTTAACGTCCCCGGGATTTTGTACGTAAAAGTCACACTAACATTGTTTATTGGTAAGAGAGTTCGATAATGATGAGTCGTACTTGGATAAAGTCATCTTGGGTAAAGACTTAGTGATGTAGTGAATGTAAACATGTATTATGTCCTAAAATGATAGGTACAGTCATTTAGAAAGTCCAAGGTGCCGCCGGACGTAGCCTCCCGAGTTATGTATTTAGTCTGGCACAAATAAGTTTGTCCAAAATCGACTCGCCGATGAACCCGGCAACTTTTTTGGACGTTTACCTCTTTACCCACCCACTGCTCTGAATTATTGCGCGAACGTCGACTGGACAACTAACACAAGGATAACTATCTGCAAGGAGGTACACCAACGTCGGACAGTCGAGGGACTCCGTCCTCGACTCCCTCCGTTGTCTATAAAATGGACGAGTTCGCGGCGCCACTCCCTCGCGAAAACTATCCACAGAGAAACCGTAACCTTCCCTACTTACACATTTCCCCTTGTAGAGACGTGCACAACGCAACGGAACCTTCGAAAAAACTAAAATTCCCATTCTTTCGTCGTGGGACTCCCGACCCCCACACTCGAGGGAAACACAAAATTCAATGACCAGACTTATAGAAGCCCGGACTCGGAGAGTGAGTAGAGGGACAAACTAGAGGTACTGTACGTGGTCGCTGGACCACCCACCTATTTACTCTCGGATGACTCCCCCGCCTCCGTGACCTACTGAGGTACCATTGTTACCAAAATCGAAAAGACATGTAAGGACGTGGAGACGCAAAAATTTTCTGTTTGACAGGAAACGGGTCGTGTCCTGGTCGGTCTCGCCCGCTCACCTGACGATGGTAAGATGTATGACATTGACCGACGACTCGTTTGCCCGTGAGATTTCTTAAGGTTTCTCCTGCTTCATCTTCATTAAGTTTATACAAAAAATGATTAAGTTTAAGATCTCACCTACAGACACACAACCTGGAACGTCCCATTCTGTATTTTCTGGTGAACAATATTTGAGAGAAATGGTTATTTTGTGTATATAGAAAATGTTTTAGATCTTTGAGTTCCTCTCATGAAAAATGGGAGCAAAAACAAAAGTGTTGCGTTTATATTTTTGTTCAGTGTATATCCATAACTTCTTGCATTTTTATCAGACGGGTTGAATAATTTTATGAAGCTCCATAAATGTACATTTGGATTTTCAAAAGATTAGGGAGCAGTGTAGATAAATCACAATTCCTTCAGATTATTACATTAATCTTGCAAGCAATGGTTTTATAAGCCTATATGTCTACATTGAATTCCAATCTAAATTTGTCATTTTTAAGTGCTGGTTTAGATTTTAAAATATGGACTAATTGTACACCTTTCAGTAGACACATGGTTAGACACATGGTCAGGACACATTTTATGCAGTCTGTGCTGTTTAAAAGTTAACAACATCCAATTAATTTACAACCCACTCAAGATACTCAGCTGCCAAATCCACATGCAGAAAAAACCTGTTTTAGGATTTATTCAGGCAAATTTCAGTTGTGCAAAAAAAGTGTGATCACAGTTCTGATACCTCAATTTGGAACTATTCAGATCTAAATAAATGCTGTAATAGGAGATAATAATGATTTAAAAATGTTATTGGATTGAACAATTCCACATTGAACGCTCGAGTAGATAGCAATAAAAAAAATTAAAAAGAGATATCTCGAGATTTAAAATAATCTGAATGAACAACTCCAGTTTGACCCTCTTTTTACTCTAAGTACCTAGCCGACTAGCTCCAACATTTTAAACATTTAGCAGGAAACTTGCCAAGTTGGCAACACTGACATTCCATCCCATAATGCCTGCCCTCAAAGCCTCTCCCCAAAATCATATTTATGAACGTAAACATATTTAATGATTGTAAACATCAAGTAGGCTATTGTTAGTACTCACATTGATTTGTCGAGCTGGTATCTTGTGGAGGACGTGCGATGAGTGCACACAGGCAGGCAACTATTCCATCTAGGCCAAATGATATGATTTGGTTGACAGATATATATCTACCTCGGACCTCTTTGCTATTCACAAGAATACATCCCCCATGTTTTCCATCCCAACTGATGCCCAACAGTTTGATTTGTCATAGATACCTTTTATGTTTTTCTCCAGTGTGGAAAATAAAATCAAAAGCTGAAATAAAAATAGATGAGGCGTGTCGAGTGAAATTGTATTCAACACGACTACAACAGCAGCACTTAAAAGAGTTTGAGTTCAGTAAAACATGTAACATTGTGAAGAATAGAATAAGTTATGCTTTGGTAGCATGTACACACAGTCAAAGCATTCTTCTCCTCCACTCCCAAGCCAAGGGAGAGGATGGGGGATCAATTAGCTCTACTGAGAGGATAAATGGTGCTGCCAGCCCGATGAATCACAAACTCTTTCAAGCATTTCATCCAGAAGAAAAGGGTCAGACTTTACGACTTCATTCAACACTGTGTTAAAAAAAACATCACAAATGGGGGAGTGTTTTTAAATCAGCTCAGCCTCTTTTAAAGCCATAACGCTTGATGACTTTCCTCATGAGTTAGGCCATTAACCGAGGCAGTAAATGGATGAGTTAATCTGGGCAGAGAGACGGAGACGGAGCACCGTGTCTGGGTGGGGGTGCAGGCAGAGGAGCTGGAAGTGGTGATGGGCTGTTTTCCAAGTTTGAGGGTTCTCTGCAGTCGTCTTGTCAAACTGCTAATGGAGACGTCCCGCTGAGACGCTCCGAGTGTTTCGCAGAGATAGACGATGCGAGGGCACACAGTCATCGCAAACCCAAATGTCCCATTGTGAACACGAGGCTTAAACTGCCCGCAGTATAGGAGATAACCTGAGGGCCTGAAGAGCCATGATGAGGAGGAGGAGGAGAGAAGAGAGGGGAAACAAAAACAAAAAGTAGGGGGCTGCAAAAGACTGCAAAAAGAGGGGAGTGTGACATTTAGGGTTTAGATGAAAACAAAACACAGAAGTATCACTGGACAAAAGGCTGCTCCAAATCTAGTAAAAAAAGAAATAAAAACAAGGTGTTTTTCGCTTGTAATGAATACAAAATATCTGCCTATAGAAGAAGTGAGCATTTGCTTGCTAACATTTCTTGAAATAAGATTAGATATTTAGTTCAATTAGATCTTGTAATTAGCGGGGAACATTTATTTTGGGCTATATTTTTATCAGAATCAGGAAATAAGCAAGAAATGCTCAAAAGTGTTCCGTTTCCTGATGTTGGTGATTTTGCAGTAAAAATGTGTGTTCGAAAATGTGTTTGTTAAAACCAGATGATCCATCTTTTAAAAATACCACAGAAGCTTAAAACAACTTGTTTTATCTGAGATCCAACTCAAAATAAGATTTTTTTACTTAACAAAATACTTCAGATGCATTGTCTGACAACAAGACCCTATATCTTACTGCATTGTTACTTCTTAAGTTATTATGTCGTATGTCAAGTGCAAAGACATATTCTGACAAGAAATTAGACAAATATACTTGGCAAGATTTTAAAGTTTTTACAGTATGAGATGCAGGAGGGGGACAGCAGCCAATGAAACAGCAGAGAGAGATTGATCACAGTTCTGATTCTGATACCCCAACTTGGAACAAATCAGATCTAAATACATGATGTAATTGGAAACAATAATGATAGTATGCTACAATGGTTAACATTTCACATGCAAAATCTATCACAACTTGTTTAAAGGATTGCAACAATTCACATTACACACTTGAGTAGTTAGCAAATGAAGCTAACAAGAGATAGCTTAACAATGTCTGCCCAGTTTTGACCCTCTTTCCCACTGAAAGAGGCTAGCAAAAAATACTGCGGTATACGAGATAACCTGAGGGCCTGAAGAGCCATGATGAAGAGGAAGAGAGAAGAGAGGGGAAACAAAACCCAAGTAGGGGGCTGCAAAAAAGAAGGGAGTGTGACATTTGGGCGTGCAGAGTTGGAGATGGGGGGGATTTGGACGAAAACAAAACACAGAAGTAAAGAGACGCAGGAGGGGGGGACAGCAGCAGCGAATGAAACAGCAGAGAGAGAGAGCAATGACATTAAAGCTGTGGCTGTAAACAGATGATTTCCCATTTAACACTCCATTGAGTTCTCCGTTATCCTGGGCCCTGCCTGCCACTGCTTTCCTTCTGTTTCACAATAACAACCCCTCTAACCATCGCCCTCTACACACCCCCTCCCATGGTTTATCTACTGTACTGCTCCATATCCCCACCACAGAGGCTTCCAGGACATTATTAGACAGACTGCAGGAGACCGAGTGGGGGGGTGGAAATGGGGTTTAGGGGTGGGGGTGAATGGTGTCCAAATAACAACAATCTACCACCCACGCCTCTCTCTGTAGCTCCAGTAATGGACCACAATGGACTCAATGGGAGGCACTGTCAACAGATGTTTTTTTCTTTAGTTTTCATGGGGGAAATGATCAGACAGCAAAGTGGGGAGGATGTTCTCACTTGTACCGAGGGAGGCGTGTGGCGCAGTAGGTTAGTGCGCTGATCTTCGAATCAGAGGATAGCAAGTTCAAGTCCCACTGCAGTCAGCATGTCGGGAAAGACACTTCACCCCACATTGCTCCTGTGGGGATTGCCCACAGTATTGAGTATGTAAGTCGCTCTGGATAAAAGTGTCTAACAAGTAATGTAATGTTGTACGGAGAGGAAAACACACAAACTGCAGGAAGTGGGATGGAATTGTGTGTTTCTTCAGCCTCTGTAGACATTCTTAGACTGGAAACCAAAGAGTACATTGAGGGATGATCTAAGATTTGTTGAACCACCAATCCTTTGTTTTTATTTAAGTCCTTCCATCTGGTATAACGAGGGAGTGGCCAAAGATGCCGGTCATTTTCAAACACCAGTAATGATTCAGCAACCTTTGATTTGAAATGATCAGATTTGTTTTGTTAATGTTTCTAGGCCATTGATTAATCAATGTTTTACTTTAACCCTCCTATTGTCTTCGTCCCCCCGTCCCCCCCTTACTTTGGTGTTCGAGGTCAAATTTGACCGGTCCTGTTTTAACTGCTATTACATTAACACAAAAACCATTAATGATCACCACATTTCATTTAACACCCTTTCAAACTGTAAATATTGTATCAGACTATTGGTATACATGAACAACTGCAGTAAATATACAAAGAACAGACAATGAACATGCGTGTGCCAGGTGTGATTCACATGGAGGGATGGGCACAAACAGTAAGGGGGGGAACACATCTAAAGTGTGTGTGTGTGTGTGTAGTGTGTGTGTGACGGGAACACCATGGGTGTTACAAAGTTGACTAAATCATCCAAAATTCAATGAAAGTGGTGATCACGGGACTCCTCTCACCTAACCGTCAATGAAACCGTAATCCCGCTGCCTATAGACTCTACGACAAGGTTTCCAACTGTATTACTTCACCACGGATGAACCTTTCTTCGTTCCCGTTGCTACAAGTTTAGACATTAGTTTTTCGAGTAGTTTTGTGATAGCTTGCAGGACGGCAACTAGGATGCATGCAAGTTTGTCATTGGTTCGCCTGATCCCAAAAGGGGAAATCGCCGTACCGTACAGTTAAATTTAGTTATGTATGTTGATCAAAAATTTAGTTGATATAAAAGGAGTATGTTTTGTAAAGTTAATTATAACCCTCAGGTAATAGCAAATGAAACAAACTCTTACACCGGTACATTTATTCCGCCCCTATATACACGTCGCTGAACCAGTAATACCCCTTTTCTTGTGGAAGTAACGGCTAGATCTAGGACTAGTCCGGACATGCTACAAGATAAAGGGTAGTACTGCACAAGCGACGTGTAATAGGGAATGTATACTAAAATATCTCAGTAGGAATAAGTAAACAAAATTTTCGTCCTCCGCGTTTTGCGAACGGAGCCCCTCCTCTTTTTCTTGGTGTCGCCTCTTATTTTGTCTTTCCGTTGGTACCGTTGGTACGCGCCCTTTCAGAAGAAACGACGAAAACACCGTCTGATGTCGTGGTGGAATGTCCGGACCAGTATACATACTGTCGGCAGAGGTCGCGAAGCTCGTCGGTTACCGGCCGCACCGGGTTGGAGAGTAAGGGGGACTAATCCACCTCTTTAAATGGGTATCGGCATTCGCGGGTGAAATGACTGCAGTATCTTCACAAGTTTGACCTAGTCAAAAATAGTCTAGGCAACGTCGGGAAAAAATCTCTAAACCCATACCTCCTTTTCTCTCTCCCAACACAACAAGGACTTGTGAACCACTCAAGGGACCTTTGTGGCCCCTGTGTATATAAGTACATATTTTCTAGCATTGTTTTCACGCGTAAAACGTACTATTTGCAGTGGGAATATATTTGTCTTATTGTAGTCACAATAGGAAAATTTAACCTAAGTAATTTGGATTCTATATTCACAGTAAACACACATGGGATTAGTTAGAATTTTGAATTCTTACAATTTTCTTCTGTGGTGATTAATAAAAACAAATATCTCTCTCGTCTGTTATTTTTAGTTGGTGAAACACTTTCCCCTTTGGGGGGGTTTACAGACATCACCGTTTGGAAATTTTCTAGATCCGTGTTAACTACCCTCGGTAAAAAGACTTTTTGTAATTTATTGATGATATATTAATTGGGAGGGACAACAGAAGCCCCAGTTTAGACTGGCTAAATGATGAAAAGTAGTTAGTATTTGTAAAAACGAAAAATGTAAAGCTAACGTAATGTCCGGAAATACTATAGGAAGTGTCATCTGTAACCTTGT
>NW_011333040.1:21946876-21976066 GCF_000735185.1 Notothenia coriiceps
CTGGTTCGATCAACTTACAGTAGATAACATTACAAACATTTTTAACAGATGCCATAATAGTGTAAATAATGTTTGTTTTGGCAGTTACAACTGAATGTAATGTTTTCTACTTTTTTACATCTGGGAAGGCATGTGCCTTCATCAGATGGAAAGTGTCTCGACCAACAACTTAAGTATTTCTTATAGCTATGCAGGGCATGCAAGGGAGCAAACACAAACAAGAACAAACAAACAAGTGAAATGAAGAATACAATTGAAATTGTACAATATAATATTGTGCTGGTTCATCTTATAATTCAGTCTAGAGAATGCACCAGACAGCATCTACAGTAAGACCTGCAAAAATCTAAATTTTCTAGGGGGAGGCCCCCCAAACCCTTCGTGCCATTTCGTCCGCGGGCATTTTTCAGGGCAATCTCTATTGGGCTCAGGGCCATCTGTAAATTAGCTTAGATGGCCCACAGGGCCATCTCCCAAAATCCTTAATGTCATGCACTGTGCACCCAGCTGGGATCGTAGCACTTGTTGACATTTGGGGATTATAACGTTTGAACATTTTTTAAATGATGGAAAGCTACGTTAGCTAGTTAGCTCACAGCTGATCAGAAATAATATTAGAAGTGATCACAATGTTAAAATAAGCCACTAAAACCTACATTGTTGGTATGTTTCCAGTGACAGTTGGGCCTCTTTATAATCCCCAGACGTCAACAAGCGCTCCGGCCCCAGCTGTGTGCGTCACTTTTTACTGTCCCCCTTTTTCCTTTGTAGCACTTTCAGTAAACATTGCGCATGGTTTGTCAAATTGGTGAAAATGTTTCTTCACTTACATGTGTTTTGGCACATTTGTGTTTTTGTAATTGCGTTGTTTTTGAAACTGCAGCCCGTTTCTCCTAATGGAAGTGTTTGGAGCTATTGTGGCTCGTTTGCACTGATGGCCACAGTATTAAAATCCTCGCAAATGGAGCAGAAAGGGCAGCCCTATATGGCAACTTTGTTGGGGCCAATTATACAAATGTTCAAACCTCGAAAAACATATACCTCCTCATTTACAGTCGTATTCACCAGGCTGACATTATTCATGATATGCTTGTGCAGTTAGGAGACATTGCTGAATGTGACTTGGAACACTTGTACGCACAAACCTCACAAAGAAGGTTTAATAAACAAATATGAACATATTTGGCTCAATGTGTTTCTCCTTGAATCAAATGTGCTACATAGAACCAAAAGGATTTGCATGTTGCGTCATGGATGGAGATCATTGATTATTATATAATAGGATAAAATGAGAAATAAAACAAAACATTTATATTCTGGTACCGTGAATTGTGCTTGCTGCAATACAGCATAGCAGTTTATTAGTTCCCATTCAAAAATAGTCTTTTGGCAGTTTTAAACTGAAAGCATAATATGGATATCACCCGTCAAAAGCCCATATCAGTCAAAGCCTTTATACACCATCAAGTTGCAAAGCAAACAGAAAACCTTTTAGAAATAAAGGAGCAGACTGCGAGATGGGAGCAGAGCGGCCTGCCTCCAGGCTCTTGTTTATTTCTGCAACTCTGCCTGCGGCTATGATTCCAGATGGCTTTTATACTCTTTCACTTCACACAAATCAAATGTTTTCTCCCAAATCTTTCCCATGGCAACCGCTTTCCCCTTCCACGTTCGGCTCCAGTGACCACTCCCTTCATATATAGAAAGCTCCGTTAGATTAAAAATAATTTTGCGTCGGGGAGAATAAATGTGAGTCAAAAGGAGCAGGAACTTACAAAAGAAAAAACGGGAGTGGAGAATGACAGCTCCTCACCATTTACGCCGTAGAATCTCCTCTCCTATTGAGCCACAATAATGTGCCTCAATAGGAGAGGAAATTGACTGTGTAAAACCGAATCATTACGATGGCTGGCTTTCCTTTGTAATGACAATATGTGTCTCTCCACATCCCATCAGCGTACACGCCCCTCAAATGACGCCAGGAAATGATTCCTGAAGATGACTGCTGGCTGCCAATGAGAGTGATTGAGATGACGACTGGCTAACGGCCATAACACACAGCTAGGCTGGATATGAGCGTTGAATTGGGACACTTGATAGGAATCAGGACACAAAAGGGTTTAACTCACTGGGTTTAAGGCATGGCTGTGGAAAAAAGCCAACACCATGATCCTATTACCGAACGCCTGAACCGATTAGATTACTGTTGAACAAGTTGAAACATCAATAGTTAGAGGCTCTGACAGGAAGCTGAACTTCTGTCAAACATCTACCAAATCAATGCATGTCAACACTTCTGAGATGTTCTCTCACATCAGAGCTGTGTTTTTCATGGGTCATTTACCCATATGTGACCAAAAGACTAGCAGCAATACATGTACTGTATGATGATGGACAGTGAACATGTGTAAAGCATGAACTGAAAGGCTTTAAATACATTTTTGCAACAGTCCATTTGCAATATAGACACATATTCACAGACAGACAACCACATTCACACCCACGCAGAACAACTTGGAGTATCAAGTTCATTTAACATGGTGCTAAGAATTGCTGTTGGCAAAGAGGAAAGAGTGCTAACCACTGATTCATCGTAACACATACCATACTACTACAAATATTTCAGTCGATGGGAAGCTCTTTTTATCTTATTTTTTACTTTTCGCAATCGTTTTTATCTTTATAATTGTGGCTTGAATAAGTGTGGGTTGTCCGACGTGACCGACACGGGCAAACACGTTACAACACATTTCAAAAACATCTCCTTTAGCAACCCTTTAGGAGAAACACGCTGCAGTTTCAAAAAATATGCAAATGTAGAAACACAAATGTGCCAAAACACCAACTTGCAGCATTTAGAAACCATTCACCAACTCCATGAAACATGCGCAGCGTTGACTAAAAGCGCTGCATAAACAAAACGCAGCAAGAAGCTGAAAACACAACAGAAACCAGGGGACACTAAAAAGTGACACACACAGCGGGGACCGGAGCACTTGTTGACATTCAGGGATTGCAAAGTTCGGGTTCTGGCAGAGTTTAAAGATTGGTGAGTGGAAGAGAAAATGTAAAAAGACTTGGAAAGTTACAGAAAATCTTGGTCATTGCTGGCAACATTTTAAGTTACGTTAAATCAATCAAATCATTTAAAATCAATATTTTTTGTTGGGATCCTGATCACCCTCTCCCTTACATAATGGACAACACTAACAGAGCATAACATTTCTGCTGCTACAGTATATCATGTCTTCACAGACTGCATCTTCACCTCAGAGGAACAGATCTATCACTTCTTAAATTCATTAGCAAAGCCTAATAGATTTTCTTTCTTAATTATTCCTCTATTATATAGTGGTGTCTTCACTCATTCTCTTATGTGAGATTACTTTAGCGGCTGATACTATTTCGGAATCCATTTTTCTGTAAATCACACAGTGACAATGCCCCACTCTCCCCTCCTCAAGCATTTTTGTGTTGTCAATTTGAAACAAGCGCCTGATTAAATAAGAACAATGATGCAAGTTAGAATTCACAAATTGGAAAAGCTAATCCTCTGCTTAAGATTTCCTCAGGGTAGGAAGATTGAAGACACTGCCGAGGGAGCATGTTAGGAAGAATGTGCTCCACAAATGTTCTGCAGGCGTATGGAGGCATGTGTTCCCTGTGATCTAGGTCAGAACACTGTGTGTGTGTGTGTGTGTGTGTGTGTGTGTGTGTGTGTGTGTGTGTGTGTGTGTGTGTGTGTGTGTGTGTGTGTGTGTGTGTGTGTTTGGTGTGTACATTAAGTGTTTTCCCAGGAAAAACAGTGAGCATGCATGTGTGCATTTGGATTTCTGTGCGGATCCGTGATCCTGTGAAAAATGAACCAACGCTATTTTTCATTTGCAGTCCTTGAAATGGTGATTTATTGTGAAGGCATAGCTGCGGGTGACATTCAGGACGGCCCTTCCTCTCAATGTCAGAGCGGCGTTTCATCAGGATGAGCCTTTCCTTTCAATGTCAAAGCTGCGTTTCATCAAACTAACCGATATCCACTTCCTCCGCATGCAATTAGAGAGCCTTTTAATTAGAACTGAGTTGAATGATTGCCCCTTGTCCGTCATGTGTGCAGTCCACCACCTCCATGCCAGATGAACAGCACAGAACCCACTGAACCCCACCCGAGTGATACAGGGAGAAGGTCATGGAAAGCACTGATATCAAGCATGTCTATGGAAATTATTGGGGAGAAATCCCTCCAATCCAACAAAGTGTTACATGATGACAATACAAGGAATATATGTAAGGTCAATCAAACGTGTTTTGATGTTTAACATCAAAATGTAATGTTAGTCCATATCCAAGTTGCATTTATAATCGAAAAACTCTTTCTCTAAATTTTAATTTCCAGAATACATGAATCAATGAAAAAGCCTTATGTCAGCCCAAGTCTGTTTTCATAGATAATTAACCCTCCATACTTAGTCAATTCTGATTGGTCAATCAGGACTTTTCAGAGGTCTATTCATTTTTTGATAACAGACCGTTGCTAAGGAGATCAGACTAAGGAAAACGCTCTGGTCAAGAGAATACAGTTTGAAGAGTCCTAACAATCAGCAGAAAGAAGTTCGGACAATTTAACATCAGCGGTGGACAACAAACATTTGTTTTATCCTCCAGAAAACCGAGTGGAAATATTTTGGAATATACATTTTTATATTTTTGGATAGCACAAAACTTTGGATTAATGATGGCTAAACTGTCCCTGGTAAAGAGAAGCAAAAGAGCGCAAAGAGTACTAAAGATGTTAAAAGATAGAAAGCTGGACGTCAGAGAAATCAGCAGAAGAAGACGGACAGGAAGTAAACACTAAAGGGAACAGCAGAAGAAGACAGACAGGAAGTAAACACTTAAGGGAGCACATTATGGGCTCTAGCATTTCTTAAAATAAATGTGAAAAGACTTAAAATCAGATTGCCGCCATTTTCAGTTACGTTGCTGTCGCCGCTGTTCCAACCGTTGGTACGTGGTCGAACACTCTTCTTTTTGTAATAAGCAGGATAATGTGCAGCAAGGTGGTCACTAATGAAAAAACTACGCAGACAGGGTCAACAGGATACCGACACATAGAACATGACTACCCAATATTTATCTCCCCAATGCTGGAACCTTGGTAAAACTTTACAATAGCATTAGAATGTCCTTAAAATGAAGAGTGCCATTCGATCAAACAACTACAAACAAATGACTTGGTGTGACATCATCCAGGGATACATTCTGCAATGTTGCATCCAGTAATACCATCCCACATGAAACGACCCCAGGGTCTAAGGCTATACTGTGGACAAAGATTCTAAAAAGACCAACATGTAAAGAAGGAGAATCCAAATAAACGCTCTCATTGAGTGTCTATGAGATTAGCATTCTTATTTTCATTTCTGTTAGCTCTTCAGTTTAACCTCAATTAAAAAACGTTCAGCCTTCAATGTCCATTAAGCTTTTCCAATGCAAAAAAAGTTTTAAAATCCCCACATCCGACCATTCAATGTATTGCTCTTTTCAAACACATCACTGAATCTTTCATTCTGTCTTTTAAATATGAAACCAACCTCCATGTATTACGCTTGGAATAATCTTTCAAACTCAATGTCCTGCTTTCTATTAACATGGTGTGTTTAAAAGAAGTCCAAAAACTACAAAAAAAATGTTTTTTGGACTCGATACTGTGGTTTTCTATCCATCTAGAATCTTAAGAAAATGTGGTGTCTAAATTGCTAGGATCACATATTATGTGACTGTGATTTCCCGAGCTTGAGCTCATTATCCAAAATGACACAATGCTGCTGAAGATGACTCCAGAGCAAAGGGGCTCACAGCGGCTCCCTGATGAAACCATTTACCAGAGCTGATGGAACAGTTTCTCTCTGTCACTGCAAACTAAACAGAAGGCAAAATGAGGGCGGGGGGAGGCAGGGAGAGAAACAATTAGCCTGGCGGTCCTTGGGATCATAAGTAATAATTTGAGTGAAATTAAGTGGCAGGTTTAACAAGCAGGGATAATTTCACTTTTCTGTTCTTCCTGGGGGAAATCTGGCCTTTAATTGAGTTAACACTTTTTGTTTGACAAACACTCCTGAAGCAGGCCAAGACTGCCACTGCGTCTCATTACTGACACCCACCATTGGAGTCAGCGCCTAACAACACCAACCACGTCTCCGTCTGCCTTCCTCCACCTCCTTTCTCCTTTTCCCTCCACACACAGCCCCTCCCTCTCTATGTTGGCCCTGGCAGTAAACCCATGTCATTTTTCAAAAGACACCTGTTTTGTTACAATCATTATTTATGAAAGTGGAAAGATAAAATGAAAGCCATATAGTGAGCTATTCTACATTTTCTATTGTGTTCACTTATTTGAAAGAATCAATGATGGCTGTTTGGATGTTTATCTGGATTAAGGAACAATGGCACCATATGTCAGTATTAATACCATGACTGTCTCTACAAAACAGTTGCTGAGAGTTTTCAGTCTGGTGCACGGACAGCCTGATGGACATTAACCCCCCACCCCAGAGTCAACACGTTGAAAAAGTGCAGCCTGTTAGCATAGTCAGTAAGTAAGTTGTTTATGGACCATGTAAAGACGTGTTCTAGCGCTACCATTTTTGTGTCCGGTTGCAGCTTGTGATACTGACAGAAAAGACGAAAAAAGTTCGTAAAGTTTGTTTAATATTCCCGGGATTGGGAATTGGTTGTGACAACAGACCCCAGAGAAACCCCAGACTACAATATTATTCGATCCAAAAGGAGTTGAATAGGCGGACTAAATGTTTAGGTTCAATCAGAAGGGAGCACTGGCAGACAACATCTAACTCCAGATGCCGTCAACACTTTGTCTCTGGTAAGCCCTCAAATCTTATTTTTATATTCCAGCTCCTTTAGTCCGAAAAATGTTTTCAAAACATACTTACGTTTAGTATCCATATAATTAAAGCTAGCAGTAGAATTGTTGGACCAGGCACACTACTGGATATTTACCTACTGTATAGGGGACTGATGAATTAGACTAAATTGGTGTTAGCTCTCTGTTCCTTAAACACTGAATAAGGATACCGATGGAAATGTTGTGTTACAAAATAAGCCACAAATGCTCAAAAGTGTTCTGTTTTCTGATAAATATGTAAAACAATATGTGTTCCATCTGAGATACAACTCAAAATAAGATTGTTTGACTTAACAAGATGATGCTTTATCTAAAAACAAGAACCACTCTATATCTCACTGCAGTGTTACTTCTGAAGTTATTATGTCTTATATCAGGTGTAGAGACATACTGTATTCTGACTAGATATTAGATACATACTTGGCAAGATTTCCAGTTTTTGTAGTGTAGCGACACAGAATTGTTGGCATGACACATTCTTTGTCTCTTAATGGAATTTAAAGTGGAACTATCATGCTATATTTGAAACATATATTGTAGGGCCATACCTATATAAAGTATATAAGTATAGTTTTTTTTTCAAAATACCAAACAGATCCTGCATTTTAGCCATGCCTCATTTGCTCTTTCCAGCCCTGTTTTTGCAGGGGACTGATTCTGTGAGCTGCAACTGACCACGCCCCCCTGCAGGAGAGTGGAGTTGGCAGTTACTTTGGCATTAGGGCAGGGATATCTAGATGCTTTCCAAGGTTTGACATAATGAATTGTGCTACTTTTAAAGCAAGCAACGATGTTTTCAAATCTGTAATCAAAAAGCTCCTCAAAAACACTATCGAAGCGGTTCCTGCCGTTGCTACGTTAGTTCAAACAGTAACAACGGACTATTTTTCTTAGCGGATGCATGTCAATTTAAATCAATACATACAACTAGTTTTTAAATCAATAAAATCATTTTCTAAATCCATAAAAGCATTTCAATTAATATTGGGAGTCATATCGTTACTTTGTTGAGAATGTATGGATTTAGAAAATGATTTTATTGATTTAAAAACTAGTTGTATGTATTNTAACGCCGGTCACTCACCAAGATAGCTGCCCAGTTCTCCACTGGTTCTCCTCACACCACAGCTCAATTTCTCTCAGATGGCCGTTATTTCTTCTAATCCTTGGCTGCTCCTGGTCTCTTGGACGCCTAGCAGGCTCATAATTATAAGGTTGTGTTCCGTCATATGCATTCGAATATTCATGTTCAACTTCTTCTGTGTCGAAACTAGCATTGGGATCCATGTTTATTAATACGTTACACCGGCCGCTTGTTACATCACACGTGGGAGGTCACGTGCCGAGGCTTTTTTATGCGGAAGTGAAAATTTCTTTTGAAAATCTAGTGTATTCATCATTTTCCTACACATTTATTCACAGGTGTCTTTAACCTGGAAGTTGCTCTTTAACCGTTTGATTTGACGTTAAACCCGCCAACTGACGTCTGTCCTAAAACCAAAAGTGGTGTTGCGCTTAATTTTGCGTGCATGCGCAGCAGTGACACCATGTGGCAGCGGATGGTAATAGCATGGCTTAAAAGAAAAATGCCCTCAAAAGAAAAATAGTTTTCCCTTTGTAAATATTTATTTATTTTTGAATTAAAAATGATCATTACTGTCTACAGCCTCTTAGCAGTTATGCCCTGCTGAGTGCACGTAATTATGTCTGAGCTTCGACAAAAAAACTTGAGATTTGCAAAACAATTATAATGAAGCAGTCGCTGGAAATAAAACTGTTTTTTTCTGACTTGAAAATAATAGTAATAATGAATCAGAATCTAACACCGAGACGTATAGAAGTGCCAAATATAAAAACACATAATATTCTGTAATAGGTAATGAATAAAAAATTAAAATTAAATATGCTATCTTTAATCATGTGGTATAAGTAATAGTGGTTGTGAAAGAAGGGATAATTATTATGATTTAATCTGGTGATGATTTCATAATGACCGAGCTCCTGCTTTTTATGTTTTATTAAGAGTTTATTTATGTCGGTCTCAACATCATGAGGAGATTAAATGGGTTTTCAAATATATATATTTATTTTTTATTAGTGCGATATGAAAAGAGTTTTCTCACAATAATGACTTGTTTTAAAAAGTTAGATAGATACATACTTTATTCATCCTAAATTTGGAAATGGTTTTGTCACAGCAGTCATTACACATTAATTAAATTGGAAATTGTACAAAGATAATAAAAAAAAAAGTGGAAAACAATTATGTAGGGTATCTAAAACAACAACAATATAACATCTACATAATACATTTGATTCATCTGTCATAGACCATAAAAGTTATACACCACTTTTATTCAAATTCTGACCTATTTCCCATAAAAAAATGAAGCAAAAAGTCAATTAATTATTCATTAAGCACCTTTCTATATCAGATACCAGTGTGCCTTTGTAACCATTGGAAGCAAGACATCAAATATAACATATATAACATAATAAAGCTCATTTCTACACAGAGCATGGAGCTTGATTGTGCAGCTGGACGTCAGTAATCATCCAGCCTTCACGGAGCTGTGTGAGGAACGTTCTGAAGAGACATCAGGAACACGAGCCTCCTCTTCATCCATCGGACGTCTCCTGCTCCTCGGCCATGACACACGCACACAAAAGCTGACATTGAGAAGAAAAACTAAAAGGAAAGCTCATAATCACAACGGTGTTTGACACTGAAAGGAGAGCAGGTGCTCAACGAGGTCACGTCTAATTGAAAAGGAGTGAAAACACGTTTCTATAGGGGACTGTTTCTATCATCACTTTCCCAAACTCCTCCCAGGTCACCTTGGTAGTTTCCACTCCTTCTTTTGGAAACTGCCTGAAATATTCAGTTTGCCTCCGGCTCTCTAACACCCTCCCCCATATTTTCCTCCTCCCTGTCACTCATCCTCCCCTCCTCTCGTCTCTCTCAATTCAATTCAAAAGCTTTATTAGTATGACCATATTTATATAGAGTATTGCCAAAGCTCTGTATAGTTGTAACATCTATACAAAAATACACACAAATAAACAAATGAACATGTTTTTTTTTACAAGGAATACGGATTAATTTAATTCATATAATACATTAATATAAAATAGAATATGATATATATACATAAGATATGTAAGATGTGAGAAGTGTTTTTAGTTTTTCATTTTTAAATATTTGAGGATTCTCTCTCTCTCTCTCTCTCTCTCTCTCGCTCTCTCTCGCTCTCTCTCTCTCTCTCTCGCCCTCTCTCTCTCGCTCTCTCTCTCTCGTGTAAATATAAAACTTTGTGCTATACACCCTTATTTTTCTTTCAATGTGTTCACAAGACTGAAACACTGACTTTAATTAAATGCAATAATATTAAGTTTAAATAAAACAGGTTCATGTTATTGCTTTCAACGAACCTCATACAGTCATTTGAAATGTGTTGACATTTAATTAAAGTGAATGTTTGAACATTATCATGTCCCTGTATTTAAACATACTGCAACCATGATGTACGTATCTCATATTTCTTTTTACTTACTGTGTTTTATTATGAATCACATGTGCCTACCGTACTTTTTAATTTAGTATGTCAGTCTTTCCTATCTGCACTTGACTTCTGCTGTTGTACCCAACATTTTCAGACGAATAAAGGAATTCTGATTCCTTGTTTCCTTTCCTACAGCTCACCGTATATGCATATGTGTCTCTGTGTGTGTGTGTGTGTGTGTGTGTGTGTGTGTGTGTGTGTGTGTGTGTGTGTGTGTGTGTGTGTGTGTGTGTGTGTGTGAGAGGTTATGTTCTGGATCCAATGAGCACCTGGAGACCACTAACCATNTGGAAAGCAGGTGTGTAGTCGGGGAGGGTGCACAGCTGATTGCAGCAGGTGAGTGGAGGTTGAGCCGGGAGCCAGGAGTGACAGCCACCACGCACACACAAACAACACAGACAGGGGGAAACAAACAAACACAAAGGAGACTGCTGAAGCAGTACAGCCACCACAGCGTTACCTAATGCAACTCCACACTACGTCTTACGGTGCTGTGTACCGGAGGGGAGAGAGAGAGAGCAGCGAAGGGGTGGGGGAGAGAGATGTAATCCGGTTTCCTGATAAAGCTGTGGAGAGTATGTGCTACAGGGAGGTGGATGCACAACGCACCCAGGAACGAACACTAGCTCCGGTCCTTTTTACTGTGGACTCGATGTCCTGACAGGCTGGTATTTGTGCAACCTGCACAAACACAATACTGCACCATGATTACAAATGGTGAAATACAATGTAAAACTACCGAAAAATACCAGCTCACTAAAACACAACCGCTCAACTCAACGCAACTACTAACTATACCCGCGGTCAGAGAGCGGAGATGTGTCCCCTGCGTGATGTAATATGACGCGTTTGACGTATGACCTTTAAAAAAAAGCCGTTTTTAAGAGCAGAGCTCAAAATTGCTCCTTTCCCTCTGAATTCCTGCCCTTATGTCTCGTAAAACATATCAAATCCTACATTCACTTTTTTAATTGTAATTTTCAAGCAAGTTTAAGCATAAATGTAGAAAAAAAACAACCTGCAAGATGCTCTTGAACTAACGGCTTCTAACGGTCGTATAACACGTTTGAACAACAATAAAAAAACAAGAGTGTGGATTTTATCATTCAGCAGTGAAATCTGGACGTTAGCGTTTCTACAGAGGAAAAACAAACAGCTGTTTTAAGGTAAGAGTGTTGTGCTGGCTACTGTTGGATTAGTTTGCTTAGCAGTTCTTTAAAGCTACTTCAACATTGATTTTGTGTTGATTTAGGCTCTCCCTGAGGGAAAAACCTATAATTTCCCTGAACAAAAGCATCTCTTGTTGTAGGGATGTTGATCTGGTAGTGCGTTTGTTTCTCGAAAGAAAGCTGCAACTCATTTTTACCACTAGTTTTCTTATTTGAGCAAAACTGTTTGCAATACATTTACTCTTGCTGAGTAACCACACAACCTAATAGGCACTCAAATGTTCTCTGTATAAAAGTGGTTTATTCAGCGGATTTGCGATACAAAGTTACCTCTTGCATTTAATTGGAAAGCAGTATTGCAATATATTTGTTTCCCTGAGATATAACAACATTCACCAGATGATGACAAAGTACTTGCTTTTGGTAATTCTCTCTTTAGAACAATTATTTCCGTACTTTGAGGTGTGTTTTTTTTACCCAAATCTTTTTTGGGTGTTTTTCTGCTGCTCTTGGCTACATTTTTGGTTTTGGTTGATAACTAGCGGGGCCTCCTTTTGTTGTTTGATACATTTATGTAGAATAATTAGGGTTGGTGAGTATTGCATGACCCCTAGCTATCAACAAAGGAGTCAATCAACAAAGGAACAATTACTTTTGTATTTAAGTGGCAAAAAAACATCTGTATGTCAATGCTAAACTGTATATTGTCCAGCCCAGCAATTACTTATATTTCCTATAGCCTACTGACTACATTTAATTTAGACTGTTGCAAGGTCCTAGAGATCCAACTGTTTTGTCTGACCAACCCCCCAATACACATAGACACAGTAATGATATGAAACATAGGACCCAACAAAGGCTACTAAACCCTCACCGAGTACAGTCTATCTGCAGCTGCAGCTAAATATATTAATAATTCATATCCTATATGTGGCTAAAAGGCAACACAGTTTATTCTCACGGCACCTTCAAGCACAAGTCAAAGTGCTTCAGAGGAGGATTTAAAAGGAAAACCAGAAGTGTGTTTAAGGAAGTTATCAGTATCAGAGTGATTTAGGTGCTCCATCAGCTTGTGTACGGCAGCTTGTTAGCAGCCATCCCCGCAGCGCCGCAGCTCAGACAGGCCTGGGGAGACGACCACATGGCGCTGAGTCTTAATTGAATGGAGGCGATGTGGATCCATTAATCTGTAATGGGGATCCTCGCTGGGCCCCGCCACCACACACCACAGCAGGAGGGGCCGCTGATGGGGCCTCTGACATTCTCACAGCAGTCAGTGTGTGCATGAAAAACAAAGAGCGAGTGTATTTATGTCTCGGGAGTAAAGGTTGGAATGAGGAATGAGGAAAATATCTTATATCAAATGCTTGTACTTGTACATTTCATCAGAGGAGGACACAATGGGAGAAAAGCTTTTTTATCACGAGGTTGCCACTTCTGCACTCTTATCATCTCACACTGGAAATATCAGCTGCAGTGAACGGATAGAGTAAATGCTAGACAGGAAATATCTGCTTCTTCTATCCAGAGCCCTGTCATGCCTGTGAGAATAAGATTAAAGACAACTATTTTAGATTATCATACCCACATTTTTGGGGATTTGCATATGTTTTCTTCCCTTGAGTGAAAATATGTTTGTATTTTAGACCGATGGTCAGAGAGAACGTGAAATCTTAATGCATGAAAGTGCGCTCTGGGAAAATTTAATTTAAAAATCAGGAATTTTATAACGACTAACGGATAAGAAAAAATCATTAATGCTTTTATTGCTTGTATTTCTTAATATGTTGCATACACATTTAGGAATGCAATTACTACCCGTTGCAATTTGGTTTCATTTGTAGGTGTGCAACCAATTTACATATTTAATTAATCTATGGTTTGGTCTTAAAAATATCAGTTTTTTTCATTAGTTTCAATTGAATATGTTTTTATTTCCAACTGATGGTCAGAAAAAAGACATCACAATGCGCCCATTTTCTTTTCATCCCATTTTATAATGTAAATAATCAGCAGCACATTTGAACAATCATGAATGCTAATGTTTTTCTAAATGTGTTGCATACAGATTGAGAAACACAATTACCAGTAGCACTATTGATTTGTTTGTAGCACTGCAACTAATGATTTGTCTCATTATCAATAATTCTCCTGCTAGTTTTATTTATTAATGGTTTGGTCTTTAAATGTCTGCTGAGATATGTCTGTCAGAGTTTCTCAGAGCTGTTTTCACGTGATATAAAGTCCAAAACCATAAAATATTTATTGAATAGTACATACATATGCAAATATACACAATGCATTGAAGCAAATTGTTTTTAATTGGTTAATTACTTCACCAATTAATTAATTATGAAAACATGCAGCGGGTATCAGAGCAGAGAGGATGAAATGTGAGATATATCGAGCAAATGAGAACCGTTCTCTCCGAGTAAAAACCCAATAAGCTTTATTTATCACAACACCCGTTAAACTAACATATATTTTCATAAAAGGAATATTTTCTACCTGTAAATGTAAATCCACATATAGAGGGGCTGAGGGATAGTGACTGATTTATTTTCCTCATTGAACTTCACTCAGTTTTTAATTTCAGGAATATCAATTATTTATCATAGTTATTAGATTTGTTTCCAGGAAGATATTTTTGAGTTTATAATGACTTGTTGTTGTGCACATTATTATATCCAAATATGACAGAAATGTATTTAGAATCATGTTCTGAAACATATATATATATATATATATATATATTAAATTGTAAGAAAATATGGAATGAAAGCGCTGATGTTTATTCCGGCCAAAAATTACACTTAAAATGCACTAAAAGCCGAATCTAGATTTATTTTCTGTCTCCATTCATTCTACTGAGCCGAGAGTGTGAGCTCGGGGGGCGGGGCTTAAGGGGAGCGCAAATAGAGAGGCGAAGTCCCGCCCATCTACTTCTGCCCCATGGGACCTTATTTCGGAAAAAGTATGTATTGAAGTCAATGGGGAGAGAAAGATTATCTTTCGATCCCGTTTGAATTGTCCCACGAATTACACACATGATGTTTGTCAATCTTAAAAAATCATTTCCATGTCAAAAAAGTCACAGTTTGTCTTAAAACTGTTGAAATATAAGCCTATGAAAAATACGCAACTAGAAAGACTACAAATCCCAGAGTCGCGTATGTGATGTCATTAACGTTACACATACACTCGTGTTACTCACCAAAACCTTGTAAAGCCGGTCCCGCATGCTGGCTCTTACGGAACCGACTCTCCCCTTGTGTGTATGCACAGCTCTCAACATGCCCAGACTTGGAGTGATTTTCACCTCTTTTAATACTTTTCGCCTCATTCTGAAAGAAAGAGGTGAAATGTGCCAACGTGACGGCCGTCTTGGTGTGTGGTGCGAGACGGGAGATGTAGTTCATTGAGCGTTTCACACAAAACAAAGTGTTACTTCACAGTTTTACGACACATTTTTATTGTTTTGACTTGCAAAATTATCTTTTAAATTGACAAACATCATATGTGTAATTTGTGGTGTACACCAGGGGAGAAGAAGTACAGAGAAGATGTAGTTGTAAAGGGAGAACGAGGTACAGAGAAGATGTGAGTTGTACACACTGGGAGAAGAAGTACAAGAAGATGAGTGTACACAGGAGAAGAGGTACAGAGAAGATGTAGTTGTACACCAGGGAGAAGAGGTACAGAGAAGATGTAGTTGTACACAGGGGAGGAAGGAGTACAAGGAGAAGAAGTAGTTGTACACAGGGGGAGAGAAGTACAGAGAATGATGTAGTTGTACACAGGGAGAAGAGTACAGAGAAGATGTAGTTGTACACAGGGGAGAAGAAAGTACAGAGAAGATGTAGTTGACACAGGGGAGAAGAAGTACAGAGAAGATGTAGTTGTACACAGGGGAGAAGAGGTACAGAGAAGATGTAGTTGTACACAGGGGGAGAACGAAGTACAGGTAGAAGATGGTTAGTTGTACACCAGGGGAGAAGAAGTAGCAAGAGAAAGATGTAGTTTGTACACAGGGGAGAAAAAGTACATGAGAAGATGTAGTTCGTACACAGGGGAGAAGAAGTACAGGGAGAAATGTAGTTTGTACAAGGGAGAAGAGGTACAGAGAAGAATGTATTTACACAGGGTGAAGGAGAAAAAGTACAGAGAAGGATGTAGTTGTACACAGGAGAAGAAGTACCAGAGAAGATGTAGTTGTACCACAGGGGGGAGAAGAGGTACAGAGAAGATGTAGTTGTACACAGGGGGAGAAGGAGTACCAGGAAGAAGATGTAGTTGTACACGGGGGAGAAAGAGGTACAGAGAAGATTGTTAGTTGTACACAGGGGAAAAAAGTACAGAGAAAGCATGTTAGTTGTACACAGGGGGAGAAGAAGCACCGAGAGAAATGTAGTTGTTACACAGGGGAGAAAAAAGTACAGAGAGATTGTAGTTGTACACCAGGGGAGAAAAAGCACAGGAGAAATGTAGTTGTACACCAGGAGAAAAAGTACAGAAAGATGTAGTTGTACACAGGGGAGAAAAGCACAGAAGAAGATGTAGTTGTACACAGGGGGAGAAAAAAGTACAGAGAAGATGTAGTTGTACACAGGAGGAAGAGGTACAGAGAAGATAGTAATTTACACAGGGGAGAAAAAGTACAGAGGAAGATGTAGTTGTACACAGGGGAGACAGAGGTACAGAGAAGATGTCACGTTGTACACAGGGGGCAGAAGAGGTACAGAGAAGATGTCAATTGTTACACAGGGGTCAGAAAAAGCTACAGAGAAGAATGTAGTTTGTACAACCAGGGAGGTAGAAGTACAGAGAAGATGTAGTTGTACACAGGGAGAAGGAAGTACAGAGAAGATGTAGTTGACACAGGAGAAGAGGTAACAGAGAAGCATGTAGTTGTACACAGGGGGAAAAAAGTTACAGAGAAGATGTAGTTGTACACAGGGATTTAAAGAGTACAGAGAAATTTGTAGTTGTAACAGAAGAGAAGAAGTACAGAGAAGGATGTTAGTTGTACACGAGGGGAGAAGAGGTTACGCAAGAAGGTGTAGTTTGTACAAGGCGAGACACCTTTCTCTGGAAGACTTTCAAAAGTCCTTGTTTCTAAGGAGAGAGAAAGACTAGGTAAGATTATTTTTTGGACAGGGACTTTTACTCGACTAGTTCTAAAATCCGGCTGAACACTACAGTATTGTTACACAACCAGAACACATGTAATCGGTTTAGTCGTTGGTCATTAGGGGAATTAGTGGACTTTTAACACCCATTACGAGCGTTACTAGACAAACCCCAAAGTCTGTTTGGTCGGAACTAGACTGACCCTTATTTATTTTATTTATTATGCTAAAAACGTTTGTTCGGGGAAAATAACATTGGATACAAATTTTTTTGCTCTTGCTACCCTAAACTAACAAATCAAAACTAATAATGAACATTTGTGGCTCGCCCTTTTCGACTTGTTGTGTGGTGTTGTGTGTGTGTTGTCGTGTGTGGTGTTTGTGTCGTGTGTAGTGTTGTGTTCCGTGTCGTGTGTGTGTGTGTGTGTGTGTGTGTGTGTGTGTGTGTGTGTGTGTGTGTGTGTGTGTGTGTGGTGTGTGATGAACAAGAGAGTCACCCTACGTATAGTTTCACACTCGAACAAGGACGTACATACAACATGGACAAGTCTCTAAATATGTGGCTCCCTCGCCGTTCTATGTCCGCACTTATATAAGTAATACTAATTGAATACGAATACTATGGGTCGCGGAACTAAATACCGAACACCCAAAGACATGAAGATTGAGACTCTCTTGTAGACCCCAAACCTGAAACTCTTAAACTCCCGAAAAGTCGGTTCAAAATGTAAGAGGAGCGTGCGACCAGACCCTCGGCAAAGATTCTATTATTATTATTTATGGGCGGACTATTATGTATTATGAGGTTATATTATCTGCCTCGGTAGTGGTAGAGGTGGGCACGGCTGATCGCCGGCTATGTTTATATCGCGGCGTGTGGGGGGGCTCAGTTGGATGAGTTCATTTAAATTCTTTCAGACGGAAAAAAAAAAGGCATAATAAGTCACAAACTGATAAAACAAACCCATAAATGCAACGTGATAACATAGGACACACATAACACAACGAGACACCCTCCTCGGACACTGGAGTCCGAGGTAACTGTGATAGATGTGACATTGTGCTGTACTGGTATTTTCGGAACTTGGAACCACAGCACAGACTGGACTCTCTACCCTCACCAATCTGCATTCTAGTCGGCCACGACCCCAACTACACGTCCATGCGGGGCCGAAGACTAACCAGTCCCCTCATCCACTACCGGCCCGCAACGAGGGGACCAGGCACGGTAGCACGCGGCGACGGGCGTCTTTTGATCAAGAGACCGTCACCAGGAGGGGCATCCATTCAGACTCTTCTCTCCGTGTCGCAGTGTACTACATTATGTCCTTCAGACTGCCTGTCCGGTTCGGGGTCGCTTCACGCGGCCTGAGACTCCTTTTTATAAGCAACACAGGTTTGCGTCCATGATGTTGGAGGCATAGTCAGGCACTGCAGTGGCGCCGCGGTTTTTCTGAAAAGGGGTAACTGATTGTAATCCTTTCTCTGCAGGACATTTAGTTTCTCCATTAAAAAAACAATAATTTATTGATGGGTCATACTGATAAACATAACGGAATAACCTTAGTAATCCAGGAATTTCAGACATTTTACGTGATGGCCCGCCGCAACCCCGAATTATCCGAATTTCCCGCGTACGAGACCACTCGGTGTATGTCCATGAAGACGAAGACCGTCGATCCTGTACTACCCATTAGACACTGCAAAGCGATAGAGTTTCAACCGTAAAACTGGAGTACTCGGTTACTCGTCGAGAGTAGTCCTTTCTTGCTCTGGGCGGAGGGTGCGACATAGGTCAAGGATCATCTCTGCCGCTTCAGGGAGGGAAAGGGCCCCCTCGTAGGTACCCTGAAGTAAAGCCTTTTTTTCATACATAACTTCAGCTACTCTCTCTTTCTAATATGAAAGCTAGAGCANGGGGACATCTTACTTCTTCCTTCTCTCTGTCTATACCTGTGTACTCTCATGTTCCGATTAACCCAGCTTCCCCAAATTTCTTTCTTTTTGGTGTCTATATACGCCGGGATCCGGAGTCATGGATGATCCTGCGGTCCTGTGTCATGGATGCGCGGCCGTGGGCTGTGGGTCCTCGGATTCATAACTGGATGGTATGACTCGTGGAATTCATCCTTCTACTTATAAGATTACACACATGCATTTTCCACAAACATTTTGGACTACCTATGTTGCAAATGTATTATCTTTTTCAATTTAACACACGGCAATCTATTGCACGTCGTCCTCCTGGGAAGAATGGGATACCCTCCTCTGTTGCCTCTCCCTGAGGTGTTCTCCCATTTCTTCCCTTTAAACTCGTGGGTTTCTCTGGAAGTTTTTTGCCAGTTGTTACGATGTGAGGGTATGAGGACAGAGGGTGTCCCGTATTGTCATACTGGATATTCTGTACAAACTGTGAAGTCCACTGAGACAAATGTAACATTTGTGATATTGGGCTATATAAATAAACATTGATTGATTGATTGTATTAACCTATTCAGATCATTTCTCTTAACTCAATATATAACAGCATAATCCACTGGTCATATCCTCTGCAATCACTACCCAATCACTAAATCAAAAATAGACACTTTACCCGGTCTTGTGGATCGCATTGTTCTTCCCAAATTACATTTTAACAGTTTTGGTCCGACTGTATTTAAAGATGATTGAAGATGAGCGGCGAAGGGAGCAACTTAACGGCAGAGGCATTACAACATGTAGTGTGTGTTTCCATGGAAAATACATACACACACACACCCATCTTTTCCTCAGCCGAGTAAAATAACTTTCTCATTGTCTATGCTAAACCCAGTAGCTTTAAAAGAGTTAGTAATCAATACGATAGATGAATCACTTTGAAAAAACCCTCTATTGAACATTATGAGAGGATGATAAGCTTTGTTACAGAATGACAACCATTCCAGAATCACAGCTAATTTAATGGTCTTCTTAAGGGGTCAAGGGGCAATATGTCCCCTAAATAGTGAACCTTGAGCCATCTTAAAATAACATTGGCTTGGTCTGCAATCTTTAAAGGAGTTTGTCTCAAAATCGTGCCCTGATAACAGTCTTCATGTTAAGATGTTGCTGCATATTTGGAGAGCAAACACAATAAGGACGTCATTGGGTGTACAAATCAAAATATGATTCAGGGTCGAAGTGACAGATTTAGTACGAAGAGACTGAAATAGCGTCTTTGTGCTTTGTTGTATGTTACTCAAACATCCCCAGTTTAAGACTTTTCAGGGAACCCAAGATGGCAGCAGTTTGAGGATGGAGGAATTTGGAAGGCATTGGGGTAGCAGTGGTTGGTTGTCTTGAGGGGTTATGAGTCAGCAATTTGTTACCATCATCCAGATTATGGCAGTTTTTTTTCGCAGTAACCTATCTGAGGGGAAGCCCGACAGGAACCTGAAGGCAGCACCGCGGGGCTGCGAGTCATTAATCCAGCTGTTGGTGCTGATGCTGCACCCTGTGGGGGACAGCAGCACCCGTCCTCATCTAGCCTCACCCACTGCTGCCACACAGCTAAACACCAAACACACTCTTTTATGCAATGTTGTGTTTTTCTGTTTTTCTCCTCTGAGACGAGGAGTCTAGGAAAAAAACATTCCATTGTTATACATCATTTACACATTTGTCGGGCACTGATCAGACGAGAAATAACAAGATGTAGCTGTATCTGTAGAAAATAAGCATCATTACCCTGTTACCCAAAGAACGTATATCAGGCATATAACCAAAAACATATTAAAGGTCCCATGTCATGGCCATTTCTACTGATCATAATTCCATTGTTGAGGTCTACTAGAATAGATTTATATTGTTCAATGCAATGTTCCAAACTCACATTGGTTTCTCATACAGCATCTCTGTATATAGTATGTGTATTCACTCTCTGTCCTAAACGGCTTGTTGGAGCTCCTGCCCCCCCCTCTCCCTGTGAGCCCACTGTGCTCTGATTGGTCAGTTCACCCACTCTGTTCTGATGAGATCACCACCGTTACAGTGGAACATCAGTGATTATGTGTTACAATGGCGTTGGCAACCAGAAAATGACAAACAGATGAGAATGCTGCGTGGGGTCTGGGTGCCGTGTTGGCAGAACGTTGCGCGGATCGCTGCTGCGAAGAGCGGACAGTGTGAGCTGGGTTCATTTTCTGTTCGCTGCGTTGGGGCTGCGAGACAGCGAGACATCGTGAATGGACGCGGGAAGGGGGAGGGTGCTGAGGGGCTGCAGCATCCCCATCTGCGAGGCTCCACTAGCACCCGCATCCCCAAACGTACCTACACTGAAAAAAAGGGGAAAGTGGGGTTGTTCAATTTGCAAATATGCAGTTAATATATGAGACATAATTTATTCATGTTTCTCGTCGAAACATGAATCAATCATGTACAACTATTTGAATCTTGAGGGCTGTACGTTCTATAAGTCTCAATCATGTTAAGAAATAAGAAAAAAGTTATGTTTACCTCTGTAACTCCGCCCAGTGAGCACATACGTCAGCAGCTTGTTCTGCAGCCGATTACTCAGCTTCTAATTATTATTTACAAATATTTTATTCACAAATTAATATGGTCGGACCTATGGGTTGGACTCAAACCCGTACTTTAATAGTTTCGTAATTGAACCTGAACAATATGCCACTTTAATGGACAAGATGTAAAGCAGAAAAAAATTGCAAAATATATTTATTTTTAAAAATGTGAAGCTTTTACTTTTTTAAATAAAGGAGGGAGGGGGGGAGGGGTTCTACCATATTTCTTCCCGCATCGGAGGAGTAAGCTGGTTCTTTCCCGAGAACATCTCTACAAGGTAAAAGTTATTTAAAGTTATTTAATGTCATCAAATGTTCGTCATAGTTAGAGGTTATCACAAGACGCATTGTTTGCAAAAAGCAGAGTTCACATTTTCCGTTACAACGAGCAACGTAAATACAGCTGACAATTTGTAAACATTGTAATTCACTGGTGTTAGCTAGGATAAAGCCATGAAAATCATAAGATGAGTTTATATTGATTGACTTGTGTTTAGCGTGTTCTTATAATGTGAGTATTTGTAGAGCGTAAGTCCGGCAGTGGCTTGATTTACAATATTTAAAACTATGAACCTTGCCCAAAGTTATGCACATTAAACCGAGCTCAGTGGGGAGGGGGGAGTCATAGCTGATGGATGAGCTTGCGCATGTTTGCATGTCTATCGGCTACGTCTTGTTTTAAATTATTGTTTCATGTCTGCTGTCAGGCGGTGTAGAACTTTACTGCGTCGGTCCGGCTCTGCATGTCTACTCTTGTGCCGACTTTTAAGGGCGCTGATGCAGGTTGTAGGCCTACCTTACGTTAAGTGACCATCTTTACCCATTTAAGGTGTTGATTGTTAAATATACAATATTGTCTGTGGGACCGCAGTGTTTTCCCTAAAAAACTGTGTTTATGTCTCTGCTTTGATCCGCTCTGTGTTCATGTAAATACCGTAAATACACATAGATCAAAACAGATCAAAACAGAGACAAAAACAGAGGACACAGTATGTGTGTAGGGGTTTGTCCCCGGAAAACGACACTTGTACTGGAAAGTGGAGAATTATTAATGATTTGTGTTACATTAAGCAAGCGGTGCAACATAGCCGGAAATGGAGGAACATGCCAGACAGATCAAGTAAGGGTTACCGATCCACCCGCTGTGAAATGAACTTATCCTTCCATATTCCGTGCAAGTGTGTTTAACAGAAGTTGAGATGTTTCTCGGCTTGTGATTGGTTGTTCCTCGTCACATGACGAAGCCCGGTTGCGCGCCTGCGCAAGTTGCAGTTACGTNCTCTGTTCTGATGAGTCCACCACCGTTACAGCGGAACATCAGTGATTATGTGTTACAATGGCGTTAGTAACCAGAAAATGACACCAGTAATGACAAACAGATGAGAATGCTGCGCGGGGTCTGGGTGCCGTGTTGGCGGGACGTTGCGGGGCTCACTGCTGGAGCGGACAGTGTGAGCTGGCTTGCTGGTGTTGTTTCCTGGTTGCTGCGTGGGGTCTGGGGACGGCGGGACACGGCGAGGCCCAGCCCGAGCTCGGCCGGAGCACACACACAGACCCACAACCAGGCTGCGAGTGTGTGCTCCGGCAGAGCTCGGGCCGGGCCTCACCGTGTCCCGCTGTCTCAGGCTGAGTTCAGGCTGAGAAATCTGCGGAGCTGCAGCTGAAAAAAAATAAGGCTGAGTGTGTGTGTGTGTGTGTGTGAGGAGCTCTGCGGACCAATTGGTCCATTTGGATCGTCGTTACATCACTTGGTTCCCGGAAGAAAACAATGGAAAAAGAAAAATCTCCAACGAGGCGTTCTGGGGCAGCATAGACAGCTATTTTCTGTGTTTTACTCGCTACAGGGTGTACTTGGAGGGTTTGTGACTTTGCAGACTGTTTACATGCATAAAAAGCTACATAACACACAAGGGGACGGGTAATAACCGGAAAAGCATGACATGGGACCTTTAAAATAAAAGTTGACTGGAAGCGGTTAGATGCTAGCTAAATTCTAGGTTTTAGGACCCATTTCTGCACCACTATAGTGATAGATTGCTTGATAGAGCTGTATAAGTCAATATAGGCTGCATGTTTTGTGCTGCCAGCTTTCGAAAAGTCCTTGATCTGATGCGAACCCTTTTTTGATAGTAATGAAGTTATAAATGGTTATCCATAGATAGATGATATAAGTGTCTAACTCTCTAGCTCTAGAAATCATATATAAATAATTACACTCTGCAAATAAAGTCTACATTTTCTGCAGGCTTTTTTTTTGGGCGAGAATTCAAGGTACCACAGGTGAGCAACTGATATATGAATGGTCATTTTGTTGGTAAAATATCCCTTGATGGATGTCATGTGACCTCAAAGCACCCAACACTGTAGAAAACTTAAGTGGAGTATGGGTAACTTCTCTCTGCTGAATGGTGCTTACTCTGGAAAGTATCTTTCTGTAATCCTGTATGTATGTTGACCTTCAGCTACAACTGATACCATTGTGGTTGTCATGGTTCTATTCCTTTCCCTTCAACGTAAATTGAAACTGAAAATCTTTTCCTTTAATAAGACCAAAGAGCTCAAGGATGTCTCCTCTTTGAACACCAGCATCACGTCAGACTCCAACTCCCAAACTCCTTCTTTAAACACAAAGAGAAAAATCTGCTTCTCATTCGCTGATCTAGTAGCAACGCAAAAAACGCTTTGCCTCCCTGTGCTTGTTTTCATGGTTAAATACCTCCAGTGACCCCACAGTGCTGTTGAATCCAGAGTTCTAATGATCAGATTGATGTTACCTTGCGCTGCCTCTTTAACTGACAGCATGCAGAGCCACTCCAGCAGGCCTGCCAGGAACAGGAACAGGATCTGAGCTAAGCCCTGTTCGGAGGCTCTGTAATCTGCAGCCTACTCCTCAAACCCTGACATGCTGCTGTTCGCACTGTAGAACAAAAACAAACGATCATGTTGGATCGACCAGAATGCAAACAAAGGCAAACTTCAGCATGTTGAAAAAAAGTTCCAGAAACCCAAAGAAACTCAGGAAATACGGTGAAATGTTGACGTTATTTAATCCTTTTACAGTAATTAGCGTAACGTCCATATCTCTTTATCATAATGTTTTTGTTGCATTTTCTAAACAAATAAGCACTTAAGAAAATTAATGATTTGTCGTAAAATGCTGAATAAGCACCACAGCTAACAGTATAATATGATCCGAGTTTCTCTGTCCCAATCGGCAGTTTCCGTAAACGGCCGAATGTTGTGAGACATTAAATGTCCCGATCCGATCACGTGATCGGGGATCGGAGCCGATCACGTGATTTTCAAAAGATCGGAATCGGGAGGAAAAAAATCGGGGATCGGGATTTAAATTTTTTTTTTTTTTATAAATACTTTTTTTTAAATTTTGTATTCAATGTTACAAAACAAAAATGACCATGTTCAAGTCTTAAAGTCATCCTGAGGCCTTAGTTTTGGTTTCAAATTACAGAACATCATGTATGTGTTGCTTCTTTGGGGCTTGTTTTCATAGACCTGGTTGCTTATTTCTCTCAAATCTGGCAACAGAGTGGGCCACTCTGTTGCCAGATTTGAGAGAAATAAGCAACCAGGTCTATGAAAACAAGCCCCAAAGAAGCAACACATACATGATGTTCTGTAATTTGAAACCAANATCATTTCCTGGTCTTCTCTAAAGAAGAGGGACCAATGAAAACGTTGTCATGTTGCCGTTGTTCAGCATGGAAACATTCATTAGCTAACAATGACATTATTGTTCTATTAATATAAAGGGAGGTCAGGTACTCTTTAAAACAGCTGCTAGTTATGGGTACTTTTTACTGAAGTACATTTCAAAGTTCTTTACTTTCACTTGAGTAAAGAAGTTTAGTCAGTACTTCTACTTTTAACACGCGTATATCTGTACTTCTACTTGAGTAAAGGAGGTGTGTACTTTTGCCATCTCTGACTCTGAGTGTGTGTGTGTGTGTGTGTGTGTGTGTGTGTGTGTGTGTGTGTGTGTGTGTGTGTGTATGAGAGAGAGAGTGTGTGTGTGTGTGTGTGTGTGTGTGTGTGTGTGTGTGTGTGTGTGTGTGTGTGTGTGCGTGTGCGTGTGCGTGTATCACAGTGAGGATCTGGGGGAATACATGGAGTCGAAGGGGGCGTCCTCTCCAGGGATCCTGACCCTGACCACTAACCTGAGTAAACCCTTCACCAGACTGGAGAGATACCCCACGCTGCTGAAAGAACTGGACCGACACATGGAGGTTAGCGATAAACCACTGATGTGTCTTTAAGTCTTAAACAAATTTATATTAAGCAACAAACAATGTTTCTTTGTTTCTTCCACAAGAACGTGCCCTGCATTTTATGTCAATGCTTGATTTTGTAAATGTTGTGTTTCTATGTTTTTCCCCATTGTGTTAGGATCAACACCCGGACAGAGTGGATCTCATTACGGCGATAACTGACTTTAAGACCTTTGCGGTAAGATACAGACAGTTTAGTTAGGATTGGATGTGCGTATATGTCTTTACTTACACTTGCAATATGAATATCCTTTCGTTTCCTGTGTGTGTGTGTGTTTGTTCAGGCTCACTGCCAGAATGTGAGGAAGAAGAAAGACCTGGAGTTGCAGATTTTAACGGAGCCAATCAGAAACTGGGAGGGTGATGACATTCGTTCTCTGGGTCCGGTTCAACACATGTCGCAGTGCACCGTCCACACGCAGAACTGCCAGGTACTCACACTGACTAACTCACTCAAACAGATGTCATGTGACCCCACCCTGACGTTGCATTTAGACCCATAATGAACACCCACCACTGTTGAGTTCAAGTGACCGTGAAAACACAGTTCAAAGGTATTTTTGTTTTGCTTTCCAGGAATCAAACGAACGCTACCTTGTCCTCTTTCCTCACACTCTGCTCGTGCTCTCCGCCAGCCTCAGGATGAGTGGATTCATCTTCCAGGTGCGTAACAGCACATCTGATTTAACCTTAATGATGTCTAAAAGCATACAACATGTGGTTTAACACATTGTGTGTTTCTATAGGGGAAGATGTCACTGTCAGGGATGCTCATCTCCAGAATAGAAGACGGAGAAAACCTGAAGAATGCTTTTGAAATCTCCGGTCAGCCCTTTCTCTCATTCTGCTCATGCACCTAAGACTTTACACCAGTTCAATATTCAAGTAAAATACAGTCTTTTGAGACAAACGGGATAAGACAAGATCAGTCTAATTTGAGCCTGTTTTCACTTATGACCACTGCCTGTTTGTCTGTACATTTTAACATTTGTTCTTGTGTGTTATTATTGTTCAGGTGCTCAGGGTGATCGGATGCAGGTGGCGTGTAACACTCAGCGCGAACTTCAGGACTGGCTGGACCTCCTCACCAAACACACACACACTCCTGCCTCACACACTAACTCGCTCAAGCATCAGTCCGTCTGTCACACAGTGAGTCTACATTAACAGTATCTTTCTATTTCCTGTTTCACCACAGTTGTAAATTAACACCAACGTGCCATATGTTCTTATATTCTATAACCTCTCCATTTCGCCTCCCAGCTGCCCTCTCTTCCCGCCACTCCCTCCAGACACTCGGAGTCTCGTGGAGGAAGCGTCGGACACAACTACCACACCCTTCCCCATCCCCCTTCATTTGGGATGAACCTCAACAGCAGCCCGATGTGGGGGCCCCTGGAGCCGCCGAGTACCCCCAAACCCTGGAGCCTGAGCTGCCTCCGCCCTGCTCCTCCACTCAGACCATCAGCTGCTCTCTGCTCCAAGGAGGTGCTGTACACTGGCGTATATACAAATGTGTTGTTAAAAGTCGGAATATTTATACATCTCTGGGTCCTTTTGTGTTACATTTGTCTGTGTTTTTGTTTGTAGGATATGAGTAAGAGTCCTAAGAACATGAAGAAGCTGCTCCCTAAGAGGAAGCCGGAGAGGAAACCTTCAGAGGAGGACTTCACTGTCAGAAAAAGTGAGTATGCAACGGAATAAATACTAAATTCTCACGATGGAAAAAAAATGTTTTCTAGGTGCAACATGACGGCAGGCTTTGTGTTACCTTAAAAGAATCCACAAAACATCCTTAATATATTCCTTCCTGTTGAGTTGTTACAGTTACAGCTGAGTATTTAAGGAACATTAACACTGTCTTTTCTCCATCGTCTCACCTGTCCCTCTCTCTCTCAGGTACAGCAGCTCTAGAGGAGGACGCTCAGATCCTGAAGGTCATCGAAGCTTACTGCACCAGCGCCAAGACACGAGCCACTCTCAACTCCAGTGAGCACACACACACACACACACACACACACACACACACACACACACACACACACACACACACGTGCAGATACACATCTTAAAAAAAACCTGGGGTTACAAAGAGAAATGTGAGAAAAGTTGTGAGAGTCACAAGTAAACCTTAAAATCACTGGAAAGAAGGGAAATTATCCAAAATTGACAACACAGTTGTGAATGACTGAATAACCTGGAGAGCGGCCATGTTCTGGTCGATGTTTTAACCCGGGGTTGAACTGTTTACATGAACCTCTGACAGCGTGACGCAGAATCGCTGTCGCAGCGAGAAGACCAATTAATAGAATTTCCCAGATGACTCATGTTGTGCCAAAGAGAGAAACAAACAATATGTCGGAGGTTCGCAATTGTTTTTCAGCCAAAGACCTTTAAAAGATAGAACATATTTTGGAGACAACCTCAGGTCCCTTTGGAATAATTTGACTTAGCCTTAAGCAAAAGAACGAGAGAAGTGTATTAGAAAGACATTAGGGATGTATTTAATTCTACGTTTATTGCATTAGCTGCAGGCTTTATATATACACACTCTATGGTTGCAGCTGTACCTCAAACAATTATTTGGAGTGCATTTTCACACATGCATTTCACAGAAGCAAGAATGCACACACTATTAAAGACTGACAAAAAGGATTTCACAAAATGATCATTTAAATATATCGATCAGAAAATGTCATGTTGTTACTTAAAGGTAGGGTAAGTAAGAATGGAGAAACCAGCTCGAGTGCGCTAGAATTTGAAAGTACGCAGCTGAAAAAAATCTGCCCCTTCCTTCAGACTTCCTTACAGAGCCCCTCCTCCAACACACACGAACGCGCAGATGACCAATGAGGGCACGAGATAAGTTTGTGCACAGATGGAAGGCTGACAGGCAGGTAGGCCATCCAGTTATTTTAGCCGGCTCAGATGATTGGTCGTGCTTTTTACTAGGGATGTCCCGATCACCTTTTTTTGCTCCCGATCCGATTCCGATCATTTGATTTTGACAATTTGCCGATACCGATTTTTCCCGATCCGATCTTTATGCAATGCATTAAGAGAAAAAAAAGACACAAAGCATTCAAGTTGTCCCTTAAGGTTATTTTTTATTTAAATTGGATATTCTAACCAACATGGATATAGCTTCTTTCTTTCACAGCAGCATTGGATCAGTTCAGTTGTGCAGCATTGGATCAAAACAAAATAAAGCTTTCAGTACTCGTTAGCTTACTGCTACTATTAGACACTGCGCCCACTCTGTTGCCAGATTTGAGAGAAATAAGCAACCAGGTCTATGAAAACAAGCCCCAAAGAAGCAACACATACATGATGTTGTTTAATTTGAAACCAAAACTAAGGCCTCAGGATGACTTTAAGACTTGAACATGGTAATTTTTGGTTTTGTAACATTGAATACAAAACTTAAAAAAAGTATTTAAAAAATTAAATCCCGATCCCGATTTTTTTCTCCCGATTCCGATCTTTTGAAAATCGGATCGGGACATCTCTAGTTGACGTTTCTGAAAAACGATGGTTGTTACCAAGTGGCTGAATAGGACTACAGAAGTTGTGGAGGTACGTTGTA
>NW_011333040.1:21976095-21989367 GCF_000735185.1 Notothenia coriiceps
AAACCTTGTAAAGCCGGTCCCGCATGCTGGCTCTTACGGAACCGACTAACTCCCCTTGTGTGTATGCACAGCTCTCAACATGCCCAGACTTGGAGTGATTTTCACCTCTTTTAATACTTTTCGCCTCATTCTGAAAGAAAGAGGTGAAATGTGCCAACGTGACGGCCGTCTTGGTGTGTGGTGCGAGACCAGAGATGTCGTTCATTGAGCGTTTCACACCAAAAAATAGTGTTACTTCACAGTTTTACGATACATTTTTATTGTTTTGACTTGCAAAATTATCTTTTAAATTGAAAAACATCATATGTGTAATTCGTGGCACAATTCAAACGGGATCGAAAGATAATCTTTCTCTCCCCATTGACTTCAATACATACTTTTTCCGAAATAAGGTCCCATGGAGTTCCCCCGGAAAGGGAGGGACTTCGCCTCTCTCTACGGGTTATTCTGCTCTGACAGCCAGGCATGCTGGGTAATCTGAGAAGTTTCGCTCCCTCAAAAGTTGGGCCATTTTGCCTTCATACGCCGATGAGCAGCTCTCATAGGAAAGAACGAGATCCCGCCTCCCACGCTGTATCCAGTTCTTATTATACATCCATGGTCTTGAAGCTTGAAGAAAGAGTCATATATTGCACCTCAAACAACAAATAAATCCTGAGTTACGGTTTCTTTACTTCCTCTACAGAAGAGAGGACAGTAAAAGAAACTGATCACAGTTTCAGTGTAAGCCTTAAAAAGAGGTTTGATGCAGTTTTCTGACAAAGGAGAACTAATGTTTTTTTTGGCCACATCTGACGTTAAAATGACCGGACTTCTTTCTGCGGGTTGATATAACTGCACATTGTCCCTTAATCAGAGTCTCCTTCTCAACAACAGTTTTCAACACTTAGCAACGGTTGCTATACTTAGATGCTAGCAACAAACAAAAAGAGCATAGTGTTCGAGAATGTTCTAAATTGACCAATTAGCATTGAGTATTCAGCTAAGCCTTGTAATAACATAAAATAATATAAACCATATTGTCCAGTTCCAACATCGAATCAGTAGTGTCTTCCAGTTCACTGAAGCTGCGCCTTTAAGATAAGATAAGATAAGAAGTAATACATTGATCCTAATTTGGGAAATGTTTGTGTTGCAGCAGCATTAAAAGACACAAAATAAACAAGAAAGTAGAACATATACATGTTGACCATTAAACATTTTGTCTGGTCTGGGGATTGTGGGAACTCTTCGGGCAAAACTGTGACAGCTTCAACTCTGAATTTTGACGATTAGTGCAATCATGCACTAAAGGAATACAAATTGCCCTAATTGCCACCGCGTCCCATGAGTCACCGCTTCGTCTCCAAACTTAAATAACTGTGATATGACTGGGCACACTGAGATCATTCACTTTGCCATAAAACAGAACTGTGTCAGAAAACCTGTGAAAGTGGACCAAATCTATAATAATATGATATCAGTAATCAGATCTGACTCGCGTGTAGGAATGTTAAAGCGCACAAACTCCATGGTTGATAGGTGGTTCACCTAAAGAAAACACAAGATAACATTTTGTTGTTTATTTAGAAAACTGCAATTGTAAATAGGTGGATTTTGAAGTTCCAGGATTATTGCTGTTTTGAGTTTGTATCCTCATAGTTGACTGCATTTACTTCTAATTGCTATGTGTAAAAGTGTCTAAATTAAATATAATATTTATTATTGTGTGACTGCATGATTCTGAAAAAATAACTAATTGCGATTCACGATATTGGAGGTATTGGTTATTTTTTCATTAACATTGAAGTATATACATTAGGGGTGTAACGGTTCACAAACATTTCGGTTCGGTACGTACCTCGGTTTTTAGTTCACGGTTCGGTTCGGTACGTTTTCGGCTCAGCAGAAAAAATTATCACAAAACATAAAATATTTTTTGTTTTTTTGAAATTATTTAAAAAAAAAAAAATTATTATTAAACTGTGAATAATTGTCATTGTATTTTCATGTTTTTTTAAAGAAAAATGAACTTTGCTTGCCGAAAGGGCAGATCTGCTGGCACTAACAATGTCTCCTGCTGTGGAGAACATCCTCTCCAGGGACAGAGGTAGCAGATACAGCCAGGTAGCGCTTTGCTAACATGGCAACATAAGGATATTTGGCGTTTGTAATAGCTTTGGCTCGGTCTGAACTTTTTGCGAGTGGTGGAGGCTTAAATGCTAGCGGGAGTTGGGTTTGCACTTCAGTATTTTTTCTTTTGGTACCGGTGATATTCACGTTCGGGTGATAACTTTTCGAAAGGGTGTGCAAGTTTGGTGTATTGCCAGCCGCGTAACCAATTTTAGTTGAACAATGCCGACAAACGGCTTTGGTTCGGTCCACCTGTCTTTGTTCGTCATCCTTGTACGTAACTGCGAAACCAAAATGTTCCCAAACCGGAGACTTCAATTATGCTGGAGGATCTTCGAGCTCAACTTTATCTGCGTTCGCCATTTCGACAGTTCCGCAAATTACTCACTAAATTTGAACGCATCCCTGTGACCAGCTCTCATAGTATGCCTCTCATCCAATGAAATGACTTGCTCGCTCTATGACAACTCCTGAACAACAACAAAAAGCCTGTGTTTTATCCAGTTTGTACACAACGATGGAGAAACTTAACAAGCAGCAGTGGTCCACTGAAGAGACCAGCTACCTACTGGGAATCTGGTCTTCTGAAGAGGTACAGAGGAAGCTGGAGCACAATCGGCCATTGTTGTTGTTGACGGTGTCAGCTGTGAGGGGTTTCCGCGCGGTTTGGCTTTATGAAGCAGGCACGCAAACGGTTACTTCATGACGCAAACGGTGACGCAATGACGCAGCACCAGTCGGACTCTGGCAGTGTGAAAAGAGCCGGAGCTAAACCGAAGAACCGGTTCTGAACCTGAAAAGCTCTAGCACGGAGCTTGAACTGGAGTTGCGTTGGTGTGAATGAGGTATGAGACATTTTTTTTAATATTTTCTTATATATCTGAGACCTATGCTGCTATTGCCTAAAAATAGCATGATACTGTAGGTGACCTTTAATATGATCATGGTGATGTTTTTCTGGACTAAACAAATATGTTTTATTAAGTCAGTAATAAGATTTGTGGGAGGGGAAACTTCTGCAGCTCCACATTTCTTAATTCAAAATGGTATTTCACATAATTAGCATTTAACAAATATTATGCTTCCTGTGATTTGATCGTTGCACGTATCCATTTAGCAATTTTGATTACACTTTGATAATTGTGCAGCCCTAAATATTACTATAAAAATAAAGAGCAACATGGCCGAGCTGCTTCTGTCTTCATTTGTATCTTCTTTTCTTCCTGAAGACTTATGGAAGAACAATCATTTTGGGCTGCAGGGTTACATATTTTATTCATATTTCCCCCACGTTGTCATTGTCTTTCTCTATAATTTGGAACATCAAATTCTCTATGCATGGAAAAACAATTGCATACAGTAAATACACAGTGATAGGAAAAGCTATTTTAATATCATTAAATAAATACCGTACCACAGCTCTTAAAAAGACGGGCACCTTCAAATATTCAACATGCCTGTACTCAAATATTGTCATACACACACACACACACACACACACACACACACACACACACACACACACACACACACACACACGTACAGTATCTAAAGAGGGAGTCCTTTTGGAGCCTTAGGCACAGTATGAGAAATAAATATTTGATAGGAGGATGACCTACTTCCTGCACCCTGAAAAGTTATTTGTCTTCTTCTGCCTCCATCCACCGCAGAGGCCTCTTTCCTCAGGGCCTGCAGAGAGAAAGAGTAAAGGAGGGAGAGAGACTTTTATAAAAATAGAGAGGGAGAGGAGGAGATACAAGAAGAAAAAAGAGTTTACCGGAGAAGTGAGAGGTGAGATGGAGAGAGAATATATGTTGGATTGGAGTTCTAGTTCCAGGCAGAGATAGTCCGTTGTGTCCACATGGCGCCAGAGCTCGCTCCCAACAGTATCTTGACATTGATTACTGCTGATGTATTAGAGACTAGCATCATCCCCTTGGATTGTATCATCTGTTTGTGCCCCATGTTCACCAAATGGAGGATGCTTTCTCTCACACTTTGAATGAATGTTGTTCAGTCTGAAAGCCCTATGGAGTATTAGTGTTGATGCAAATGAATATCCTTACTGTAAACCTCATTATACCATTGGATTAGCACCTTATACATATTTGTATAGCATCTGCCACTCCACAATTTCGCACTGGAAGAATACAATTATATATTGTTGTATCTAAGTTCTTGATCTTTGGTCTTTGTTATGATAGTTTCCGTCTGAAAGACATAAACAAGCTTTACATGCGATTTCTAGATGCCAGAGTTTTAAAAAATATTCTCAACTTGAAGCGCTGGGAGCATTCGCAAAAGCAAAAGATACAGCTTTGTTTGGTAAGGTGGCCTCTCTCTGTTCTCATTGAAATAAATTGAAATCGTTTCCATTCCGAAAAACCTCCAATTATTTTGCACTACTGAAAAAATTCATCTTTACATGTGGCTTTATTTTTCTACTTTTGTTAAGAAAATACACTGATTTATTTTTTTTAAACGGTGGTATGTGGACATGAGCCCTTAGAAAGTGTTTGAATTGTAGGTTAAACACCAGGGCTAGGGGCATCTTAAACTGATTAAACTTTACGAATGATACAGAGGTTAGACGTGTGACAGTAAATGGACAATATGTTTGAGAAAGGAAGGAGGAGGAGCTTGTCTCCAGCGTCCGACATGTAGAGTGCAGATGTCTCGAGGCGGTTGTAAGGATTGGCATTTGGGCCGTAAAAATCGGATCATTTCCGCCCGTTAGTGCTGCTGTGCTGCTCTCTTTTACGACAGCCAGCTTCTACGACAGCATTGTACTAGATATGAAAGTAACATCTAAATGTGTGGTTGCGAAGCATTAGTTTGGAAAAAATAACAAAGTCATACTCCATAGAAAATCTAATCAAACATGGACTTAAAAATGGATCCTTCAGTGTTAGGAAAAAGTGTATTGTGTAAAAAAGGCGTGTCATTTTACATATATATTGAATCAACATTTAAAGTGGACCTATCATGCTATATTTGAATAATATATTGTAGGGCCATACCTATATAAAACATGTCTGCAAAGTTTTTTTTTCTAAATACCAAACAGATCATGCATTTTAGCTACAGATGTCCCAATCCGATCACGTGATCGGGGATGTGATCGGATTGGGACATCTGTAGCTAAAATGCATGATCTGTTTGGTATTTAGAAAAAAAAACTTTGCAGACATGTTTTATATAGGTANGGCCATTGCCGTTCGAAAGCGCTGGAGACGCTGTGGTACATATGCCAGGCCTGTAGGTGGCGCTGTAGTCTGCCACAAAAGCAGCGAAGAAGACTTCTCACAGAATCAGCCCTTGTGAAGACAGGGCTGGAAAAGAGCAAATGAGGCATGGCTAAAATGCATGATCTGTTTGGTATTTAGAAAAAAAAACTTTGCAGACATGTTTTATATAGGTATGNAAATAACCTTAAGGGACAACTTGAATGCTTTTTTTCTTTTTTTTCTCTTAATGCATTGCATAAAGATCGGATCGGGAAAAATCGGTATCGGCAAATTTTCAAAATCAAATGATCGGAATCGGATCGGGAGCAAAAAAAGGTGATCGGGACATCCCTAATTAAATGTTAAAGCATTTTCTTCTTTTGTTTCATAAAGAATGATCCAGTGCATCCTCGGATAAAACTGATTATAAAGGAACACTGAAGCTCCTTTCCTATCATCTATATAGAGAATCCAAACAGCTCTTATCACTTAGGTACTTGCGGGTCATTTTCCTCAATTACGAACCTTCATAAGCAACATTAGCAGTTTGACCGCAACCAATTTAAGTCAGGATTGATACAGACCTTCTGTTGGAGGGCTTATAACCCACCTCCCCTCCTTATTAGTTTGAAATGGCATTTAATGTGGGGGACCCTTCATGTGAGCAGAGTGCCGGCAGGGTGGAGGGGTCGGTTTGGAACTGGGTTGAAGGGTCTCTCCGGGGGGGCTCACCAGAGTGACTGCTGCTCATCCCCAGCACTAGCAGCCTCTGCACCAGGAACACCAGCTGCCGGAATCATGCTGTAGCAACATGTCACACCCAAATCCCCTTCACAACATTTGGACAATACTACAGCCAGACCCAGCTCAATGGAGAAGGCTTGGTTCTCACAGAGCAGCAGATGGAGTAAATAATCTGAAAGGAGCCCGGAGGAGAGGGGCTTCATCATAGCGCTAAGTTTGGGCCGCAGCCAATATGTGGAATAACCAAATATTAGCCTCTTTAAACTCCTTCAAAATGCTCAAACTACAGACGAAGCCACAGCACTAGCCTCATCAGGGGATATCCCATAATGCAACACAAAGCTGAGAGCCAGGCTACATGGAGGATGATCTGGGTTTTAAACAGGCTGCTCTGTGCTGGCTGTTTGATCTAGACCTGAACTCTGCCCGGGGTCTACAGCCCCCCCCCCCCCCCCCCCGCATTGGGCCCTGCCGGTCCAGCCCATGTTCCCAGCCTGTTCTGCCACTCAGAGAGGTCTCCAGAGAGACGAGTGACTGACAGGTGGGAACAGGAACAGGCAGGATGAAGACGGAGAACCCCCCCACCCCACCTTCTCTCCCCCACACCAGCCTTGTCTTATTCCAGTTAACTCTCTCTTTTTCTGCTAATAAATAGTTTTTTTTACAATTTATCTCTTCATTCAGGCCCTCAGAATAAAACACAAGTGATAACACGTACACACATCCTGTATGGAGTATGGTGCTAATAAAGTGGCATTAGACATTATTTTTGCTTAAAATGTTCATTATGACGTGCATGTTAACTGCACAATGTAATGGCGGCTGTATAATGACAACTTGTTTAGATCGGGTTCCTCCAAAGCCTTCTCCAGGTCATTTTACTATATGTTATTATTGTTTGCCTATTGTATTGCACATTCTTACTTCTTTTATTTGTATATTATATTTTATTCATCTTTTATTTTATTCATCCTAAAATGGAACAACTGTCACAAACACCAATGTCCCCCGTGGGAAGACAAAGTATTTCTGATTCAGATTATCTCCTTTTCACAATAAAATCAGATTCTTCTTTATGGGTTACTCATTTTGTAATTTTTAAAGTAACGTAAAACATGACCTTTGTTATCAGTTTGTAAATATCACCTTGAAACAAAGCATTGTTAAAGCAAACTGTTGGTTTCTACTAATATGTAAAATCATTCTGGTGATTTGCTCTGATATCATATGCAAACATGCATCAGGCGGATGAAATCCATTTGAAATAAACACTGCAGGCTACTTTCATCATAAACCTGTGATTGACTTCAGAAAATCATTGTGTATTATAATGACACGTTAAAATGTTTCTCTTGCTAAAATGGTTAAGATCTATTGTTTATAGCCTGTAATACTATTAAGGTTGTTATCTACTCTTGTAAAAACTCCATATGTTTCTTTGACAAATATTAATTAAAAAGTGTTCTTTTGAGAATCAGAAGTAGCTTTTTAACCTTGGAAGAAGAGAAAAATGAAAAATAAAATACAACAGAAAATAATTTTAGAGATTGTAGAGTTGCTGTGAATTAGGTTTTGCTTGTTTTTATTAAAACAGGTTTAAATATCCTAGGTTCAGGGAATCAACAAAAGAAAGGGAAGTTTCTGGGAAACTTAAAAAGGTCTCGGGTACAGCAAAATCAAAAGTGTTATATTTTCAGTGTTGGAGTTGGGAATTTAAATATTGAGTTGTTTCAATTCATTTTAAGTGTCATTTAACTCCAAGATAGTTATTATTCAAAGCCAGTGTTACAATCTCTCTTTCCGTGGATCACTCACTGGCTGTTGCTCAGTTGGGCGTGGCTTTGACTGTGCGCAATCGAGGCGGGAGACCAATTCAGAGGAGCATTCCACCACATTCTATTTGGAGGCTAAACTGAAAAAATGGTAAGTACTTCAGTCGACCCAGTAGCCTAGTACAGGTATTTATTTATTTAGCTTATTAATAAACCAGCGCTTACCTTCAGCTACATAAATGCTAATGCTTTTACATTGGCTGCTGTCTTCGCTCCACGTGCTAGTAATATGTGCTGCTATCATTAGCCAGGGTTGTTTAGCCTAACCTCTTTGTAATATCATTACAAAGTCTGTCATTGGGGCGTTTAACTTCATGTGTTAGTAATATTAGCTGCTATTGTTAGCCGTGGGTGTTAAGCTTCAAGTGTTAGTAAGTTTAGCTGCTATAGTTAAAGCTAAACACCTGCGGCTAACGATAGCAGCTAATATTAACAGGTGGAGCTAAACGCCATAGTAGCTAATATTACTAAAACGTGGAGGTAATATCAATATAGCAATATCCTTCATGAAGAAATATCCTAAATGAAGCATTCAGCTGATGAATCAGTTGTCAAAGAGAAGATGAAGGCAACATTTCAGTGTCGGCAAGCATTGATTCGGGACAAGCAAGCCTCTTCAACAGTCCTGGATGCGTTTCCTCGTTTCCTTGACATCCCTGGCTTGGTAAGAACAACATTTCATATTTAGTTTCTTATTTGTAAATGATTTGGATGGCTCATGGTGTTTCTCCTGTAGGTTGAGCAAGATTTCACAATGATGTTTGGAGAAGAGTTTTCTGGAAAAATGTTGGCGAGATGGCCCACTTTCTTCAACCCTATGATCTTGGCAGACTGCAAGAATCTATACTCTAATGTTCATGTTGATGACCTATTGTCTGCACAACAACACTCAAATGAGTCAGGCAAGGATTTTCTCTTGCAGATTTTGTTTACTGAAAATCTTGAGACCTTTCAATGTTATCGGTTGCATAACCTTGATTTAAGACTATTTTCAGCTTTAAACGACTGTGACTGTTACATTTGCATCTTTGTTTGCCCCTAGGATAGGACAGTGACCTGTCAAGCATTCTACTCTTGAATCATCTACTCCCCCCAACCTCAAAAGGCCATAAGAAGAATGCTAAAATGTGCTCGTATCAAGCTGTCAGCCATGTTGTGAGATATCTTAAGGTAGGCATTATTTTAGTTTTTATATGCAGTTGTTATATCACTGACACTCCTTGAGTTGGGACAATTTGTTTTAAGTAGCTTAGTCTGCCATTAAAACTTATCTGTCTCTATGTTTTTGCAGATTGGAGCCAGTGTTGAGACCTTCCTTTCAAGTTTGGAACCAGGGCCTTCCTGCTGTGTGTTGGTGAGCAGAAGAACAACATTCAACGGTTCTACATCATCGTTGACCACAAGGCCATCCCTTGCAAGGGGCAGACATCCATGGTAGCCTTCGATGAATTCTTCAAAGCTCACTTCATCTTCAGTGTCAACTACCATGAATCCTTCAACAGCTTCTACAGCTTCTACACAAGTCCCAGAGTCAAAGAACTCAGAGCAAGGCTTCTGCACACTGATATCTAAAGTTATATACATCACTGGATGCAAATATGCTGATTTGTTTTATCTGTAAGGTACACCACAAAAGTTCAGCATTGCTTTGTCAGCATTTGAAATTTCACCATGGTTTATATCCCGGAAAGTCATTACGTTTTAAATGTGGCCAGCCGGGATGTTCTTTATCCTTTTGTACTTATTCAGGGTTCAAAAAGCACCTATGCAGTCTGCACAAGGACACTGGTTCAACTATTACTATGGACAATGTGGACACTCAAAGAGAAACTGATGAATCTTCAAGTTCTCAGGCAGTTTGTACTGACACTTCCGTAACCTCCCAGGTTACTTTTGATAGTCCAGTTACAAGCATCTGGTGTTGCTGAGAGCACTGTCCAAGCAATGGTGGGGTCCATGGAAGAGCTTGTAAATGATATTCATAGACAAGCAAGAGATGCAGTTCTCAACTGCAGTTCAGAGGTCCAAGGCACTGATTTGGGTAAAAAGTTGGAAAATGGTTTTGATCTGCTAGAAAATCCTTTCACATTATTTAATACGGGATCCAAACGACAAAGGTTCTTTGAAGAAAAGTGGGAGATTGTTGAACCTGTTGTATGTTCTTGGGGTCAGATTTGATGTACGCAGAGATCGAAGAGATCGAAAAACAGGAGTTTACAATCAGATACCTGTAACAGATACATTTGTGTATTTACCCTTGTTGGGAATCCTTAAAGAGCAACTTGCAGGTTAGAGACACCAGTGAATAAATATGTAGGAAAATGATGAATACACTAGATTTTCCAAAAAATATACAGAAATATACACTACAGTGACATCTGGCGTCGTTTTAGTAAGACATTTTCACTTCCGCATAAAAAAGCCTCCGCACGTGACCTCCCGCGTGTGACGTAACATGGGGGAAACAAGGGGGAGAGCGGCCGGTCTAATGTATGAATAAACATGGATCACAATGCTAGTTTTGACACAGAAGAGGTTGAAAATATATATTCGAATGCATATGATTATAATTATGAGCCTGCTAGGCGTCCAAGAGACCAGGAGCAGCGAAGGATTAGAAAAAATAACGGCCATCGGAGAGAAATGGAGCTTTGGTGTGTGGAGAACCAGTGGAGAACAGAGCAGCTGTCTTGGTGAGTGACCGGCGTTAGCATGTTAGCTAACGTCAGTCACATCACAACATTGTAAAGTTAGCAATCATATATCAGGCTATAACTACAGTAGTATTGATAATATAGTAACGTTACTGGCAGGACTGTTGATACTGATCCATAACAGAAACTAATGCGGCAAGTTTAATCAAAGGCCGTATCTCGGGTTTACCTAATGCAACCGACACTACGGGTTGGCTTGTTGGGTACGGCGGAGGGGAGACGCGAGAATACGGCTTTGATACTTTTTTGACGATCGGCCGGAGAAGGGTTTTGTTTTGGGAAGGGCCTCGTTTGAAATAATGCCGTTTTGTTTAAAATGGCTTTTTTGATTGGAAAGCCAGGTGTGTTGTCGGGGAGGGGCGTACAGCTGAATTGCAAAAAGCAGGTTTGAAAGTGGAGGGTTGGAAAAAGCCGGGAAAGCCAGGAGTGAAACAGCCACCACGGCACAACACAAAACAACACAGAACAGGGGAAACAAACAAACCCACAAAAGGAGAGGCTTGGAGGCAAGTAAAACGCCAACACAGCGTTACCTTAAACTCCACACTAGGGGTGGGCCGTGTACCGGAGGGGAGAGAGAGGCAGCGAAAGGGGGGAAGAGAGAAAAGAGGCAAGGCGAAGGGGGGGAGAAAGAGGAATGTTAAATAACGGTTTCCTTGAAAAAATAAAAGCTTGTTGGAGGAAACCGGAGTTTTAAGGTTGCTGCAGGGAGGTTGGAAAAAATTTGCAGCAACGCACCCAGGAAAACGAACGCTAAGCTTTCCGGTCCTTTTTTTCCGTGAGGGAAACCTGTGGAAAACTCGAATGCCCTTGAAAAAAACAAGGCTTTTTAAGTTTTGTTGCACCTGCACAAACACAAGCTATCCATGTGATTTACAAAATGGGTTGAAATGCAATGTAAAATTACCCAAAAAAATACCAAGCTTCAACTAAAATTTTCAACAAAACCGGGCTCAAAACCACTTACAAAACTACTACGGCCGGATTGGGCAAAGAGACGAGTGCCGAGAAAAGTTTTTTAAACTCCCCGCAATTGTTGACGTAAATATGAAAACGCGTTTTGACATAAATGACGTTACAAAAAAGGCAGTTTTTAAGAAAGCAGAAAGCTCAAACGCTTCCTTTTCCTCTGAATTCCTGCCTTTTATGTTTTCCTTTGTTTTGTAAAAGCATATCAAATTTCCGCATTAACATTTTTAAGTTTGTAAATTTTTTTCAGGCAAGGTAAGCATAAAAGTTAGTTAAAAAAAAAAACCTGCCAAGTTTTGCTCTTTTAAGTTTCTATATTAAGAACAGTGAAACTTATGTGGAAATTAAAAAATCCTGGCCAAGGCAAAACACAAGAGAAAATGTACTTATAAAGGACTTTAAGTGATGGTTTTTCAATATTTTTCAATAAGTAAATATGATTTTGTTTTTCAAAAGCAAAAAACAGCGCTTCTAAAGCAGTTAAACTCTTTATTTGAACGATTTTTTTTTGAGACAGCAAATCCTGAAGGTTCAAAAAGATGGGTATAACCAAACCTTTTGGTTTTTTGTTTTTTTTACTTTAAATTGAGGGAACTACGCCCCAAAATGTAAATTCTGGTTTGGCTGATTTTGAATTATTCATGTCTTGTCAGCTTTTTTCATTGCACAAGAACCCCTGAAACAAATATGGTTTGAATGCATACTAAAAAGCCTCTTTCACTGAATGACTTTAAAAATACTGGAAATGCAACAGGGAATAGAGGTTTTTTGGCGCGCTTTTTCTCTGACTCACCAATTGCTTAAAGGATTATTTGTTTATTCAAAGTAACGAGTGGAATCAAATCGGGTTTACACGGGCTTGTTTCGTTTGTTTGAAGTGTTTCAGCGCAACATATTGGTTGTTAGATTTTTTTTTGTTTTTAAACTTACTGAATAAAGCATTTTCAAGTCTGTCCTTTTCACTTGAAGATAAACCCGGTTAATTGGTTTTTTCGCACTAAAAGAAATTCGCATGGGCAGAAAAAAACATTTGTGAAATGCTCTACAGGAAAAAATCCTGTTTCTTTTTTTAGGGTCAACAATTGGTTTTGTCAAGAAGACATGCTGCTCAATACAACTAAACATTTTTTCCGCCACCTTCTGAAATGACTTAAGCGCGGTGGGACATCATGCAGCGATTGCTTTTTGAAAAAGGGTGGAAGTTTTTGGCGTACGAACTGAAAAACTTGGTTTTCAGTAACCTTGTCAAATAAGAAAAAAAGTGTCTATCTTTTTCTTTTGGAAAACACTTGTCAATGAGGATCCAAAAAGTTTTTCGACAACAATGAAAGCCTTGAGAGAAGAAGAAGGCCAAGTGGTTTTTTAAAAATGGAATTTAGAAGTAGCAAACAAAATTCTGGGATTGAAAAGCAATTCAGGTCATGGTGTTCCTTGCAAAAAATTGGCCCCTTTAAATTCTTGGGTGATGTTTTGTTGCCACTTCGGTTGAACAAAACAGAGTTACGCCGTGCAACAGCAAACTAACCTTGGCGCGCGAGCCCTTCCCCCGCTCAGGTCACATTTACACACGGCGGCGGCTGAAAGCCCGCCGAAAAAACCGGAAAATTCCTTTAAGTTTGCAAGACAAGTTTTCAGTTAATTTTAAATACCGGTAACTAAATGTCAAACATTGCG
>NW_011333040.1:21989412-22014101 GCF_000735185.1 Notothenia coriiceps
ACAACCAACTTCCCAACCAAACTCAGACTGGTTTCAGTTTTCAGAACACGTTTACGTAGTTTTAAACACTATATCCATGTGACCATTACTACGACAGGTAAGTTTCCACAGACATACAGTAAAATCATATTTACACATACTCAGTAAGAATATAAGCTCATTATTATTCAATTTAGATTTTAGACCTACTTCAATAGGAGAGAAATTACGAGTCCGTTTATGTCGCAACAAAATGAAACCTTCGCACCTATCCGATTATATGACTCCGGGACACCGTCCGTCACCAACACGCAACACAAACCTAGTCCCCCAGTCGTCCAGTTTGGGGCTATGGACGTCAGGTCGTACACAGGGACTCTGGTTGAAGTGGGGTCTTTTAACGAGACACCGCTAACCGAGTGTCACAATTTCATACATTTACGAAACCTATTTTCACAGATTGTACGACTGTACATTACAGTTATGTGACTTACAGGTTCTAGTTTAGACTCAATACACTATAGAGCATAATATGTGTCTCTCATAACCCGCGTTACCCGGAACACAAAATAACATTAATTTGGGGACTTGATATCGGAGGACAAATGTCATAAGAATTTTATAGGTCTTTAGCTACATTAAAACCAAATCCCCTGTCGTTGAACTTCTGAAAGTCTCAGAGAAATGTGTCTCCCCTGTCAGTACAAGCTCATCTTATTCTGTACTTGTTCACCTAAAAACCGTGGGGGTTTATCCACTGGAATTGGTGTAGAGGGGAACCCTGTCATTTGTTTTCCGAGCTACCAAGTGCACTCAAAATTAATCTAGTTCGGTTAAATGGGATTTAACGTACCTTGTTAGCGATACTAGTCCGTTACGGTATTGTTTCGTTTCTCAATTGTTTCCGTTCTTTGGTTCATTTCAAAGACACGGGACTCTCGTGCCCGGGGGTGAGGCTCATTACTTATTACTTACGACGATTGCTTCGACATAAAATTATAACGTGCAACGTATAACTCGTCCGTGACAAAACTTAAAACTGGAACTCGGCAGCGCGAATATCTAGAAAGAAAAATGCAATCACTCGGGGGCCTAGTAAACCCGAGCCCGAGAATTTTCGGAGGCCGACAAAGTCGAGGGGTTTGCCGAGAAGACAATGGTGTCAAATGGTAAGAATCGAGTCAAAGGCGGCACACGGAGGGTGGATTTGGGGGGGCGAGTAGGCGCAGGGTTTAGCGCGTGGCAAGGCACAACAGGACATCGTCCCGTCGAAGCTACAGCCCTCTTCGCCTAGAACGTTTATGAGGCTTTTATTTTAGGGTGGTCTGGAGGAACGGGAGGTTGTCGCCCTAAGGAACACGGAAAAAGGAATAGTAGTAAAGTTCACTATTTTGAGAGCTAGAAGAGAGTTTAATAATTATAAAAACCAGGTTTACTGCCGTTCTAGGGGGGACCCGCCTTTGCCGATTCCTGGATAGTATCCGTTTACGTGAAAACATGCAGAAAATATGTTACTTACACGGGCGGCCACGCAAAAGGGTCCCTTGAGGTGCGTTCACAGTCTTTTTCGTGTTGCGGAGACGAGAAAGGGAGGTATGGGTTTGTTGCCAGACTATGTCTAAAACTTTATAGAGATTGCAGTCTTTGGCTCCTCCCGGAGGGCGGATATTCCTGTTGAGGACGGCGTGCGGATAGTCTCCCTCTGTCGGTGCCGGTAACGGCAAGCTTTCGGCGACCTCTGCGACACATCGTATACGGTCCCGGACATCCACCGCGACATCAGACGGTGGATTTGGGGTTTCCAAATGTAGATGTTTAACCTGTCAATGTATGACTTCATTACGGATAAAAGGAGAATTCGATTTTGCTTTGTTTTGGTTCTATTCATTTAATTGATGGTGCTGTTAGATTGATGCTAGACCACTCCGGTAATACAGGTGTGTATTGAATACGTTCTGACCTTACAATCCTCTGGAGTTATTGTATATTCTTGTATCGCACAAGTCTGAAACAATCCTATGCAGCCACCACTGTAGTACAAATGCTAAAAAAATGCCAATATCAGTGTATATTTTCCCGTAGCTGTACCAAAATATGCTTTACACCAAATGAAAAGACATGCAAACATATGTTTAAATGAAGCTTCAAACAGCCCTAAAATGATATTGTCAACATTTACAGAAAGCCTCAATATGGATGTGTCAATAACTTAACAAGGAGTCGATGTGTTATGGTTTTATTGGATACTTTTTCTCTTGTGACAGGTCTTTAACTTACAAAGGAATATGTTTCTGTTGTGGTGTTGATACGAGTGTAGTCTGTTAGTGTGAGGGATGCTGTGTTTGCTTCCTGGTTGATCCCTCGGAGGGGCGGTACTTAACCTTTGAGGACCGTTTGCTTTTCCAGGCTGTTAACCCGGGGAGGGGTCGCAGGTCAACCGAGGGTCTTAGTCCCGGCTGCGTTCAGTTAGGAATGGAGGACATGATGTATTACTGCCTCGTATAAGAACACACACACCTGTACACTTCACAACTTCAATATGCAGTTAAAAAAACAATTAGTACGGCTGGACGACTTGGTGAAAACGAATTTTATGTGGTTATGTGATTGTGACATTATAAATAAATTGCGGAAAATGCACCTACTTCTGAGCATTTAGAAATCTGTATTTCTCAAGTCATGATTACGAACTTAAAGTATCATAATAAATAAAAATAAATAAAACGTTTTCTAAGAACTGTTTCTGAATAATTGAAGCTTTGACAAAATGTATGAATAACAAAAAAGAAATAAAGGCATTCAGTTTTCACAGCCCTACCAATTAGTCGTATAGTGTTGACTTTAAATCTGATCTTTGTGGAGTCTGGGTGGTTCTGGGGAATGCCCTTTAAAGGGGACCTATCATGCAAAACGCACTTTTGTACGTCTTGTATACATGAATATGTGTCCCCGGTGTTCCAGGGAACTCACCAAGTGTCAGAAAACACAACCCTCTCTATTTTCCTCCATACCCAAATCTCTTAAAAAGGGGCTGCAACGGATCTGATACAGACTGATCCAGATTTGAACACTTCTATGACGTCACAGAAGTGGCGCTACGGCTATTGGGCCAACTCCACCAATCAGGAGGAGGCAGCCACGGACATTGCCGTTGGAAAGCGCTGGAGACGCTGTAGTACATATGCCAGGCCTGTAGATGGTGCTGTTCTCACAGAATCAGCCCATGATGCAAAGACAGTGTTAAATTGAGCGAAATTAGGAATGGCTAAAATGCATGATCTGTTTGGTATTTTGAAAAATAAAAAGTATAAATATGCCTTATATAGGTATGGTCCTACACTATATTATTCAAATATAGCATGATAGGTCCACTTTAAGTGAAATAATTCAGACTTAAAAGCCACAGTTTGGTGTCCTTTAGCCTGTTCTAATGCCTCTATTATACCATCACTAATATTATTGTATATTTTTAAAAAGCAGGAGAAATTACTTGTAAAGTTACGTATAATGAATCGAAACGTGTTAATTTAACTATTTTATTCAAAACCACAACATAATATAATAACTTAGCCATCTGACTGAATAACATAAATAAATAAAATATTAAAACATTTTTAGAAATGTATTAGCAACTCCTAGATAGAAACAAATCAACACAAATGAGACACGCGTTTATTTTCACAACAAAATTTATTAGAAGAATAGTGGTTTTGAAAAGAAGGTTCTAGCATCCAGTGAATACTACCTTACACAACATTACAGCTGAAATGTGTGGCAACAATGGCAATTTTCTTTTTTACCAAATTGAATATAACATAACCAGTAAAATATTTTACACATGCACAAAGACAGATCTAATCAGCGTCGCCTGACGTTCAATGCAAAATGAAGTTTAAAAAAAAGAGTAGGAAATCAAAACATTTTTCATCTTTTTCTCAAAATAAAAATCACAGACATTATGAGACAATTAATTATTCATTAGCCCAATCAGAATATCAGATTCAGCATTCAAAACAGGGAGAAAAAGAAAGTAGTGCAGTCAATCAAACTAAAACCAATTATTGTGATCCTTGTTAAGTGCTCATTTACACGGACATCGATAATATAAGCCTAGAAGAATAATAGTCCAATTCACAAGGTACAAAATAAGAACAAAAAAAATATTGTACATAAATAAAACTACAATATGAGAAAAATATTTTTAAATTATACAATTTTTTGTCAATCTGTAAACAGTAGATATTGAAAAAATTAGGTCCATTTGGGTATTTGGAGAACCTGTGTGTATGCATGTTTATATTAGTTTGTTAGAGGTACAGTCCAAGTGGGACCAAATCGTGAGAGGGGGCGTCCTGAGCATCGGCACAGCGCCCCCTAGGGCCCGCCGGACTGAAGGAATGAGGTATATCGTCAAACCCAAAAAACTAAATCTCAGCAGGAAAGTGGAAACAGCCCAGCAGGCCCTGCAGAGGGGCGTCCAGCCACCCGTTAAGAACCGAGGAGAGATTTCAAACGTTAGAAACCTCAGCAGGACAAATATCGAGACAGAAGAAAATAGGTGGTTTGTTGTTCGACCTAAACCCCCGGACAACAGTTCCTGCGCCTACTCAAATATTACAAGCTGTTTCCAAACCAATCAGAGCTATGTATAGCACGAGAACATCAGGTTACTACCCAAACCAACATCAGGAATGTAACAAGTAATCTTAAGAGTTCTTACAACATGGTATACAACTTATTTTGTAGTAGTTTTAACACAGTTCTCACCAAACGTCACTAATTTGATTGTTGTAAGAGGTACACAAGTTAGGCAAATACACTCCTGTGTTCCCGACCAGGCCAATAAATAACTTTGCATGACTAGTTCTTAGTAAAACACAGACTCTAAGGTCTACTGGAGACTTCTGAGATGCATGGCATTGACCAAGCTTTGTGCAACAACACAGACGCTAAGCAACATAGCATATAGAGGTTTTAACCAATCACAGCAGAGAAGAGTAGCTGTCTCAAAACGGCAATAAACAAATAAGAACAATTTCACTGAAAACTGCAGATCGTTCTGCCCCGGTTTGACTCTGTGTTCCTTCATAGCTCTACAGCTCTTCAGCTTTGATCATACAACGTCCAGCTGAGCTCCGACATTTATGCTTTTACTAGCGGTAAAAGAGGCTTACAAAGTTTTCCCTGAAGCGTAAAAAGAACTGAAGGCAGATCTGTCACATTCCTATGTGTTGTGTCTAACACCATTAGCGCCAAAGAGAGCCACTAGATGGATACCTGAAAATAAACCGACATACTGTTTGAAGGATTGTGGAGGCTTCAAAACACAGTTTAAAAGCCAAACCACTGTTTTGTGCACTTGTAAGAATGTTTTGTAAGAGGTCAGCTTGGTGTAAGTCATTGTTGCGTTGGTGCTTTGTAGCCACAATATATTGAATAAGTGCGTTGATGCTCGGCACAGAATAAAAGCCACATAACTCAAGTCAGAGAGAGAACAGAGTGCTAACAAAGAACAGTCCTGAACTGAGAAAATTGACATTCATAAGATACAAAAAATATCCAGTGTTCAAAAAAGAGACATAGAAAGCTAGAGAATATAATTGAATAATCGCTTGAATAGTAGGGATGTAACGATACCAAAAACTCACGGTACGATAATATCGCGATAAAAAGTCCGCGGTACGATATTTATCGCGATATTGAAAAATAACTTTTTTTTCTTTATTAAATAATAAATCTGATTGGCACAGCATTTTAGTAGGATATTAGTATTTTAAAGTGTCAACAATATAATAATCAGACCCTGCAATAGAATAAATCAAGTTTCACTTTAGTTTTTCAGGTAACTCAACTCTAACTCACTCACTCAGCATCATCAAGGTTATCTTTTAGGAATATGAGCATGTCCCCATTTCCAGGTAGAAGCTGGGATGTTTGGGCGTTTACAATATCCCCTGCTGTGGAAACAACTCTCTTGCTTGGTACTGATGTTGCTGGGACAGAGAGATATGCTTTGGCCATGGGTGACAGCAGTGGGTCAAACTGTGCATTGTCTCTCCACCACTTCAAAAACAATACAGTTGTTGCCAAGAAGGTGAGGCTTATTGACAGGGCGAGATATAAACATACTGTTGGTACTTGTCAATGTCTCTAGGTATGTACATGTAGCCCTGTTGATACGATGTCCTTTTGTGTTATCTGTTGTTTATGTTCATGTTGTAACCTACTTGCTGCCATGTTGGACAGGTCTCCCTTGAAAAAGAGATCGATGATCTCAATGGGACCATCTGGTTAAATAAAGTTTTTTTTTTTTTTTTTAATCGCGTTAGATTTCTCACGACGGTATTGAGACATTTATTTACCGCGATATTCGATGTATCGTTACATCCCTAGTGAATAGAACATAAAATAGCAAATCTCTGAGGTTGAGAAGAACTGCTTCTAAACGTTTAGGATTTTGGTGGTAATCTTTGTCTTCTATAGGAACCAATTTACGAAAATAAGCCATAGATAAATAAGGTTGCTCACTGCTAAAACCCGGTGTAGATTAAGTACCTGAATAAGAGTGAGAGCAGTGTTGTTGAGGGTCCCTGAGGGTGTGTGGGTAATGATATTTGTGGCTGTAAGGCGCCCAGAGAAACGTTTTTTCCTACAGACAGCCAGATTACGTTCTATTTTAACTGTTCCATTGAGATACCATAAGAGCACAGGTAGATTAATGTTCCTAAAAAAACAGCTCTGAGGCTACAATGTGGTTGAAGAAAACTGAGGATAATCTTACTCACAGCCACACAGATTCACACTCATACTTTGTTAGTTACTTTACACAAGAAAAACAATGATTGAAAAAGAGCTTTAGCCAAAAACCACTACGAAAGCTGTTGCATTGACAAACAAACACCTTAGGTGCTCCTTCTTTTCAGGAAAGGGATTTTTTTCTTAGGGGCAATATTCAAAATATCAGAACCTGTCCTGTAGACAACATCCAAAAAGCGCTTTTGGATTAACCAGCCTCTTCCAACAAAAGGACTGACACAGGGTTATGTACACCAGCATGCAAAAATATCGAGAGGGTCAACGTTAACAAAAACCGTCCGTCGCTCCCAGCAGATTTCGAGGGAGACTGTCGGGTTCTGCATGGAACCTGAACAGTTTCACCCTTCCTTCATTTAAAACAGTCTTTATTTTTCTAGACATAAAAACACAAAGCGTTCCACCTCAGTGCCTTCAATATACAGTTCCACCTCACCTGTGAAAAAGACAGGCGAGGTTCAATGGGTAAAGCAGTTCTATATACAACCATCCTGAAGACAGTTCACAACCCTTCAACCCCCCAATGTGACTCTCGCGTCCAAGTCATCTTCATAAATATACTGTCTTTGCAGTGTCCGCTTTAGAAAAAACCCGCCCGCCCACCCCCACCACCCTTTTCACAGAATCAGGCTTGAAAGGACTACAACTACACTAGATCCTAGTTCCACTACTTCTGCTAACAAAAAGAAAAAGCCGCCCTGCCCCTATGCCCTATGCTACATCATGGGGAAATAACAAGCAAGAACAGAGTAAGAAAACGAACACTAGAAGCAACAGAGTGGGAGTGAACATACTGCACTGGACTTCTGTATTGTTTCCCTGAATCATTCATGGAAAAGGCTCATCCTCTTCCTTTTTCAAGATAAAAGTATATGACATTAGAGATTTGTATTTACATATGCATTTGTGTTTGTGTCTGTGTCGGGCTTGTATATCTATGTGCACATATAGAGTATTTCTTATTCTTAAATATGTATAGTTAAGTTAGAGGTTAGTTGTGTTTGCCTTTTTTACATTCAGTTGTTAACAATGATAAAGAGTAGATAAAAGTGGTTTCAAGTGTTGACCTTCAATATTTCTGCAAACCCACTTTTAAAAATCAAAAGACGAAAGGATCTTTTGTTTTGATGCAACCCCATCTTCTAAAATCATTCGGTGGATCTTTTCTGAGATGTGAGGAAATTGCAATGCATCAACTAGTCTGGAGAACGACATCCTTTCCGTCTCAAAAAGTTTGAGAGCGAGAAAGCAAAGATCGAACACAAGTGACTGGAGAATGTGAAACTGAAACGGTATTAAAAAAAGCGATGGAACCTCCACTGGGCAGAGAGTGGCGAGAGAGAGAGAAGAAAGAGAGGAAACAAAGACAAAGGACAGAAGATGAAAGTGCCCAGGAGATAAGTGAGGATGGTCAGGATCTGACAATATGTGGAGGTTGTCAAGGTTACATGGATTTCTTTTTTCTGAGGTATTCTGCGTTGTAAAACATTTTTTTCTTCTTTACATTTTTGCACACCAAGAAACACCAAGATGGAAAATATTATCAAAGACTGAAAGAAATAACAAACACTCGTGGTTACTTTCCCGAACGCAGATCCAGTCAGTGCTCATCTTCTTGTTTTTTTACAAGCAGCTTTCCAATATTTGACATTCGGGAAGGCATCAGTCCAAGTCTTGTAAGTTAGATCACCAGAGGGATAACGGGGTGGACCATTAGGTGAGCTCCCCCCCTTCCCCCTGCTAACAGTTATCTTATTTACAATCCTTGCTGTTTTATAAAGCACTGAAAAAGTATTTGGCTGCAAATTATTTACAGAATCAGTAAAAAATAACAAGAAGGCTTTCAAAGCCCCTTTTTAAGTGATGTCCTGGCTTTCACGAATCAACCTCCCGCCAGGTGAGTTAAAGGTGTTCCATAAGTGTCTGAATACTTTCTGTTTTGGCAGTGGGGAATCATCCACATGACATTTAATCTTCTGTACGGCCGAAACCTCCTGGATAAGAACTGAACTCTGATATCCGCTCACCGAGAGCCGGTCTGTCTGACCCGACTATCGATCGTGCTCATAAGCCAGCGTTGCTCCTCAGCTCGTCTATAAATACACTGGCTGGTGTGGTTACTCGCATGTAGTGTAGATTTCACAACTGATAGGTAACAGAGAAGGTACATGGTCGTCAAAGCCACCAAATGTTCAAATGTAGAAGACGCTATAACTCGAAAGACTGCAAAAAGAAGCTACAAGAGGATCACAGCAATGCACTGGCAAAACACAACCCCGCTCATTAACCCATTTTTTTTCTTGTTTTTTTCCATTTTTAAACACAGAAAGAAAAGTCAAGCCCTAGCCTGTCACCCTGAAACATCAAAAACAAGAGATCAAAGACATCATACAACATTAACGGGAAAACCTTTAAAATATTGAGTATCTCTACTGGGGAGAGTTCATGACATTTTCACCAAGGCTGAAATATTAACCGACTGCCAAACATACTGTATGCATGTAATACGTGTTTTTTTCAAGAAACAGTTCTCAATATTGCAGAGGATAATGACCCCCTTGTTGCTGAAAGAACCATAAGCCCTGTTTTAAAAATACTAAATTTGCAAGCTCCTTATCAGAGGAGAGTGTGGCAAAGCCTCTGTGAAAAGATACATCAAAATGAGTGAACGTATTATTTCAGAAGCCTCAAATCCCAAGAGGCAGCAGCAAGGCGTATGAAAGGCCTGATGTGAGGTGTAGGACCGGGGGCTGCCCAGGAACAACCCATCTCTCCTGGGATAAACGAGGGCCTGTCAGCCCCAAGGTGCTCACGCTCCACCGCCCGAGGATGTTGAGAGGATGACAAATAGTTAAAGGGCGGAGGTGAAGGGAAGAGGTAGGAAGGAGTTTATGACTTTTCATCAAAGAAAGTGACATTAAAATCAACATTTAAGAGATGTGGAGCGAGATGTGTGGCCGTGCAGCAGAATCAAGCTGTAGCTCCAGAAACATTACACTTTTGAGTGGCAACACAATCACGATCTGACACCTTTCTGAGAGGAATAACAAGATGGAGATTGCTATAGTTGGCAAACAATCAGACGACCGCCAGTGAAATCATTCAGCTCACTTGTCAAGGCATTTCACTTTCATCAAGAACCTTCTGAACCAGCCGACCTGACTTTTGTGAAACGCCTAGAAAAGCTGTCAAATGTTTGTAATTGTACTTTACTGGCAAACTTTAGTTTTTCAAATCAACAGACTCTTGAAGCAGTCGACACCTGAAAAGATCTCTACAGGCAAGTCCACGTGACTGACTGAGTGAGCAGAGACAACAGAGGGCATCTTAGAGACAAGCAAGGAGAAGGCCAAATGCATGTTCTTAAAACTCTTACAAATGAGAGAAACATTTCTTAGTGGAAGTATAACAAAGGGACAGAGTACATGAGTGGATTATTTCGTCCTTGTTGGAGTACTATTTTGAAGGAACATGTCTTCTGTCAATAGCATTTCCTTTGAAACAAAGAGGCGATGGACAAAAGCCTGAAGAGGGAGTAGCAGCATCTACACATAATGGCATATTTCCTGCAACAAGACTGCATCTGTTCGACTACATTCTTTCAAACTCAATCCAAAACCTCCATGTTTGATTTGGACTGCTGGAGATACCTCAGTGTTTGCAGAGCAGGATTTAAGTTCAGAGCACCAGAGACCAGCTGGTCCATGTAGGTGGATCTAAAGGGCCAGACAGACCTCCACGTGAGAACAATGCTGCAAGATTGTCATGGCAACACACAAGGGCACCTTATGAAATGCACTCCTTCTCAGAGCATTTAGACTACATTTCTTTTAAGCAGTCATGTCATGTATCTAGCCTGCACATCAGATCTGGCAATTCGTCCCTTCTCTCTTTAAGCGGAGTTTCAGAACAACCGTTTCACTTTTTAATCAAAGACTTAACGTGCCGGAGTAATGTTAGTTTTCGAGGTGAAATTCAGCGTTGTTCCATTAAAAGCCTGTTGTTTAACTGAAGCGTGGGGGTGGGGATGGCGACCTTCTGCTGCCTTTATTCTGCTGTACTTCACTTAGATGTTATCCTTGCACTCGCATCCACCTCCTCAGACTGCCACGTCTAACCGACCGCCATCTGTAAGGCTTTCTGCCGAGGCGGAGGGGTGTGACGGAGACGAGAACAGCCAGTGTGAGAAAATGTCTGCTGCGAGCCTTTCACACTGTAACATAATCACAGGGTTGGGGCCTGGGAATTTAAGGGGGGCATATTTGACCTGAATTTCACTTGACATTTTTGCATCGACAGGAGAATGTTGTTCTTGAAGCGACCGCACCGTGATTTCACCCGGTTGGTTAGATTATACGTGATTAAGAAGCCAACTCTTAAGGATTAGATTTAAGAATGTGATTAGAGTCTTCAAAAGGCACTCTTGATTTCCACTGATTGAACAACAACAAATATATAATCACCTATCCCTGGCGCCACCTACGGATTGTATGCAAGTCAAGTGTGGTCCACGTAGAAGATTAATGATCGCGGCTGAGTATTTACAAATCGCCAGCTCTTGATATTGGTAGGGAAAAGTAGGGAGCCAGGCTGTGGTTAGCAATTGAAGAGCTCACTAAGAAGCATTCAGCCCCATAACAATATAATCAAAATGTAAATGCATTGATTTACATGGTTTTCAGAAAGTTATTGTGTTCTTACTTTAACTGAGTGTCAACATTAAAGCAAGGCTCTGACCATCACCTTTGAAAGTGATAAACTTTACTCTCTGGCTTCAGAGTTTGTATTTTCTCCAAATGTCCTCTTAAGTACCTTGTAACGGACGGGGGTGAAGGTGTCTGTTGTGTTGATTGCTGCAGATGAGCATCATTCTAGAGGCGTGTCTGGCCTTTAAGATTCGTACTCAGCTCCGCTTTCAAAGCCTGTCTGCTACTGAGAGACTGCCTGTCACCTCATCACAAATGCTTTGACATTTACAGCACTTGGCATCACACTCCGCGACAAAGGAAATGCAAGTTTTAACAGATCTGTTAGTGCCGCTTTGAAAAATGTCGGGGGAAGGGGGGTGGGGGGGAGACAACAACAGCATGGCTTACGGAATGACACACAAGGTGAATTGTACCTGTCAGGAGATGGGCTGATTATTATCTTAGACAACTCCTCTCAAAGTTAGATGGATCGTATTTTCCAAATTCAGTTTCCCGCATGGTTTTCAAATGGCAGTTTAATTTAAGTCAAATGTTATGATTTTAACAGCCTGACAAATCTACACTTGCCTGTAAGTCACTCGCAGCAGTACAAGAAATAGATGAGGCAAAAGGAGATAACCGCAGCAATGCTCACATCATCAGAGACTGGTCACATATAGCAGAACAACTGAAGGAAGAAATGGAAGGTAGGTTCAAAAAAAGAGATGAAGGAAAGCAATCTTTGTTGAGAGCAACAAAACAAACAAAGACTTTTTCACAGAGGCAGTGCCGACAAAATGTCCCAGTTTGCCAGATCAAAATCAGCCAGCGGGGCTGATGTTCTGCAGGTTGTGGACAAAACACGCCCACCTGCTTCTAAAAGAGAAGCGGCAGACTCCCCGCTTCATAATTATACATATAACCCGCCCACACAAAGTGCGGCTACCTGATGAGGAGGGAGAGTGTGTGTTGCTGTGGGTGCGTCATGTCTCTATGTGTGCGTTCCGATCTTCCATGGCTGTATGTGCTAGAGAGAGTACAGCATTGTATTAAAGAAACCTGGCTTCTGGCTTTTAAAGAAGTTGTCTTTTTGTTTTTTATCTAAGAAAATTAAAATAAGATCAGAATAACAACAGTACGAACAACAACAAGAAACAACAATTATTCAAAATCCGCTTCCGTCAGTTACATCAAAAAATCTGGAAACGAGCCGTACTAAAAATCCTGATTCTTCTTTGTGTGTGTATTCGTGTGTGTATTTGTGTGTGTGTGTCTTTAATGTACAATCAGCTGCTTTGAAGTGGTTGGACCTGAGGTTTAAATGACAACCAGATGTGCAGCGTGACAGAAAAAGAAACAGAAGAAGCCTCTCTGCAGAGAGGAACATGGCAATCATATACATTATAGGTCTTTTTTCCCGGTAGCACCACATCACACACCATCCTGAAACAAAATGGCACGTCATGTGGCGTCTACTAAGTGAGGTTACAGTAGTTGCTGTTTGACATTTTTTCTTCTTGTATCACTTTTGACAGTCTTTCACTCAGAAGAAAAATAAAAAAACAAATAAAAAAACAACCTATAAGCAAAAGAGGAATCGATTGGTTTACCTGAAGATGCGAAAACAGTAAAATAAATACCTATGCATTCATAAGTATAGCTTTTTTAAACATATAAAGATACATTTTCTTGTGTGTGGTGTTTTTTTGGAATGCAATGCAAAAGATTTTGGATATATTTTTCTTTTACAAGACAGCAGATAAAAGAAGGTTAACTAGTCCACCTGTCCCCCAATCTCCCCTCCGGGTCTCTGATTTATCTGGATGTGAAAATTAAAAAGAAATACAAAAAAAATCCCCCTGTCAAGTTTCAACCTGGAGGTATGTTACACCAAAAATACATACAATAAATCATAAAAGAAAAGAAAAAGAGCCTCAGTGAACAAAAACACCGTGTTCTTTCTCAGACCAGGGTGGGACCGACCTCACTGATCGCCTCCAGGGTGAAACCAGACGACCGACTCCCAAAATGTTTTGACTTTTTGGAGGAAGAAATAAGAGGTTTTCAGGCCTCCCATCCCAACCCCATCCAGTGATTCAAACATGAATAGCTGTTTAGTCCCTGTAGGGTATTAATGTACTCATTATATGCTTTCTATAAAGGTTTTGTTGTTGCGAAAAAATACCTGAAAAGAGGTAGGGTGGCAAATATTGGTCAGTCAGACACTTGAAGCGTCTCTCTCCTCCCTTAGCAAGAGGGAGGCGAGACAAAGAAAAGAAAAACGAACAGATAAGAAAAGAAACAGCTGAGGATACTACATTTCCCAGAGTATCAGCTATCCCTTCGCCAGGCTCCCAGGTAAGGTATACATAAAAGTACGAGGCACAGAAAGGAGTCATTACTTTGAGATTGAGGTATAGCACTTGGACTCTGCTGACCAAGTCGACATATAGTTTATGTATGTCTATAAATTACATTGAGTACAGGTAGTTAAGTCTGCGCCATTTTCCGACTGACGAATATTGCTGCCCATCCCATTGGCTCGATCCTGAGACATTTACAGTACTGAAGGCTACTGTCTCACGCCCGCGTCTGAAAACGACTGCGTTTTCAATGCAAGCAGCGTGAAGTGAAACTAAAAGATAAATAATAAAAACAGCAGTCGGTTGAAAATAAAACTGACGGTGCCATCTTTTATGCAGATGACAGTTCTGTTTTTTTAAGTTTGAGATATTCATTTCTGTTCACTACATTCATTTTGTGTGTATTTGTTAATATATATGTATATATAAAGATATATACTGTTCGCTTAAGTATATAATATAGTATGAGGTTTCTTTGAAACAGCAGTGAGACTCAGTTGCAAGAAGGAGGACTTTTTCGGACAGGGGGAGCCGTTAACCACATGACTATAAACAATATTTAAAAACAAAACCAAGAAACAAAATGAATTTAAATAAATACACCTTAAATGGCATGCACCTCAGTCGATCAGGGTCGGCTGAAATTGGACTTTTTAAATTACCTGAGTTTTCAAAAAGTATTAGCAAATTTAAAGCAAGTGCCGAATGTACATTTAGGGTCGAACATGTCTTCAAGGGGAGAGAGAGATTTCTTTTTAAATATAAAAGGTATGTAAATTATACACAGATAGTTTGGCTTTGGAGCACTCGCCCCTCTCAGGGGGATTCGGTTTAAGTGCTGTTGGAGTTTATTCATGCAAACCTGTGCATTAAGTGCCAATTAAACTATTCTACACACATAACATGTTTTATAAGCACAAATCCATGCTTTGCATGCATTACATGAGGCATTTGTTCTGGGTTTTTAGTTTTCTAGAGGGCGGGGACAAACTGTACGTTGTCAGACTGTTTTCACAGCTGGCTAAGCAGCTCCTCTGCCTTTTTTCAGAGGTGTGTTCAAAACAAGTGCTTTACTTTCGACACCGGGGCTTCAATCCTGTTTTAACTATGAGATCAGTGCATTGTCCTTCGCTGGGTCCAACTCACCGCTCAACCTTTTAGACACTTCAAATGCTCAGCATTGTCAAAGTGTTGGATGCATTTCATGCATAACATCCCCTGAAAATGTTGTTTCAGGGTCTTTTCTAAAGCTTTTCCCATTGGCCATAAATACCTGCCAATCAAGCCAAGGGAACTACAAATATTTAAACTCAACTTGTGGATAACCAATAACCACAGAGGGTATATTAACATTGTATGAAACAGGTAGTACATTTTTCTAATTCTAATTAGATTGTGATTAATTCATAACTTAGAAAAAGTTTAAGATTAATAGTGTTGAAATCCTCTCATAATATATCAAATTGACCCTAACCCAAAATCAGCCCCAAAAGAGTGGTGCATGCCATTCTTTAAGAAAATAATCAAAGAAAAAAAAAAGAAAAGTAAAATATACAATACATTTGAAAAGGAGTGAATCATCATCATTTCATCTGAACAGAGGAACAGTTCTCATGTTACACATCTCACAGACTGGGCGAGCACCAGGCAGTGTTTAGGAGCGAAGAGCAACATTTACCACAGAGCACAAAAACATGAGCACCAGAAAGCTTTTGTCATCTCCCTCAATCTGTTCCTGATGGAAAATACCAGAGGAGCATTTTCCTCTCCGCCTGCGTCCTCTGAGGGATAATCCCCACCTGGAAAATGAGATGATGGTTTTTCTGGTGCTTCAGCGGCGAGGAGGGAAAACAACAAGACGACACTACGCAAAACTCAACTTCTTCAAGCTGACCATTTTTTTATCTTTTTTTTTTTTTTGAATCATGGAGGTAATCGAGAGGAAAACAAAAGAGAAGTTTGGGTCCAAGCTGCAGCTTTCTGAAAGTCTTCACACTAAAGCTTTTTTCTTCCATCTCTCTGCCCTCCGATCGCTCCCGGCCCTATATCCCCCAGAGAAGAGCTACACTACGTGCATAACCTCAAACAGCTTTCTTTCTCTCTTGAGTTCGCTTACTTTTGAAAAGTGCTATTTTAGAAGTTTACCGCTAGAAATTTCGCTCCCCAAAACCCAACATCAGTTTTCTGTTCTTTGTCGTGATTAATTTGCAGGTCTATCTGCTATGGCTCTGCCATATTTAATCACATGGCCCCTCCCTTAGTGAGAGGCGTGTCTTGTCCTCCTGTTTGTCTGCTATAGGTCCAACAGGAAAGGACCACATTTGAAACCCACATTATCTGTCTCAGTTACCCTGAGTTACAATGAGGAGAAAAGAAATCATCCAGAATCACGGATTGGCTTTAACATCATCAGTCATAATAATTTATAATATATTAAATCTTCCTTTCCCTGGCTTCTATCAACTACCCCTCCCCACTGCATATTGCCCACCCATCATCCCTAAACGCCCCTCAATAAATGCACATTGTTGTAGTTAACTGCCGTTAAATCTGTCTGAGGTTTGAGGGAAATAAACGTTTAAAACTCATCAGCTAAGCAGTTTGATTAGAAAAGGAAAAAAAAACATCAGCAATGTATTGTTGTTTGCTAAGACTAGCTAAAACTCAGTAGCTTAGACTGGCTAAAGCCTTGTATAGGAGCTAGATAATCAAGTTGATAGCAGCAGGGTTTCACATTCTGATCCTAAAAGGCCTTCATCCAATAAAGGTCTCCATGCAAGGGGTGAGCTCCCTTCGGTCACCGTTTGGAGGGCGACCTGAAGGCGGCTCCAGCGTTCCAGGATCAGCAGTGAGACACTGATGGAGGTTCATGAGGTAGCAATCCGCCTTAAAAAAGCTGATCCATAATCAGTTTACCCCTCAACTTGTCTCTTGGCAAAAAAAAGAGGGTTCTCGAGCTCCCTGGGATCTGATTATGGATCAGCGTACGCAGGCGATGTGCACCACTGACCCATTATGAGGTTGCGACTGGGCTTCGGAGACAGACCAAAATAAGTGCATGATGCAAGGGCAACAATGCCGAGGTAACCTGGTCTGTAAGCGCCGGACCAAAAGTGTAGTGCAAAAGAAAGCAAAACAAATGAAAAGATATAGATAAAGGAAACAAGTTGATTATAGAAGTCAGTAGTGTCCACGAAACTCACAAACATGCATCCCTGAATGACTTTTGTGTCTTTTCTCATTCAAAAAGGACGGGTTAATGTTGCTTTCGTCCGCACAGAGATGAGCGGAATATCTTATGGAGGGAAAGAAAAGATTTGCAGTTAAAGCGTCATGGCTACCTGGCAATAAGAGGATGGGTTTTGATTCACAACCCTGGCGAGGAATATCAATGGTATGATTAAACTTTACAGTTGGCTTCAAATGTAATGGACTGTTCACTTACCAATTTCAGATAGTACTCCGTAAGAGAGGGGAGCAATAAAGGGGCTTATGTGTCCATGGAGTTAATTTGCAACCTTCCCCTCCTTCCCATTATGTTCCCCAATTGGACAAAGCCCAAACTGCACTTTTAAGCAGCATTGGTTCAGTCTATCAAGTTCAGAAAAAGGGGAAAGGGTTTTTTTGGGCTGGGGATTATCAGCATGCTTATGGAAATTTCATTTGATTTATGTCTTTAGCTGCATTTGTTAAGCCCCTGGATATAAAAGCTAAACAAATGCTAATACAGCATTGCTTAAACCACGCTTGTTAAAAACCATCTGATTAGTTGTTTATCTCACGTTTGTTTTTAAGAATCCTCCTCATATTATCCCTGCGTTTGTGCTCACCCAGATACTGCAAAGTAAGTTGGCACAAATAAAGCCCCATCCATTTTCAAATTACTTTTGTCATTTGACTGAGGTTTACATGTGTATGTCGTTTTAGTCGATTGGTTTGAAATTGTCTTCAATCTCTTCTTTTACATTGTCCTGGAGCTCAGCAGCAGCCAGTGGCGGCCCGTCGTCTCGCGGTGTTGCGTTGAGCCTGTTCTCCGACTCCCCAATAGGAAAATCCAGGCCTCCTGCTTCCATCTTCATCATCAGCTTGAGCTTCTTCTTTGGGGGGTTCTTCAAGGTTCCCAGGCGCTCCTTCACCTTGTACTCCAGGGTGCTGTGCGGGATCCCGTACATGTTCTGAGCCTTGGACACACTCATCTTCCCGGTCATCACTTGGGTTATGGCCTCCTCCAGGATGTCTGTGTTGTACTGGCGATAACGGCCCCTCTTCTTCCTCGGCTGCTTGGAGTTGGGGTCCCCTTCTGCGTCGGAGGTGGAGTACGCTGGCCCAGAACTGGAGTGGTCCAAGTCGGAGCTCCAGTAGTCGGCAGCGCCATCCAGAAGGCTTCCAAGACTTCCTCCCCGGCGGTTCTGCTTGGGTAGGATGGCTCTCAGCTTCCGGTTTAGACTGTTTTCACCATGACATCCTCCCCCAATCCCCATGGCGCCATATCCGTACAGCTCGTTGCCATGGGGGTCCCAGGAGAGATCCATGCCCCGAACTTGTGGGATCTTTAGGTCGACAGGAGGCGAGTGGCCCTGGTCCCTCTTCCCCTCATTGTTGTGGTGGTGGTGTTGGGCTTTGGAGACATGATTGTGGTGGTGGGAACTTTTGTAGGAGAAGGCTCCGTGGTGGTTGTGGTGATTCTCCAGGAATGTAGGCAGGTCTTTGAGGTCGCTGAGGGCCCCGTTCAAAGCTCCACTGGCCTGCTTTAGCTTCATCAGGCTTTCGAGGTGGGCCTTGCTTCCCCAGAAAGAGGAAGAGCCCTTCTGGCCAAGCAAGGCGAGGGACTGCGCGTGATTGAGCAAGCCTGCTGACTCTAAATTAGCCAATGAGAGAGCAGCAGGCTGGCTCAGGAGGCGGTGCTTCTGGCTGAGGAGCTCTTCCTTGATACGCAGCGAGCGGGCCAATGGCGGCTTGAAGGAGGTGGAGTTGGCGTAGTTCTCCCTCAGTCCGTCCTGCAAGCTTGTCTGGAGCAAACCGTCCTCGTCCACCTCTGGCAGGGTGTGTTCCGCTTTAATGGAACGTCTGGATGGAGAAAAACAGAACAATTTAGGGATAGCGTCGGGTGTCTTCAAATCTGTAATGTGTTGATTCAGAATCAAAGTCCAATTTGTACCTTTTTACCACATATTAGACCTATCATTATTAAACATCACTTCATTTCCAGTGAGTGTAATTGATTTTAAATTGAGGTAGGGCGAGAAAGTCATTATGTTTTTATTTTTAAAACCCATTCATTCTCAACAAATACTGGTTTTTCGAAATTGAAAATTGAGGATTTTAACTGCGTCTATTTTGAGTTGAACACAGTAATAAAGTCAAATTTAGACTTTGAATTTAACTCATCTTCTTCTAGGAGCAGTTTGGGTTGTAAAAACATTAAACACAATTAAAAGGGCTTGAAATGTAGATATTAGTATACTTCTCAAACATTTATATTGGCAAAATGGTTCCACTCTTGTTATACCATCTTTAATTTAGCAACTACTACTTTAAGAAGGCATTGTTTATCTTTAGAGAGTCACAATCTACATTTATTGTGTTGTTTTGGATAATAATTTGCTTTAAAATTGAGTTTCTTGAATTAAAATGCAGTCATACAGTACGCGAGCGTTTTTTCTTTCTTTCTGAAAAACCATGTCTGCTGTTGAAACATACGCTTGCATTAAATTGCATCGACTCAAAACTGCTGAGGCCAATGCTCCTACTGCTGAGTAACTATAGCAACAGTGGAAAGGCTCTTTAAAAATGCTCCCTTAGGTTTGTCATAGCGGGAAATGGCTTTCAAATCAGCGGCTGGCTAGGGGGAGAAGAAACTTGAGGGGAAATACTGTATCTCTCCAGTGGAGACATAGTCTGGTGAGCTGCAGAGTTACCAACTGTGCCATGTGGGGAGTCCTCAGCGGGAGCTTTAAGACAGATTACCACAGTGGGCGGTCTCGGGCTCGATGGAGACAATACAGGGTTAACGAGAGGCTTTGGAGTCTGTACTCTCTAATAGAGTCATCAGGGAGGACGCGCCAGACAGCTTCTGAGAATCAATGGGAACACGTATTTGCAAAAATAAAAGAATAACATAACACGCAACTTACAAATGATGTACCACTTGTACATAGACTCTTATGGCACTACTTCTATTCTATTTGTTTACTTGCACTATTTTATGTTTTATTATGTTGCACTGTTGGAACAGCCTGGGACCTAAGATGTTCATCGACATACAGTACACTGTAGCTATGTACACATGACAATGAAAGCCTTGAATCTTGAATGACACTGATAGAAAGATTGTTTCAGAATCTGGGGGTATGGTTGGTGCTCCCTGAACAACAGTGTGTGCATTGAGGCTAAACATTTTGTTGGCAATTATATCCTGCAGCCAAGATTGAATATTTTTAAAATTGTATATTTAAAGGGGACCTATCATGCAAAATGCACTTTTGTACGTATTGTATACATGAATATGTGTCCCCGGTGTTCCAGGGAACTCACCAAGTGTCAGAAAACACAACCCTCTCTATTTTCAACTCCACCAATCAGGAGGAGACAGCCACGGACATTGCCGTTCGAAAGCGCTGGAGACGCTTTAGTGCATATGCCAGGCCTGTAGATGGTGCTGTTCTCACAGAATCAGCCCATGATACAAAGACAGTGTTAAATTGAGCTAAATGAGGAATGGCTAAAATGCATGATCTGTTTGGTATTTTGAAAAATAAAAAGTATAAATATGCCTTATATAGGTATGGTCCTACAGTATATAATTCAAATATAGCATGATAGGTCCACTTGTCATTGTTACACCAGGAGTAAATGGAACAGCATTTAGTCCATCATGGGACATCTTAAACCAGGTCTGATTGAACTTTTTTGGTAATTCTTAAACAATCTAAGTAAAAATGTGATTATACAGAAATCAGTTATGCTTCTAATAAAAATATAAAGAAATAAGGAATGTACAAACAAAAAAATGCAGTTTTTGTCTGAGGTCTGTCTACAAACATGGCCAGGAAAGTATTAACCAGTAACCTATAATACACACTGCAACCTGGTGTCTTAAGGGATTTTGTCTTTCTGTCAAAGGTGAATTGATGTCAGTGGGGGTGGAAACTCTGTTCAGGCTCCACCTCCTCCTGTAGTTAATATTACATGACCTCATCATTAGAGACTCCTGGTGAGGCTCGGGGCCTTTAGGGGGGCCCGAGCACCCTGAGGGAGTAGACTGAGCCCTAAGGGGCAGTTCCTTGTTTGCCTATCGTGGAAATACCTCCCGATGGCAAGGTTTACCTGCTGGGTCCTTTGTCTGTGGAAAATTGTTTGACAAGGGTGTGAATTAACAAAAAGCTTTTTTGTTGATGTTTTTTTTACAATTTAAAGGAATGTATGCCTTTCTCTACTACTAGAATTCATTTTTTCCTGGGATATTGCCAATTCCCGAGGACAATGAATTATTAATAGTGAAAAATCAGAATTTTTACCATCTTCTTTCTTTCACTCTTGCAGAACCTATGACTTTTATATTGATCCTTACTGCAGTTATATTAGAACTTCATTCCTGATCGATTGAACTCTGATTCTTTTTAGCCAAACCACCTTTTTACAAACTGTTAATTTTTACTAATAACCCCTCATTGGACTACAGAAGGTCAGTCCAAAACAAAAGACCTGAAGTGTCACAGTCTTGAAACATCAGATACAACTCCTGGTTAAAGGCCAGGTCCATACTTGAAAATCTGTATCTGCGTTTGCTCTATTGATAACTTTAATGCTCTTAATTTCAATCAAGAACTAGTGGGATAAACACTGGCCTTGTTTGGTAGCTCTGTTTCTAGGCAACACTAGTTTTTACCGGAAAGAACCACTCTTGTGACGGCCATTTGGGACTTGCGTTAACTATCATTTCAAAGCAACACTTCTCATATCTCACTTTAGAGAGCAAGTGGAGGTGTGTTTACTGTTGGACCAGAGAGCCCACAGGGGGGGGGGGGCAGATTTCTATGCCCACATCCTCCTCCACAACCACAGCCATGCAGAAATCCTGCATTCGGGGCAGGATTGTGTATCGAACCTCGACTAATCCATCTTTGACCTACAGATCAAATGCATTCCTTGAAATGGCAGCCGCGATTAGCGTTGATTGTTTATTTTCCCTCTGGATGCAGGATGCGAGTATGATGGCTACCGATTCAAACATGACTTCAAGGCAGAGTACTCATCCATCAATACATGACTGCACTAAGGATTGTCAATAGATCCACTGACACGGAGGAGAAAAGAGAAAACCGGTTTTGGGGGGCGTGGACTATAGATGTATAAGAGAACTGGATGAAACGTTGGAGGCGGGGCCAATTCATTCATTCCCTTTATTTACTTCCAAAAACTCAGTGACTTTACTAAGTAACACTTGTGCTTCTATTGGCTAGCGCTCCAACACATTGTACGTGATAGGCTAAGGGGTGGGACATCTCTAAGCAGAGCACAACAGAGCCGGCCAGCTAACCAATCAGAGCAGACTGGGCTCTGGTTTCAGACAGAGGGTGAAAAGAGGTGCTGCAGCACAGGCAGTATAAGAACAATAAAGAGCTTTTTGAACATTAAAGCATGGAGACATGTCACAGGAGAGACACAACATACAAATAAAAAAACACAAATCTAGCTTAAAAGGTCGCCTTTAAGTACTGTGAACTTAATATACTTAAAACTCAAAATATACATCACTTAAAAACGTCTCATACCCAATGTAATCTTGATTGTTTCCCTTGAATATTGAGCACCAATATATTTGTTTGTCTTTTTAAATTACAAAAAGTAGCACTGTGAACATTGTTTACTACGGAGCCCGGGAATCTCACCCTGCCCAGCCGACGTAAACTGTCAACGGGGGGTGGGGGCAGTCCGCCACTGGCTCTGTGTGTTCTGAGTGTTTGTTTCCCTATAAAAAAGCTGCGGGGGAAGCAGGTACTCTGCGAGTCACGGACATTAATTCATAGATCAAAGCAGACTGGTTTACAGACTCTCCTGTTTTGCCAATCCGGTGCTTAAACCAATAGCTCTACACCCCTGGCCGAAATGTCCATAAAATTAAGTCTGACTTCAAAATATAGTCTATCTCAAATAATGTATGCTCTGTCATTTCCCCACGTAAACATAACAGTCTGCAATGAAATGGTTGTCTGTGTGTTCCACTTCCTCATTGGTGCATCGGTAACTTTCTCAAAAAAAATACGAGAAACGAATCCGTTTTCCTAACTTTATTTTTTTTCTCTCTCCATTTTTTTTTTTTTCCCATGTCCCTTTAGGGGCTCCATAGTTTACAGTACCAAAAGCAGATTAATGGCGGTTAAATATGACTGAAATGATTGAGCAGCTGGGAACCCAAGTAGAGAACTGTCTGAATCTAAACCAACACACAGGACAACTTGTCTAATCTGACATTAAAACAATAACAGCTGATAAAATCTGCCTGATGGTTTTCATCCACTCGTGAAATCAATCTTTGTCAAAGGAGGTGCTTGACTGCGGTCTGACTTAGATTTGAATCATGATAATCAGAACAGTGTCATGTTCTTCCCTCGGGCTAAACTCCACACAGTGCTTAGTGTTAAGACTGACAAGTGCTCTGTGGCTCAGAAACACAACAGGCGTTACTGCTTCAACCTCTCCGCTGTTGTTTTAGGAGAATGGCCGTGGCGCAGCGGCTGGTTTGACTAATCCTGTTATCTTACCCTTTGACCCTGGGCTCAGGGGAGAAGCCGGGGAAGGTTTTGAGGTTGCCTGCGCTGAGGCTCTTTTTGGTGGAGAGGTCCAGGACGCCGTCTGAAGAGAAACAGGAAATAAAAGATTTAACACAACTTAGCGTGAATCAAAGCAGTAATGGTTTTGAAAGAACACACTGCGCACGTAACTACATCTTTTCAGGGCTGGAAAAGTAGTTTTTTATTATTTTAGGTCTCTTTTTTTATTTACCTGCTATTCAACTATTGCTGTAACTCTGAAAATGTCCCCGCTTTGGGACTCACAAAGGATTTCTGATAGAGATGTCCCGATCCGATCACGTGATCGGGGATCGGAGCCGATCACGTGATTTTCAAAAGATCGGAATCGGGAGAAAAAAAGTCGGGGAGTCGGGGATTTTTTTTTTATTCAATGTTACATAACAAAATGACTGTTCAAGTCTTAAAGTCATCCTGAGGCCGTAGTGTTTGGTTTCAAGGACACAACATCTGTATCGTTTGATTCTTGGGCTTGTTTCAAGGACCTGGTTGCTTATTTTCTCGTCAAATCTGCAACAGAGTGGCGCGTGTCTAATAGTAAGAGTAAGCTTAAACGAGTACTGATAAGCTTATTTTGTTGTGATCCAATGCTGCACACTAGAACTGATCCAATGCTGCGTGAAAGAGAAGCTATATCATGTAGGAATAAATATCCAATAAATAAAAAATAACCTTAAGGGACAACTTGAAATGCCTTTTTTTCTTTTTTTTCTCTTAATACATTGCATAAGACGGATCGGGTAAAAATAGATATCGGCAATTGTCAAAATTAAATGATCGGAATCGGATCGGAGCAAAAAAGTGTCGGAATCCCTAACTTTCGATTCTGTATTCCGATATTATACTTAAGCATAGGGGGGAAAACAATTGAAAAAACTCTGTAACAAGTTCAAGTCCGTACTTAAATCCAGCTTTAAGGGCAAAATAATGAACATCTAACTAATACGGACGAACCCAAAAGGACTGAACAGGCTCATTTCAGCTTCAAATATATATTCAATACTGCGATTATGATTATTGATGCATTAATGATG
>NW_011333040.1:22014146-22025684 GCF_000735185.1 Notothenia coriiceps
TGATCAAAATTCTGATTTATTATCAAAATTCAGACTTATTATCAAAATTCAGACTTTTTATCAAAATTCAGACTTTCTAAAAATCACAAGATTATGATTTTTTTTCAAAATTCACAAAATTATGACTTTTTCTGAATACTTAAACATGTTACTGATCACTGGTCACCAGCTTGAGCTTCAATCTCAGGATCTCAAAATTCAGATATCTCTTTCTAAAAAATCCTGAATATTTTCAAAAAAATATCAAAATTATGACTTTTTCTCAAGATTCTGACTTTTTCTCAATATTCTGACTTTTTCTAAAAATCGCAAAATTCAGACTTTCTATCAAAATTCAGACTTTTGATCACAAAATTAGGACTTTTTCTCAAAAATCACAAAATTAGGAATTTTTCTCAAAAATCACAAAATTATGATTTTTTTCTCAAAAATCACAAAATTAAGACTTTTTCTCAAAAATCAAAAAATTATGACATTTTCTCAAAATCACAAAATTAGGACTTTTTCTCAAAAATCACAAAATTAGGACTTTTTCTCAAAAATCCAAAAATTTGGACTTTTTCTGAATACTTAAACATGTTACTGAGCTTCAATCTCAGGATCTCAAAATTCAGATATCTTTTTCTAAAAAATCTCAAAATCCTGAATTTTTCTCAAAATCTGAATTTTTCTCAAAATATCAAAATTATGACTTTTTCAAAAAATCCCCAAATTATGACTTTTTTTTAAATATGTGATTTAAGCGCTTAAAAAGTGCTCTAATAAATGTAATGAAACACAGAGCCGTTTTGAAAAGTTTTGTGTTCAACATGTAAGAAGTAGAAAGTACAGGTATTTGTGTTCAACATGTAAGAAGTAGAAAGTACAGGTATTTGTGTTCAACATGTAAGAAGTAGAAAGTACAGGTATTTGAGTTCAAAATGTAAGAAGCAGAAAGTACAGGTATTTGTGTTCAACATGTAAGAAGTAGAAAGTACAGGTATTTGTGTTCAACATGTAAGAAGTAGAAAGTACAGGTATTTGGGTTCAACATGTAAGAGGTAAAAGTAAAAAGTCGTCAGAAAAATAAGTACTGATACTAGAAAAATACAGTAACGAAGTATTTGTACTCCACTACTTCCCACCTCTGCACACAGTAAATACTACACACAAGAAGAAATGCATGCACCCCCCAGTGAGTGTACCTGTGCTGAGTGAGGACACTGACAGCAGACGGGTGGTTGGAGCAGTAAGCCACATAAATGATCTTCATCTGGGGCATCATGTTCAGGAAGAAGCCCCCGATCCTCTGCTGGTTCTCTGGGAGTCTAAACACACACATTTCATGTTAAAATGAAAAAGAACTTCCCCTGATGAACAGATGATAATTATGAGGTGACACTCATAATTCAAAATATGTGTTATACTTAATTTAATACTGAGCAAACATCATATGCATTAGACAGAAAGGACTCAGACAATCACGTTGTTACTTCAGTCTACCACCAGATGTCTCTGTAGCTTTAATAACTGCAATATTAGGTTGTGACGAAGCTGGAGGATGCATTGTGTTGAGTAAAACAGCATGCTAGTGTTTTACATACTTGAAACTAAACAATACCACTCTGAAACTGATAGAAATCCCCATAAATACAATACAATTATTGGCCAGATATCATATTTTAACTCGTTTGAGTAGCATCGTTATCAGAAAGTAGATGGGGGGGCACTGACTTGGTATGCTCCTCTAAGGACTGAACCAACATCTGCTGGAAGGTGGAGATCTCCTCCAGATTTCCATGAATGTGACTGATGTCAAGACTGCTGAGTCTGCAGAGGAGAGGAGAGATGAGTCATTCATTATTTAATATACAGAATATTGTATAAAAACGATCTCTGACATTTGTAATAAAAGGTTGGTATAAATAACTCACTATCTTTGCAAAGCTCCAATATATATGGAAAGTTATTCCAAAGCAGTGTGATGTTTACACAATAGGATGCCATATGTGGTGCTGTATATAACATCCAGGTTGCATAAAATATACAGTATGAGCGTGTTCTTATATACGGTTAATTTGACGTGTTAAAATAGTGTTGCTGGCGTGTGTGTACGGCTTCCTTTAAGATCTCAGTCTGTTGAATAAAACAATAACAAGGGTAAAAATAACTGTACTTGTCTGTGGGGTGAAGGGATCGCAGGTATGAACCCAGGAGACTCTGCAGCTCCCGCGAATATTCAGTCTCTGCTTCCAGGATGTTCTGGAGGACCTGACGGAGACACAGATACCCAAAAACAGAGATAATATTACATTAAATACAGTAAGTAATAAACTAACTAAGTTAGGGAAAGATATATGAGAGCAGTTTCAAAATGAAATGTCAATACAGTGTGCTTTTGGCCATAGAAATCCAGAAACAGATATGACTTCAAGCCCTTTTGGAAATCTGAGTAGGTCATTTTTCACTACTTCCAAATGTCTAATAAACCAGACAATCAATATTATTAGTTAAGAAAATAATTGGTTGATAAAGGACTGGTTGCAACAGAGCAAATGGACCACTGCAGACAACAAAATAACCCATTACATTGAAAATGCATTATTCAAATGAAATCTTTCCATCAAATGATCCTTTTTAGTTTTCATTACAGCTGAATGTATTCATATCAAGTGGGATACTAAAACAGGTTATCAGACTCATCTTTTGCTGCTTATTTCAATAAAAAAATGTGTTAAATGGAACTTCCAATTAAGTAACACTGGATCTCCAGCTAGGGCAAAATAAAAACTGTCCACTTGTAAATAGAGGATGTATTTTGTAATAAGCTAATGGAGAGATATCAGACCCTATGGGACATGTAACACTGGCTCGAGCAGCCTTTAATGGGTCTGACTTCTCGGGGTAAATGGCCAATCTCTCCACAACATCCCAACCTCTGAGGAATGAGGCTTCGGGTAATTAATTGTTGCATGTTGCTGAGGTCTGGAAGTAATAAAAGGATGATGAAGCAGGTCAAATTAATCGATATAAATCCCTTTTTTGTGTGTGTAAAAGATGTAGAGCCCATGTGTCAAACTCAAGGCCCGGGGGCCAAATCAGGCCCTTGGTGGATTTAATTTCGGCCCGCAGGATAATTTCTAATTACTATTAGATCTGGCCCTCCGGTATATTGCACGCACACCTTCACTCCATCCTGAGGGTCTCCTCAGCTCAGAGCCTGAGCCCAAACATTGATGACCTTGCACCCAAGATGAGATGCCAAGCATCACAGAGCAGCACACTGAGTTTAATGGATGTTTCCTTCTGCACTTTGTTTCTTGAGACAACAGGGCGTGTGTGTTTTTTTCTTTGAGGGAAATAGTTTTGTTGAAGCTGTTGTTGGCCTTTGGAAAAATGTAATCATAAGAAATGACTCTGGAAAAGCTGCAGATAGAGCCATAAGAAATGAATGCAACTGATTATTTAATGTTTAATGTTGTTTTTATAGGCAATCATTTAAGCTTTGTTAGTTCCAGGTTTAATATGTGCAATAAGTTCATTTCAATAAGTTTTGCAATAAACATTGAACCAGTCCGGCCCTCGACTAGCACCCAAAAATGGGTGCTAGTCGAGGGCCGGACTGGTTCAATGTTTATTGCAAAACTTATTGAAATGAACTTATTGCACATATTAAACCTGGAACTAACAAAGCTTAAATNGGGACAAAATCGCTCACACTAAAAAGTAATGATCTATCAATCTCTTCTGAGCTCGGAAAAGTGGGTGTGTGCTGGTGTGGTGTGGTCTGTGTGTGTGTCGTGTGGTGTGTGTCGTGTGTGTTGGTGTGTCGTGTGGTGTGTCGTGGTGTGTGTGTGGTGTGTGTGTTGTGTGTGTGTGGTGTTTGTCTGTGTGGTGTGTGTGGTTTGTGTTGTGTGTGTGTGTGGTGTGTGTGTGGTGTGTGTGTGTTGTGGTGCGTTGTGGTGTGTGTTGCGAGGAGACCCCCGCGAGCCCTCTTTGTCTTTCCCTTTTGCTTTGTTTGTGAATTTTTTACCTTTTCTTTGGGAGAGTCCACCTCTTATTAAAACATTATCACTGGTTTCAAGCTGTTGCCATGTATTTATAAAACAAATTCCTGGACAAACACCATTCCATCCACGTCGCTTAATTGATCTTTTTTTAACAAAGGGTCATCTTTTCAAAGAGAAAAGCTGCCAGGTTGGAATTTACGTGTTAACGGCATGGTTATTCGGACTTAAAATTCCAGTTTACCGTTATATTGCAGAGAATATCTACCTTGTTCTCATACGCTCATTCTTTTTCGCTTTAGCTTGATTGGGATTACCAAAAACAAAGTGGCGGCCCTCGTTTTGCTAGGGAGGATCTCTGATACAAGGGCTCTTCAGGGGGGTAAGCAGGGAATAACTCCTGGGCGGCAGCGGGAATCATCATCCCAATGCAGATATGTGGGAATTGAAAGAGAAGCAGCAACAAGAAGATAGGAAGGTGAGTCAACCCTTTGCCTGCTTGTGCACGGGGCGCCTCCGTTTATGGGGTAGATTCGGGTGCGGAGCTGCCGCGGAGGGGTTGTTTACGTAGCGGGGCGGGGGCTCGCACCAGCGGCGCCTCTTTTTTGGCTTTTGTCTCTGGGCTGGTTGCCTGGAGTACTGTGTCTTTGGGGATAATATCGCTTTCTGGGGCTTCTGCAGGAAAAGGGCGATACGGCTGGGGCAGGGATAAAAGAGAACGCGGGGGAAAAAAGAAGATTGTATAAAAAACGGTTTAATCAAAACCTGGGGCAGTCTGGGGTCAATAATAATTTCAATAACAATTTTCTGACATCCCTAACACCTTTGCCGCTAGGTGACAACAGCTATTTGGGCTAATCTCACAAAAATGTAATGGGGTCTAAAAAAAAGGAAAAAAAAAAAAGAAAAAAAATAAAAAAACGGTAATGTCTTTCACTTCTCTTGCTTGGTCCAGCATAGCAGTCCCAGCTCATTTTGATGGACTACAAAACAGCCTTATTGATGGTTAGAGGAATTTCATGGGTTACCTGCTCTTTTCTCCAAAATAATCAAAATTATGTTTTAATAAGGTTCGAAATGGAGCCTTCAAAATCCAAACACACTACTTTTTACAGGGAAGCAAAAATCTCTGCTATTAGATTCATCTTTTATGGACATACCACAAGTAATACCCTATCTGATTTCGGGAAACATGATCAAAGTATGCTCCTGGCCGCCTGGGAATGAGCACTTGTTGTCAACTCAATGGATAACCTTGGGGGGTGCAAAATGCTGTCTCTGCCAATCGCCGTTATATTGTACACAGCCTGCGACAGTGCACAATGAGCATTCTTTCACTATAGGCTCTTAACCTGTTTTTTTTTACTTAAAAAGCATTGGATACTATAGGTTGTACCCCTTATAAAATAGCATTGCATTTATTACAAATGTTAGTGATGTATGTTGTCAAAGTCAAAGGGGTCAACTTTATCCCCTTCAAGAATCCACATTTTATACCATGCGAGGAGGGAATCGAAATTACCGTTTCTTCGGCGCTGCCACTCTGTGACATACATAGAATAAGAACTTTACAAAGAATACTTTGGAAGATAAAAGATGGTATAAAAACTAAGCAATATATTTAAAACCATAATCAGACAGAAACATGGAATGTTTTGACATGTAGTGCAAGTATTCCTTTTTGTTCTTTAGAGCAAAATGTAAAAATGATGTTTGACAGTACAGTTGCATTGCAGTAGCAGGCAGAGGATGAGTAGCAAAGTGACTGGTGCTGGTCTGGGATGAGGGAAGGTTGAGTGACAGGGTGGAGAGGTCAGGGGAGAGAAGGTGTTAGTATCAGGCATAAGGGTTAGGGGAAGGTGTTGTGCATCGTGATTTTTAATAAACGGAGAGCGAATCAAGTTGACTTGCCAGAGATTAGGTGCGCTCAGGACAATGGACCACAGTTTGCATAACGAAGCCGTTCAGGAAAGTTGTTGGCGGGCAGGACTGGAAACTTCCAGGTCAAATGTGGACATCCAGTCACCCACTTCCCTCAGGAGCAGAGTGGAGAAGCGGAGCGGGGCCTGTGGAGGACAATCAAAGAGTCTCCTTAGAAATCAAGTTGCATCATATCTTGCCCTCATTGGCCTACCGTGCTTATCCATCTGGGCAATGGATACAGGTCCCACAGAGCTTCTCAGCGGGGAGGAAGATAAGGACCACTCGTTCCTGTGCATTTCCATCACAGCTCAACCCAGGATTGTTGGCTGATATGATAAAGTTTGAAATTGACAGAACAAAGTTACAGACAAAAACAGAGACAAAACTATGATTCGCAGACACAGAGCACATGATATGGCTGCAACTGCAAATCCCGGCGAACATGGTGGGATCAAGATAGCACATGGAGGAAAGGGCACAGTGTGTCAACAGCAGGCACACCCTAGGTCTCACATCGTTGAGTGGGCACCGTCCGAATGCACTCCTGCCACACCCAGAAGTCCAGCATTGGACTGGAGTCAGCAAAAGCAACAGTGTGTGAGAGACGTTTCCTGCCAGAGGTGCAGTGGCGGCACTCCTGCAAATCCTAAAAAGACTTTGTGCCGTCTTCATAGCCAGGGAAAACTGAGTGGTCAATTGGGGCAGATAATCCCCAACACTCAGCTGGAGGGTTCAGGTAGGTCCACCCATCCCTCCATAGTTAAAACTAAATAAATGAATAAAAAGAAGTACAGCAGTTGAATGTTTTAATAAGAATTCTGCAGTTAGACAGAACTATATGCTGTTACAGTGTTTCATATTTTGCACTATGTTAAGACCTAGAAAAAGCCTTTAGTGTCTTTAATAATATCCATCTTGGTAAACTTGAGATGTAATGCTGTTATACGTGTATTGTTCATTAGAATGAATACAAGTTAAGAAATGGTTTAATATCAGCTTCAGAGGCTTGTGTTGTCCACACACATCCTCTCCACAGGTAAGGTCTCCTATTTAGAAAGGGGGATGTAGTATCAGGCATAATAGGGTAGGAACCTTTATGATGTAACGTGTTGTGCATCGGAGATTAATAAACGAGAGCAAGTCAACCTACACGTTGGTCCAATCCTTTCCTATACAATTGCCTCTATATCAATTATAGTGAACACTTATAACAATAGAACAATAAGAAGAAGACGTTTCTACAATAATGTGGAGGGAGATTCCTCTCCAGTCAGACTGAGAGGCTAATAACTACAGCTCAGTGAGGTAAAGGACTCTGAGTGTTTAGATAGTTCACTTTAGTCTAAGTTATCTCAGTGGGTCTCAAATGGTTTGGTCTCAATTTATGTAAACACATATTTTCAAAGCACTCCTTTATAATTATTGGGATAAACAGGTTTGAAATACAGTAATTTCAATGTATACTATAGGACAGTAAACCAAAAATATCCTTTAAAACTAAAAGGAAAAACAGCTAAAATCTCGCCTAGGGCTGCAAATTGTCTAGAGCCGGCCCTGGGCATGAGGAATGTCGCGGCAAGTCCAAACCTTTTTTCAAACAGTTTTTTATTTCCAAAGCCAAACTACCCGCCTTCCCCACCAGGTGCGACCATACTGAGCTGCCTTTATGCGTGATTTGGGTTGACTGTAAAAAAAAAAAAAAAAAAAGTTAAAGTAACAAAAAACAATGACTATGAGATAAGATTATACATATTTTTTTATTACACAGAACCCAAATATTATGTAGCGAAAAAAAAAATGTTCTCCTCCAGAACAAGATTGATATTCACAGTTAGTTGGTTTACTTCGGAAAGTTTATTTGTGATGAACTTCAGTCAATTAAGTCCTTTAGTTTGATTTTGTTGAACACATATTTTACCCAACACAGAGCAGGACTGTTTCATAATACTTTGTAAGTACGAGTTGCCGTGTATGATCTGATTCGAGCTGAGGGCATCTGGCAGCTATAATCTTCACATTGAGAATAAATACATTTTTCATATAACTCTCTAATACTGTAAGTTCTTATAATGTGTTGTGTGAAAACAAGCATGTTAACATTGATGGAGATTCTAATTCACGTGTTCATTAGCTCGAGGAAGGACCTCATTACTGTAATTTAGCGTGGTGGTTATCCCTGGGCATTTTGTGACTCAAGTGCATTTTGATTAAGATTCATTTTGGAGGTAAGATTCTGTGTATTAAACATAACTATGGTCATATTAATATATTTTTGATTCTTCTGGGCTGTACAGTTCATTTGAATATATTTTTGATTCCTCTGGGCTGTACAGTTCATTTGAATATATTTTTGATTCCTCTGGGCCGTACAGTTCATTTGAATATATTTTTGATTCCTCTGGGCTGTACAGTTCATATTAATATATTTTTGATTCCTCTGGGCCGTACAGTTCATATTAATATATTTTTGATTCCTCTGGGCTGTACAGTTCATTTGAATATATTTTTGATTCCTCTGGGCTGTACAGTTCATATTAATATATTTTTGATTCCTCTGGGCCGTACAGTTCATTTGAATATATTTGTTGTTGGACTAAACAACAACAAGCTAGTGAGATTAGTGCAGCAGTCACGAGTCCTGCCTATATAGGCTCACGGGGGGGTCAAAAGGTCAACTGCACTTTAGGGATTACAAAAGAAAAACACACAGATTGATGACTGAGATGAATTATCAGTATACGTTAGAATTGCTCTGGGAAGACTTTGTTTGTTTCCCAAATCAGCCTTTTCAAAAGCATTAACTTTTGGATTTTTTGAGGCAAAAACCATCAGATAAGAATGAAAGATTGAACGATTTTAAACAGCGCTCTAGTTGTGAACTAAAAAAACTCTGGAAAAACATTTTAAAAGTCTTCAAAATCTAGAGTCTATTAATCAATAACTCACCATTTTCCTATCTTACCATAGTGTTTACATTTTCAGAGCACATCAGCTTTGCTAATATTCCCTCGACTTCATGTCCTCTCACACATCATGATTAATATTTTCTACGTGTGTGTGTGTTGTGACCTGATTTGCTGACGAACATATTCACGAAGAAACTGAGATTTCACACACAGCATGTGGCCATATTTCCCAGACTTCCTTGCTTAAGTGAGAGACCACCTGTTCAGAAGCACAACATAGTATCTCAGGCTTTTTTCATTCAGTGGTTTCCATATGCAGACACAGAAACAAGCAGTTGCAGAAGCTGCTAAAAATGAATTAGAGATGTTAATAGATTGTATTTAAAAGAAGTGCAATGGGATCGACTGCATTCTGCCTCATGTATAACTCACACATATACGTATCTAAAATATTCATCTCTTTCTTCCTCAGGTTTGTTCCTTCATCTTGATTTAGAAGATAATGTTTTTAAAATGGTAAACAAAGAAACAGATAGAATTAATTAACATACAGCATAGTTGCCAATATGGTGAACTGCTCAGGTTAGTCAAAGATTGATTGGTACATATTATTCTTATTGTTAAACAACAAGGTATTTCTTCTGTCTTGTTAAAATAGGAGAAAGATTATTATGAATGTGATTGAACAGACAAATGTGGATTTTAAATGTTCTTGTCTCTACTTTAAACATACTAGATTTAATCATAAAATTAGATACAAAAAGAACGTTATAATGCCTTTAACAAACAAGTGGCATGCATTCAAATACATACATCTCAAAAAGAGAATAGATCATTCAAATTAAGTCCAGCCCGACCAGCTCTGATAGACATATTAATGCATCAATAATCATAATCCAGTAATTGAATATATATTTGAAGCTGAAATGAGCTGTTCATGTCCTTTTGGTTCGTACGTATAGTTAGATGTTCATTATTTTGCCCTTAAAGCTGGATTTTAAGTACTGGACTTGAACTTGTTACAGAGTATTTTTACAATTTGTTTTTCCCCCCTTTGCTTAAGTATAATATCGGAATACAGAATCAGAAATTAGGGATGTCCCGATCACCTTTTTTTGCTCCCGATCCGATTCCGATCATTTAATTTTGACAATTTGCCGATATCGATTTTTTCCGATCCGATCTTTATGCAATGCATTAAGAGAAAAAAAATAAAAAAAGCATTCAAGTTGTCCCTTAAGGTTATTTTTTTATTTAAATTGGATATTCTATCCAACATGGATATAGCTTCTTTCTTTCACAGCAGCATTGGATCAGTTCAGTTGTGCAGCATTGGATCAAAACAAAATAAAGCTTATCAGTACTCGTTAGCTTACTGCTACAATTAGACACTGCGCACTCTGTTGCCAGATTTGAGAGAAATAATCAACCAGGTCTATGAAAACAAGCCCCAAAGAAGCAACACATACATGATGTTGTGTACTTTGAAACCAAAACTAAGGCCTCAGGATGACTTTAAGACTTGAACATGGTCATTTTGAGACGCTCAGTGCCTGTAATTAAGTATCTAGTTTTCGTCTGGACCAAATGTTTGAGAGGACAAAACGGTAGGCCACGAATTTGGTTATCGAGATGTGGGGACGGCTTTACGGTATTTTAAATTCAGACTGAATTTTTATATGCAGTAGAGTTTTTACATCGCGACAGTAAAGGGGTGCTTTGTATTGTCGAGACGTTACTTTCCACAGACACACAAGGTGAAGGAGTAACCACGTAGCCATTTAAAGAGTTTTTTTATGCTCTTTGGGCTTAGACAAAAGATTGAAATAAAAAAAGGAGAGGTAAAAAAAAAAGGGTACAGGGAAATCCCGACGGTTATTCAATGGTCCTGCGTTTTGGCTAATTACCGCCAATTTATACTGACTTTACTAACTCGTCGGACCTTGGTTCATCTCTACCCAGACTTAGGTTTGGTTGTGTGTCCTGTTGAAACAAGATTAGACTGTAATTTTTTTATTGACGACTATTTTGAACGGACTACCCAAAAGGAGGTGAGCACTTTAGTTAGAAACATTTCCTACCACGGAACTGACGCCAGAGCGATCTAACTAGTACTATTAGTCATTGTCACAGTACAAGAAGGGAGCCCGATTTGAGGTGTGTCACGAAGTCGACCAATTCTGACTGTCACGAGACACCGAGTCTTTGTGTTGTCCGCAAATGACCGAAGTTTGGAGAGGCGACAACAAATCCTTCTTACCCGGCACCGCGTCGCCGACAAACTGATTAGACAATAAATGGGAAACTGGGACCCGAGTCCCCTCTTTCGGCCGCCCTTCAAAACTCCAACGGACGCGACTCCCGAGAAAAACCACCTCTCCAGGTCCTGCGGCGATTTTCTCTTTGTCCTTTATTTTCAAATTGTGTTGAATCGCACTAGATTTCGTCACTACCAAAATTTTCTTGTGTGACGCTTGCATGAGGTAAGAGAAGTCCCGACCTTTTCGATCGAAAAATAATAAAATCCAGAGAAAAAAATACATGGACGATAAGTTGATATCGACATTGAGACTTTACAGGGGCGAAACCTTGGAGGTTCCTAAAGACTATTTCTCTACAGGGCTAGGCTATGGCACTAGCCTAGCCTCGGCTAGTGCACTAAAAGTTTTTCTAGTCTTAGCCCTCTTTTTTTTGCCCCTAGCCCCTAAAAAAAAAATAAGTTA
>NW_011333040.1:22025729-22032863 GCF_000735185.1 Notothenia coriiceps
ATTGGAGTCGAGACAGTCTTTTCCACCTTATATATACGATATTAGTTGCATTCCACAGACGGTTGGAATAAAAAGAATTAGGGTTGTCCCCCACTAAAGTGACCAATTTTTTCCCAGTCTACAAACTTCAGATATTCCTTACGGGTCATTTGTCAGAAGGACAACGGTGTTCCCGTTAGTGATCAAAGTACAGGAATTAAGTTATGTCATTAAGTCTATATGTACAAACACTTACTCAGCAAGGACAAAAAGTCATAACCTTCACATTGAAAGCCTGGTTTGATTCTGCCGAGGTCGCAAACCGAACATGAAGACAACCGTTGTTGTGTACCGGTGGCCGCAATTGTCACTACTGGTCCGTTCTACGTTTCAATCCCGAACTTACGTTAATATACAGTGCGAATCAATAAGTCGTACTTTTCCATATTTGAAAAACCGTTGTAAAAAGCGAACATGGCGGAGCGAGCGTGAGAGTGGTGGAGTGTCATTAGGTCTCGTTCCTAGAGTCGTGCATCTGGACATCGAACAAACCCTTTATGACTACATCCGGCGATGCATCGACACTGCATTGTACCTAGTCGGATCTGAGTAGTTTTGTTTATCCGTCATAAATTTTTATGCCATACACAAGACCTCGCGGACGAGTCGTCGATCCGCTTTCGTCGCACGTCGGGACTCGCTCTTGCCCCGACAGGGTTTACACGAGAGTCGCCTCAGTAGCGTAGTACCTCCCCGGAGCGTCCCAGAGACAGGGGAAACAAGAGCGAGGTAACTCTCGTCACCTACCGCTCCGACTGTCTCCTATCGGAGTCAGCGTGGAGTGTGGTGAGAGAGGAGAGATGTGTGAGAGGGAGAGAGTGACGAAGAAAAGGCAACGTGTACCGTCGACCGCGTCCTTGGTTTGTGTGCGACCCGGCGGGCGACGAGCGTGCCAGCCCTGTGTCACGACAGTCCCTAAATGTTTCTACCGGCGTAAGATCGTCCGATACACTAGTGGTTCTGTAGGCACTATTTGTGTAACGTAGTAATTCTGTAGTAATGTCCAGTTAGTGTCGTTGCGACCGTAGGCGTCACTCGATTTCCAACGTTACCCTAAAGTACCTTTCCAGCATCCCCATCTCTTAGACTCGACTGCAACAACGATATTACTGATTTTCTACTACTAAACTAATCGCTATTATACAAAAGATTATGGTCCTAGTTCATGTCTGTGATCCGCTAAAATAAACATTCCTAGTTTCACATAAGTTCAGGTGATCAACCTAACTAAAATAATATTTGAATGACGTAAATTCTTTCGTTAGTATGACATCCAATGAATAATGAACCTATAATGACACTAATGATAGCAGGAAGCGACCAAAATACGGTTCTTGTGGGGCGTTTATGCGTTATTATGTAATAGCCCTTAACATATGTATACCTACAATTTTTACTGCCGTAAATGTTCCTTAAAAAAATATAAGTACTAAATAGAAAAATTTCGTACGTACTTATGCAAAGACGCACCGAATATTAATAAGGTCACGCTATTTCTGTCGTAAAACAAAACATTACGTAATTGTTGTACCGTAATATCTGCGGTTAAATAAAGAGAATCCTCTTCCGGTTTTTTCCGACTATAATTATTTTGAACGGAGAATGAAGGTCACGTCGTACTACTACCCCTCCGTCGGTAGTCTTAAGCCGTAGCCGTACTGGTGAGACCAGTCTCGACAAAGATTCCACGGGCAGGTGTTTGTTCTCTTCTGTATTTCTGTAATTTATCGTCTTTCGTCTTCTTTTGTTGATAAATTTTTTTTTTCTCGTCTGTAATGTTAGTAGTATATCTCTCGCCGTGTACTCTCAACGTGCAACCTAATTTTCAGTCGGCATGCACAAACCGTCGTCGAAAGACTCCAAGCGCGTGGTGCAAGGGCAACAGCAGCTCGTGCCCGACTACGGGCAGCTGTCGAGCGCTCACGGTAGTACTCTTGCGGTGCAACGTCTGCAAACCGTCACCGCATCCCTTCCGCTCTTCCAAAATATTATACTGGTTCTCAATACGTCTGTAGATACTATTACACTCAAGTTTGAAAACCTCGCTTACTTAACAGAAAAGTAGTGACACTGAGACCAGAGATGTTCCAGAGATGAACATTTGTACAATGCGTATATAATATCCAAAGGCTATATATTTGTTTGTCACAGGACTTCACAAAAATACGAGTTTATGTTAGTCTAATACGTAACATCGGACCGGAGTTATCGGGATATACAGATCGGCACAAATGATTTCACCCGAGCTAGACCCAGTCGATTCGAAGTGGGCGTCGACGACGACCTAAATAAAGACTTGTCATACCTCCGAGTTGCGAAAGAGAGAACCGCCCAAATGCCGTGTCCACTCCTGAAAAAATAGCATTGAGAGAGGTCATGTCCAAATCGACGACTCACAATCGCACGAACGATTACATTTGTGTCTGCGTATAATGACTATTTTGTGCAGCGCGTAACAAAGACTATATCAGCTGCACTAAAATTAACATTAGCCGTGATTAATGTATCATTAAGACTACCGGTCCCCCAGTTGCATTTCGGTCACTGTGTAAAACTCATACAGCAGTATCTCGCGTCGTTGAGGATCTAGTCGAGGCAACATGGGGACAAAAATCTCTACAATCCCATTCCCCATTTTCTCTCTCTACAGAACATATTGTATGTATTACAACAGCCGGACGACAGTCTTCTGATGTTCTACTTCTTTTATGGTTAGTTTTCACGTAAAACGTATTATGCCAACTGGAAATTTCTACGTCCGTCGACACTTCATTGTCACCGTCGTCCCTCTCCAAGCCCCCACTGCCCCCCTCCCCGAGAAAGCGACCTCCCGGTGAAAACGCAAAATCGTGTAGACTTTACGGCGTTTTGGNCAGGTTGCAGACACTTACGTATTATAGATATTATTCACTTTTCTGACAGAGCCTGAGGTTTCCGCTGGATCTTGCTATGTTATCTTTACAGATTTCTCCAAATATTCCACAATTTGATATAAAGAACTTGATTTAAACCGTATCTTATAGTCGAGTTGTGGTAGTGTCAGAAAATGGTTATAAAACAAAGGATCCTTGCATTTGGACTATTTGGTGTGTTGAACCTCTAATTGTACATGTAATTGTTTGGTTTCTCCCCTATTTGTATACAAATATCACCGTATTAATGATAATAGAAGAAATCCTAAGTACAAAAGCTGTACAGTTGAAATGTTCAGCTATTGGAGAAAAACAAATCTTTACCATAGCAGAATTAAAACACAGTTTCTTCCGCTGCTGAAACTGAAACACTTTATATAATTCCGCTGCATGTTCATCATCACCTCGCCGTGTTTGTTTAGTGTTGAAATTAGAAACCCATTGTTATTCCTGTTAACATACCTCTCAGAACAGCAGGCGAACTCAACCAAAGGTGTTTGTTCAGAATACACAACATTATTTATTCTTTATTTAGCTCAAATGTATTTAGGCCCCTAATGCAAACAGACTCACATTGAGCAAATAATATTGAATTATACATTCTTTAAATCAGGAAAATAAAATTGTCCTAAGTAGAACCGAAGCGACTACTGATGCTTTTTGAATTCATAAAAGTAGTGTTTTGTCCCAGACATTAAAGGTAGGGTAGGTCATTCACTTCAGAAACACTTTTAGTTATATTCCATGGAATGCTCTTAACATCCCGAAAGCAATGAATACATTAAATGCTTTGACAATAAATATATTAAAAAAATTCATCTGTGGAAGCCGTGGCGCTGTAAAAAGCACGAACAATCATCTGAGCCTGCCCGGCTAAAGTAACTGGATGGCCTACCTGCCTGTCAGCCTTCCATCTGTGCACAAACTTATCTCGTGCCCTCATTGGTCATCTGCGCGTTCGTGTGTGTTGGAGGAGGGGCTCTGTAAGGAAGTCTGAAGGAAGGGGCAGATTTTTTTCAGCTGCGTACTTTCAAATTCTAGCGCACTCGAGCTGGTTTCTCCATTCTTACTTACCCTACCTTTAANCCACACACACCACACAACATATACACAACACACACACACACACACACACACACACACACACACACACACACACACACACACACACACACACACACACACACACACACACACACACACACACACACACACACACAGGCAGGAGCCAACCCTGAGGCAAGGCTGTCCCAGAAACCAGTGGGCTGGAAGAAATAACCTACATTTCATCTTTCGCTGCAGCCTCACATGCAGCCTCCACACATCATGGATATACAGACAGACACAGGCACACAGACATTAATTGCAATGTGCGGATGAAAAATAATTGATTTAATAAAAGCAGACACACGTGCAAGAACTATCAGATAGATATGCTCATTCAGGGAGCGAGAGGAAGCTAAAATAGGAGATATTTATAAAGATGTTTGGGTAATTATCTCATTACCCAGAAATCCACATATATCCTGATTAATTTATATTAAAAATCATAATTATAGTCCCATCCCTAAACTATTCTAGTAGAAATTAGATCGGGAATATTGTGTTCTTCTTCCCATGACTGCGAGAACATGTTATACAAGAAAAGGGATATTTTTTGCAGACCCACTTATTAGAGTTTGATGCTCACCACATTGTAGTACGTCTTACTGATGATGGTGGTGTCGAAACCTTTGGGGGGGCTTTTCAGTGTCCCAGACTTTGGCTTTTCTAATGTCTTGTCTATAAAGAGAGAAAGAAGGAGAGAAAACGTCAACGTAATTTCAACATCCTGGTTATTTCCAGGTCTATAATAGCCCATGCTGTCATATCCCTCAGTTCATTATTGCCCCCTGGAGGCATTGCAATTTAAAGCCAGATGAATATCGATTGTTTGTTGGATAATAGGAGGTATAATGTACTCTTTGGATGTATCTGATTGACCAGAAAAAGGTTTCTTTGCTTAGCTTTCCTTATGCTTGTTAGCCTGATCTTGGTTTTGGAGCGGAAACAAAGGAAGGTCTAATGACTGCAATAAAGCTTCCTTTGTCTATGTCTCATAATAATGATTTATGTCAGTGAACCAAGACAAAAGCCACGTGCAGACCTCCAATTAAACAATGTCTGCTTCACAAACAACCATCATGAGTTTAATCTCTCACATATACAAATGTTTTCTACTACATATGCATTCAGTGTGCTGTAATGATGGTCTTTGTTTTCTGCTTTAAGTCAGGAAGTTCCTTTCTATACAGCAGCTCTGGCTCTTCCTGTCTTTGTCTCGCTTCCTTCCTCTTGTCCTGCCTTCCCTCCTCAGAAAAGCAACACAATCAAACCACTATGATGTCTCTTACAGCTTTACAGCCTCATGAACTCAACAGTGCTTAGTCAGAAATGCAGATTCAATATTTTTCTTAAGAGACTTGAAAAAGAAAATCACCTTGTAGAAAGTTCTCTATTTTTAGACTTGACAACAAGAAAATACAAAGCAATTAGAAAGGTAGTATGGTATTGTCAGTAAAGGCAGAACTGTAGTAAGTGTGTTCATTTGTGTGTGTTTGATTTCTTGTACTGCTTTGAGAAAATGTTTCAAATTTAAATGTCATATTAGAAGGTTTGACTAAAATAATTATTTGACTGCAAATGTATTTAAACCTGCAATATAGTGGAGTGGTAATGAGTCAGCATTTTAACACTGGGCTTCCTCCTCTCAAAGTCAATGGTTGTGAATGTGTTTGCAACTTGTTGTCATAAATGTTGGACATACTGTATTTGTGAAAAACTGGAAAAAAAAGATGTTTACAAATGGTGGATATGTAAGAACAGCTTCTAGCCACAAGATGCACATCATGTGAAACAATGAGAGCTGCACCCACCGCCTGCCTTCAGCTCCCGCACATAGTTACTGGGGAACCACCCGGACTGGCCGTTGCAGGACCCTTCCCACCAGCCCCCGTCATCCTGTCGGATCACAGAGACGATGTCGCCCTTGGAGAAGGAGAGCTCGTCCTCATTGGTCTGCTCGAAAGCAAAGCGCGCCTTGAACAGCGAGTGGCCACACCCGCTGCCCTCGGACATGTCCTGAGGGAGAGGAGAGGAATGAAGGCTGAGCTGAATGAATCTGTGCTGGATGATGTTGGGAAATAGTGAATGTCCTCTTCCAGTATGAGAGTACACATGATAACAAAGGTATCCCAACTGTAGCTGTGAACATGACAGGATGTGTGATTACCTAGAAGAGCATCAGGACTGTTTGAGGCATATGATAGCTATGTGATTAACATGATGATTCAGCCTCTATGGAGAGAGACATATGACAAGCATGATCATTTCTGACGTGGGGCTAATCTGAAGTAAACATTGAATACTGCTTTCTATGCCTCCATCTTGTGACTGTGAAAGAGTCCGAATTTTGAGAAAAAGTCAGAATTTTGAGAAAAAGTCCGAATTTTGCGATTTTTGAGAAAAAGTCAGAATTTTGTGAAAAATTCAGAATTTTTAGAAACAGTCAGAATTGTGAGATTTTTGAGAAACACAAAATTCTGACTTTTTCTCAAAAATCGCAAAATTCGGACTTTTTCTCNCAGCATCTTGATATGCCACACCTGTGAGGTGGGATGGATTATCTCGGCAAAGGAGAAGTGCTCACTATCACAGATTTTTTCAGATTTGTTAACAATATTTGAGAGAAATGGTTATTTTGTGTATATAGAAAATGTTTTAGATCTTTGAGTTCATCTCATGAAAAATGGGAGCAAAAACAAAAGTGTTGCATTTATATTTTTGTTCAGTGTATATTGAACCTCTCTTTGCAGATCTGAGTGTTTCCGAGGACAGCGAGTTTGTGCCGCTCTCGTCTCACTTGAGGATCAAGTCGTTCGACTCTCTGAACACGAGTCGCTCGTCCAAAGCGCTGCAGCCTCAGTACCGCAGCCTGGTGAGTTACCATGACATCGGGAATGAAGAGAGATCACGAGATGTTGTTTTCGTCATCTGTTAGCAAAATATCTCTCATCACCGGCTTGAGCTTCAATCTCAGGATCCATGTATTTCTGATCCTCTCAAGAATGGAAGTAGTCATCACATACAGAGCATCAACTAGTTCCTGAACAGTGTCCTTCACATGCTGATATCCAAGAGAGGG
>NW_011333040.1:22032903-22039200 GCF_000735185.1 Notothenia coriiceps
TTTGTTTTGACTACTTCCATTCTTGAGAGGATAATCAATACATGGCTAATCTGAAGTGAACATTGAATACTGCTTTCTATCCCTCCATCTTGTGACTGTGGAGCTCCCTCTCTTGGATATCAGCANCACATAGTTTGTAGTGTTTTCCTAGTCATTGTAGCGGACTGCTTAGCAAGTCTGACATAAAACAGGAAACTGTCATCAGGTACAATATACGGGAGGCTGTGGCTCAGTGGGTAGTGTGCTGAACTTTGAATCAGGGGGTAGTAAGTTCGAGTCCCACTGCAGTCAGCATGTCGTTGTGTCCCTGAGACACTTCACCCCAAATTGCTCCTGTGGGGATTGCCCACAGTATTGAGTATGTAAGTTGCTTTGGATAAAAGAGTCTAACAAGTGACATGTCATGTAATATTATAAAATATAAAAACCCAACAATGGTACACAAGTTGTACTCAGCTTAGATTCTATCATCATTCAGAGCATTTGGGCTGTTTCATTTATCAAAACACAAGTACAGTGACACAAAGATTATAAATAAAAGAACAATTTCAAAGTGCAACAATTACCAAGAGACCGGTGAGAGTCTGGGAGGAATTACAGAAACCAAACGTCCAATTATCCCCTGCTGCGACAACACAAACATCAAACACTCATGCATTCATCTCATCGGGTAATTCCCATTGAGGAAAACAGAGCCACTCATTTGTTATTAATGCATTAATCTGCCATTGTCCCAGATAAATCAACTGCACTTATCTCTTTATAACCGGCACATGTAGTATATTTGGTTTCTCTTATGCGTGCCACCGAGTCGAAACCTAAATCCTCCAAACAATACATTTGCCCCAAAATATAATCCTGTGCTGAATTAATCAAAAAATAATATACATTCTGCACTTAATCCACTGTATATACAGCACTTAATCCTCTCCAGTGAGCAAGGTTAAGGCACAGTAATATCAGCGTTAATGCCGTTTTCAAACATGCCTTACACGACATCTGCACTATTTCTTCATATATTTCAAATTATCTAGTTTTTCTGAATTTAGATGAAAAGTTGAAGAGGTTTAACAGCTTGATTGCCATCTCTTCACATTGTGAACTAAAAAAACAAGTAACATAAGTAAATGTGTGAAAAATACACTTAAAACTTCTCCGTCTTACTTATTATTGTGAACTTTTGGCACTTGAAGGCCAACGGCAGCCTGAGGCTCTGCTGAGTGTTGGCTCAAGACTAAAAGGTGAATCCGTAATGATTCCTCTTTAAATGATGTATTATTTAATATCCTTGTTGGCTTGCTTTCTACTTTAGTTTAATCCTTAACTCTTGTATTAAAGATGACACTTTGTTTTAAAAAGTGTGATTAATTATTCAGGCAAACTTTAAAAACAATGGATGTTATTTTTCACAAGTCCGATGCCAAGCCTCTATTTATAAAACCAGTATGTCGCACATTGAGTTTGAGTTTGCATTGTTGCTCATTATTAAGCAATGTAAAAATAAACAGTGCTGTTAACACACAATTACACAATGCTTTACAGATGATTAAACAAATCCATGTCAAACACAGGAAGACAACTGAGGTAACACAAGTCCAATCTATCAATGAGATATTTTAAATCATAAAATAAAGAAAATATCCTTCAACGTATAATCCTCAACACCTTTAATCAATTTTCAATAAAAACCTACAACTTAAAGGTCACCTATTGTGCTAAACCCACTTCTTCGTGTCTCTTCTACATCAACATGTGTCCCCTCTTCTCCGTGTCTCTTCTACATCCACATGTGTCCCCTCTTCTTCGTGTCTCTTCTACATCAACATGTGTCCCCTCTTCTTCATGTCTCTTCTACATCAACATGTGTCCCCTCTTCTTCATGTCTCTTCTACATCAACATGTGTCCCCTCTTCTTCATGTCTCTTCTACATCAACATGTGTCCCCTCTTCTTCATGTCTCTTCTACATCAACATGTGTCCCCTCTTCTTCATGTCTCTTCTACATCAACATGTGTCCCCTCTTCTTCATGTCTCTTCTACATCAACATGTGTCCCCTCTTCTTCATGTCTCTTCTACATCAACATGTGTCCCCTCTTCTTCATGTCTCTTCTACATCAACATGTGTCCCCTCTTCTTCNCTCTTTCCTGTTATAATATCAGGAGGTATGGCCATGAGTACTTCCAGAGTGGGAAGGTTTTTAAAACAAAAATGATAATCCATTAAATTTGCTTTCCGTTACTTTTGGACAGAGGTGGGAAGTAACTAATACATTTAGTTAAGTACTGTACTTAAGTAACATTTTGAGATACTTGTACTTGAGTATTTCCATTTTATAAAAAACTAGCTGCAGCTTTACCAGCTTTGAGAACACTTTAATGATCAATCATTGTAAAACATATCATATATATTATTCTGAAAAGGACCAATCTGCACAATGACTACTTTAACTATATTTTGATGATAATACTTTTCTACTTTTACTTGAGTAACATGAATGCAGGACTTTTACTGTAACAGAGTATTCCTACACTATGGTACTTCTAGTACAAGATCTGAGTACTTCTACTTTTACTCAAGTACAATATCTGAGTCCTTTTCCCACCCCTGATTATTACTGACTGGACATACAAATCATTTCCCAAGTCTGGAGCAAAACCTTATAATAGATCCACAGCTGGTACTCCTGTGTTGCATGCTTTCCCATAATGATTACAGTACATGGCTTTTTCCATGGCGGACATCAATAGTGTGTGAGTCAGAGAGTGTGTGTGGGGGCATTTTTTACCACACAACTCACCAGCCCTGTCCACACACCCTCTGTGGGGGCAGGATATAACCTGGCTGGAAACACTGTTGTGCAAACACACAGATACATGCACACAGCCCATAATGCTTTTGAGCTCTGATTACAATACAGACTGATTTTGGGGTAAACTTGCCAGCAGCCAAACACCCATTAAATGAGTATTTTCAACTTTCTGATAAATACGTCTGCCTTGTTTACCAAATGTTAGCTTTGGAATACTTATCAGCTAAATCATGGCACTATTAAATTGTAAAAAGCAAGTTCTGAGTGACCTATTTGAGGAATCACAGTAGAAGCATGTTTGTCTGCAAGTTGAGCGTAATGCAATAGTACAGACTACTTTGTAAAGAGTTGGGTACTGATGCAATGTTTGAAATAATAACAAGTATTTCTCATGACAGCAATGATAACGGAAAATGAGGGAAATAGGAATAGAGCAGTCTACATTTCAAGATAGTTCCCTGACAAAACATCCAACATCGATGCAACGTTTCTGGTTAATTCTGAAACTAGTTTTGTAAGTTAAACAATTTAACTGAAAATCCAAAATCAAGACACAAGCACACATCCTACTACAGTATAGGTTGTGATTCATTAGAACAAAACAGATCTAAATGTGAAGAATTAGTACATGATTTACTACCACTAATTAAGCAATCAGTTCCAACTTATAAACCCTAAATAAACGGTGACTTGTGCAAAGGAAGAACCAGAAAACTCCACTGGCTTACATCAGTTTCTCTATTTTTTTAGTATTTACCATTATATCAATGTGGTAGCACATTGAATGGCTCAAATATGTGAATCTAAAATTCTAATTAACTACACCGAGACACATTATTAGAATAAATTGGTTTATTTTCGAGGAATATCCCAAAAATAAATCCTCCTCACATATATATTTACTCAAATGACACATTTCCAGGTTGGTGGTAATCACCTGTTGCTCCTGACGTCAACAACAGTAACGTAAATAGAAACAAAACACTGAAAAACAGCAGGATACATAACTTTTAAAAGGCTGTATAAGTGTGTACGTAAGCAGTGTGTTTTTTAGGATTAGTACTGTGTCATTGTGCATTAATTAATACATTATTGACATGTGTACTCACCTCCACTCCGAAAGCCCCGCAGCCTTTAATAAACTCGCTGATGTTTTTCTGACACTCGCTGTCTCCTCTCGGCTCCTGGAAAAACTACACACAAAAAAGTGACTAAATTAGCTTTAAATACTCCCACAAATTAATAATAAACCTTTAATTAAAGTGTTAAAGGTTCCTTCTGAATTAAAACAATCTTATTGCAGGCGTTGCTAGTGCACTTTCCACTTGATGCTCTCCAGAATCAAGGTAGCTAAATGTAAGCTGAACTTCCGGTTTCAACTTTCAAATTAAAATGTTAATTGAATGTATTGTTCCTTCTGTGTTGAAAATGTTGTGTATCTGGCCAAATTGAATTAATAAAACAACTCATATATATTTAAACATTGAAATACAATGTGATACTCTCAAAATTAGTGCCAAAAAAAATAGTATAGGTGGTGACTTAGAGAAGCTAAAACGTGCTATGCTTTTATTTTATTTTTATTTTGTTTAACTAACACGGAAGATGGATAAACCGAAGCAGGATATGACGTTGACAGGTTCATGGTCCATCGTGTGTGTGTGTGTGTGTGTGTGTGTGTGTGTGTGTGTGTGTGTGTGTGTGTGTGTGTGCGTGCGTGCGTGCGTGCGTGCGTGTGTGTGTGTGTAGGCCTGCAGCATAATATGAGACAATGGCACTGTAGTTTTTTAGTACTGTAAATTAGGGCTAATTAGTAAGTATAATTAGCCTAGATTAAATAATTAGTTGTATTAAAGTATTGCAACAATATGTTTTAGTTCCTAGTTTATGCAGGGACCCGAATCCTCTGATGATGTATATATTCAATCCTTATTTTTATTTTTTTGTTTCCTTAAAATGTATATTAAACAATTTGGAAAACAGAAAAAATAGGTCGCCTGTATGGCCACATGCTGGGGTTATAAGTAATGATATACCAATTTAATATGTAATTTCTCCTCTCTTTTTCCACAACAAACCAGATTTCAAAATGTTAAAACATATTGGGGATGTTTTATTGCTTATTTGCAGACAGTAAATACTCATAATCATAACACTGTTATATCTACTGTTTTCCCCTAGCAGGATGTTCATTCTAATTGTGTTTATTCATTCATTATGAATCAGAATCAGAAACAGATTTATTACCAGGTAGGTTGATACGTACGAGGAATTTGACTTGGGGTCGTGGTGCATACATACAAGTAAAACAAACATTTAAAAACACAGATAGAGAGCTATTTTAAGAACACTATAATAACATGAAAAAATATAGTAAAATAAAAATAAAATAAAGCAGTATTTACATTGAAATATAATGGAATACAATATGTGCAGTAAAAAAAACAGATATTGTAGATATAGGCTGACATTTCTAAGTCATTTATGTTGTTTTCATTATTTCTACGTGTGCTACCCACATGCATGCTTCTGGATAATGTGTTTTTTCCCAGTCTATTCAATGCCTGTACTCACTTTGTCCACCGTCCCGGGTCGCAGTCTCTCCAGCAGCCTGCACAGCACCGCTCCATCCTGTAGGGAGGTCTGCAGGAAACCCTCCGGATCAGAGATGCTTTTCTTGGGAGAGTCCAGGACCCCCAGCGTTATGAGCCAGGTCACCGTCTGCTCGGCTGAACTCATGCCTGGAAATAGTCTCTAATGTCAGAAAACAGCAGCAGCAGTGTTATTCCTACTTGTCCGAAATAAGAGAGGAGGGTCAGCCAGCCCCGCCTAGTCTGCACATTACGGTCAATGCACACTGCGAACACACACTGATGATGCAAAACGGGAAAAAATAAATGTGGAAATGACTATATGATCTCTCTCTCTCTCTCTCTCTCTCTCTCTCTCTCTCTCTCTCTCTCTCTCTCTCTCTCTCTCTCACTCTCTCTGTCTTTCTCTCTCTGAGCGGACGTCGGCATCACCTGCGTGCATGCACAACTGTAGCAGCAGTACCAGAGTAAACAGAGACACTGTGAAACACCACTTCCTTTGATTCTTTTCAAAATAAAAGCTTGTGGACATTTCACTGTTGACTGTCTTTTTAACCAGTTTGTATAATTAATATTGTGTATAAGTGTCATGACTGTGAAGCACTTACATACACTATTGAATTGTTGTTAGCCTAGTGTTTGCATGCATGACTGATCTTTAATTAACTTTAGCACTTTCATATTTCTATGTGAATATATTTGTCCTTTTATTTTGAAGACAAAACCATCCAACTTCCGCTTCAGCACGTGCTGTTCTGTATGGATTTGACGCAGCTCGTGACAGGACAGTCCATATATGACAGGATAATTAAACCACTCAAAGACGACGGTACTGTATCTGATCATAAATAATACTTTTATTTCCAAATAGGTGTAGATTAAAGGTATTTCTACA
>NW_011333040.1:22039228-22050219 GCF_000735185.1 Notothenia coriiceps
CATTAACCGTGCTTTTCCTGAACCTCATCATGACACTAGAGAGGACGGCAGAATTGTAATTTCCCGTGTTCAGTGAATACAACAGAGGCAAGACACCACCAGACCAACCAGAGAGTCAAAGACGACGGTACTGTATCTGATCATAAATAATACTTTTATTTCCAAATAGGTGTAGATTAAAGGTATTTCTACATGTAATTGGTCGCTCTATTCCCAGCAAAATGTCATTCAAAAATATCCACATTTAAAATACATGGCTAATTAAGCCACACTGAAATGTAACACTCAAACTATTGTGGATTACACTGAGTCTTTGCAAATGTAGTATTCACGTTACATGCTGGTAAAATGAGTTGCAAGTACAATTTACTGTAGGAAAAATCGAATTAGTTAAATATATTCTTAACGCACTAATTTATTCAATATAACCAAACAGCGTGTTAAGTCGATTTTTCCATTTGCCTGCAGGGGCATGACATCATTAATGTATTGAATAAATGCCTTTTATCCACTGCAACAAACTGGCCTGTGTCGCCATCTGTAGGAAAGTTTGTGTCATAGGTTTTGTATATAGCAAAATTGTATACCAAACTTATGCCAGTAACATGTCCTACAATCAGAGCNATGCTTAAGATAGAGATATACTTTTATTGGATCCGCAAAGTTGGAAACATTTGCGTACATCAGCATGTGTAAGGCAGTTGTAAATAATGGCAGTGGTGTTTATTTTGATAAATTGCATGTTAGATATCACACCAAATCTGTGTTTATATTTAAATAATTCTGTGTTTCTTTATTTACTTTATTGTTCAACATAGCCTGAGGCAAGGCGCGGAGATGAAATAACAACCATACATCTTATACACAGTAGTAATAGCATAATATCCAGTTAAGAAAAGTGCTTCCAAGCATAGTTAACATTGCTGGACGGTAATGGCACAAATGGGTTGATAGAGGTCTTGCAGATGCACTTTAGCGGAAATTGGGCGACCCAAGTTTTTTCATTCAATTGGGCATAAACTACCGAGTTTGGGAATATGTATGGGTCAAAAAACTTAGACCAATCTGAAATCTTGAAAAAGCGGATGTGCAAAAATAGTCATTATACTAGAAAGGGAAAACAAAAGGCACCGGCGCCACGTAGCAGTCTTTAATTAACTATTAGTAGAGAAAAATGAATATAGCTTTATAGGGATGCATATTAATATCTAATAATAAAAATAATGAAATTCAATAACATTGCTTTAAGCCACTTGGTTGTCCCTTGATATCAGCTGTGCACCTTTTATGGTGTAAATAGCAAGCGCTATCTACCAAATTGGATCAATAAGCTCAACGTCAGGCCGAATAAGTGTTGATACTGGGGCAAAGAGACGTATTGTGTGAAAAGAAATGTAAGCAATGTTGTTTAATTGCTGATATACTTTATGAATCCACATCACGTTTTCAGTGTTGGCGGGGCAGTTCGCTCATGTTTGTCCTAGAAGTGTTTCCAATCAGGCTCTATAAATAGGAAGAACTAGCGGGGCAGATAGTAATATTTAATGGCAGCCGACCGTGTATTACAATGCCGTTATGTGATGACTTTCAAAGAGTAAAAGGCAAGCACACTTGGAAGTAAAGTATTATTTTTATTTTTTAATGTTTTCGGTCTGTTTCCGTATTGCTGTTAACTGACGTATGTGATGTGAGACTGGAAATTGGGGCAGCAGGGAAAATAGTATCTAATGGCCACATTTAGATGCAGATTTGTTAATACTAATACGTTTGCACGTGGACGCAACACTATACATTGACGGGGAAGGGGTAGGCAATAAAAGATAAGACCACCATCCTAAACAGTTACACAACATCAACAGAAATGAATATCGAAGGCAGCGTCCCTAGCAACCACCTTGGTAACGAATGAAAACGTATCTATTGGACGCATTTTCCTGAAGTAATCTCTTAATAACTACGGCAAACTAAAGATCAATGTACAGTCCACTGCACAGCATAATCTGAAATACACAACTCATATTTCTCGATCAAATGACATCGAAAACGGCATTTAAATGGCCGAAACTAACTTAAAATAGGCAATTTTCCACCAGAATAAAAACGAAGTTTGGCCATGTTTTTTTTCTTCTGCAGGGAAGAAATTTGAAGATCACGTGACATAGACGCAGCCCATTGGAATGAATGGAATGCAATGGAAGGTGCAGGTGTTGGAGGTCAACCAACACAGAGCTTGAGAACTAAATCAGCAGGGTTTGTCAAACAGAAGCACATGGTGTAGTCCTAAACGATAGCTGGGGATTCTGGGTAGTGTTGATTCTGCCATCCTTTACTCCGAAAAAACATTTGTTTCTCCAAATCGAAGGGGAAAAATACAAAAGCATTGCACACAATCTAAACCAATCAATGTTGTGTAATTAACAAGGATAATCTGGTGTTTTTTAGTCGATGAGTAGGCTAGTGCAGATATCACTGTGAAATCAATCGACAGTAAGGGGAATACTTACTTCCGGGTGTACAATTCTCCGTTATCCAATGGGAATGGACGCTCACATTGCCTTTAAGGGCAGCCGACACAAACGAATGCCGTGCTTCCATGAGCGTCAAATCCCGCCGCAGATGGGAATACATTGCAATCAGTTGAAAGCTATTTGCGTCCCTTTATGAAGCTGAAGGAGCCTAGGAGCGTCACAACTGCACGCCACGGGACCCTGACCAAGCGTCGCTCCTGGACGTTTATGGAGTGAGAGTGTGTTGAACAGGAAGGAACAGGGAGACAAAACACTGAGAGCAGCCCAAGGTTGCAGGCCTGTGCTCAGTGAGGGCAGTACACACTCATACACTGAAAAATATTTCCCCAACACATCCTATTGTTGATTTATTTTTCTTTGGTCTATGGCCAGAGGTGAGAGAATTACTCAGATCTTGTACTTGAGTGAAAGTAGAAGTACCAGAGTGTAGGAATACTCTGTTACAAGTAAAAGTCCTGCATTCAAAATTGTATTTAAGTAAAAGTAGAAAAGTATTATCACAAAAATATACTTAAGGTATTCATTGTGCAGATTGGTCCATTTCAGAATAATATACTGTATATGATATGTTTTATAATGATTGATCATGAAAGTGTTCTCAAAGCTGGTAAAGGTGCAGCTAGTTTGAATGACTTTGTATACTGCAGGGTAGCTTGTGAATTTACTCCAGGTGGAACTAAAGTCTGATTTAACACTTGATTATATTTCACATCATTCATCCACATCTGTGAAGTAACTAAAGGTATTAAATACATGTAGTGGGGTAAAAGTACACCATGTACTTCTGAATTGTAGTAAAGGTATGCAGTAGCATACAATGGAAATACTCAAGTAAAGTACAAGTATCTCCAGATTGTACTGAAGTACATGAGTAGATTGTACTTAGTTACTTCCCACTTCTGTGTATGACTTTCAAGCCCCAGCCTTCAGAGTCTAAACAGCATGTATTTACTACAAAATGCTGGAGCAATGCTGCACTGCCACACAGAGCCATACAATGAAGAGTTACCCGTTCAGCTGATGATGTCAACCCCAATAGTCCAATTGCCCCGGAGCGAACACATTTTGGCTGCAGAACACTCCCTAGACGACATTTTAAAGAGGAGGTTGTGGGGGTGGGGGAGTGAGAACATGCTTCGGGGAAGAAAAACATGGCGTCAATCTGGGAAATGATTAAATCCAGATTCCTAGCGACAACATTTCTCACCCCCCCCAGAGGGGAATGACACAAGCAGCGGCACAGAAGGATATATGGAGGGAAAGAGATGGAGGAGGAAAGAAAGAGATTATAAGTGAAAATGTACTGGTTATCTTAATTAAATGGAAGGGGATTTTATCCTCCTCCTGTGTGTGTGTGTGTGTGTGTGTGTGTGTGTGTGTGTGTGTGTGTGTGTGTGTATATCAAAGGGAAAGTGCTAAAAAAATCTGGTAAAACTGGTTTGGAGGCTTTTTTAAACTCATGTAGTTGTGACTATTACAAAATTCTGGGATAATCATTAAAAGGAAGAACAAAGCTGAGCTCTGAGAAATAATGAGCAGCTGCCAGTCACAATTTGAATATACACTACAAAACACAGATTACATGATGTACATTAGAGAAATAGACAGAAGCACATGTTTGCAAAGGCATCTGGTTGCATATACTTTTTTTGAATATGTGTATGTGTACTTGTGTGTATGTAATTTGCCACTGCCGACAGACAGAGAGCATTTACTTGCATCTCCTTCTGGCCTCTGTCCATTCATTTTGATTTGGAAAGATGATGTTAAAGGTTTTGTCAAGCACATTGTGCTTCAGGCAACATTTCTTTCACAATTTAAGTGACTTGCTTTCTGGCATTGACATTTCCTATTAGTGGCAATGGCATTTCATTTAGACTCCATCTTTAATCTTTCCCAATTCTCTGGGCACCAATTGCCTATTTCCCTCTTTTTCCATATCCCTTCTTTTCTCTCAACACCACTATCCCTCTCTTTACATTTATATTATGTTAACTATGTTTTACGCCTTTTTTATTTTTGCAATATCTTGCTTCCCATCACTATTTCTCCTCTCTGTTGAAATGGTTACTGTTTGATTGACACTACACAGAGAGGGTTTTCAGTTTTCTCGTTAATAAAAAATTGTCATAATATTAGGACACAGTTCAACAGAACTACAAACCACATCCTGAAAAACATCTTCTAACCTAACATAACAACCTTCATGACGGTAGAGGTGAAATACACTGCTGATGGAGAGAGAATGTGAATTTGAGACAGTAGGTTGGTAGTAGTAGTTTAGCCTGATTGCTTGACACATGTTTGAAAAAACAATGTGCTGGATAATGATAAATTGTGTCTTGGGACTGAGACTATTGCATCATTGACACACACTTCACTGTGTTATCTGCTCTCTGTGTCAGAAGTAACAGAAGCAAGTCTTGCAAGACCTTAAAATACTAAAATACAAACTTAAAACATGCCTGTGGAAAAGTTGGTACGACTTCCTTCAGGCTGATGGCACACTGACTACAAGCTTAGTTTTTTACTATTTAATCCCAAATCACACAAGGGAAATGCATTATTATAAATCCCAAGGGAAAGCCACTGAAACTTAACCAAAATTACCAACGGGTGAACAACAAACCTAACATCTCATGTAATGAGGGATTAACTCACACTCCTTCATGCCATCATCCTGAGATGAGGGGCCTCCACATACCGGGACTGGAGAACCGGGGGGCCTGTTATTTATTCATTTACACCTTGAGATACAATTAGACAAAGGGTAGAGAGGAAAGCACCTGCCTGTTTAAAATATCTAGGGGACTCTGTGTGTTTTCATGTGTGTATCTCAGCTGCATTATGTGTAATTCATCATTTGTAAACAGAGTGTTCAAACACAGTGTGTTTGTGTGTGTGTGTGTGTGTGTGTGTGTGTGTGTGTGTGTGTGTGCGTGTGTGTACTGTATGTGTGTGTGCGTGTGTGTGTGTGTGACCTTATACAGGCACCTAAGATCAGAAGAGCTACAGACTCTGAATGCTGCCCTTCACATTAATGTGACAAATGACAAGCCTCTGCCTCACCTAACATAACAATATACATGTTAAAGGAATACATAATAAGGATACATACAAAAATATAAGTGTATTCCCTTACGGTTACATGAATAAAGATGTAATCAGATTAATGTTACATTTAAAAAAAATAGGATTACTCGTAGGATCACAATGTTAGAACATATTTTAAATAAAGAACAAGACATTACAAAGCAGATTGTATTTCTTATCTGCAAGCTTTTCTGTTCTGTAGCCACTTTAAGTGTGAATCTTTACGCCTACTGACTAAACTCAAATGGAGCATTTTCTGTTAGCTCAGATTTTATTTGAGCCTTTTTGATGTATGTGTTCAAGGATCAAATTAGTTTAGCCTGTCAAAACTAAATAAAGGTAGAATGATTAACAGTGTTAGCAGAAGTTCCCCTTGAAAGGGTTGGACTCTTTTCTTCAAGGGCAGTTGTGTTTGACCTTCTTTAAAGATTAACTTTGTGGATGACTGTTCACTGAAAGGTTTCCTGCTGACGTCTTCAGCTGTCTTCGTCTAACACTTGACCGTCACCTCTCTTTGCCTTTAAATAAAGGTGGTTTTCTATTGCAATTTGGGTCCACCCTGCTCTACTTTCAGTAAAAGTTTCCCTGGCCACGGCTGCTCAGTCTTTACTCTGAGAGACTCAAATTGTTTAACGTCAAAAATGTTAGAAATAAAAAAAGAAGAGTAACAATAGAGGGTGTTTGTAGTTTTCCTGTCAACAGTTTTACAGGTCCCCCTTTTATTTATGGTGGTTTATGGGGAAGGTTGGCTGTGGCTCAGTAGGTTGAGAGGTACTGGTCATAGTGTCTGTTATTCCCCCGCTCCTGTCAACATGTGGAAGTGTCCTTGGGCAAAAGATCTGTGCCTGGCATCAATTAAATAAATTAGATGATATATAAATCTGCTCAGTTTACAAAAAGCCTTTTTTCTTTGCTCTAGTCTAGAGGGTTGATTTGTATGGACATTGGGAATAAGCTCCAGTATGTGGTGGTAAAACGGTCAAAAACATTTCCATTTGGAGAAATGCACTACAGTTTAAAAACACTTTAAATATAAACATAAATGTGCCAAAACAAATGCAAATGAAGAAACCTCTTCACCAACTTGACGACAAATGTGCAGCATTTAGAAAACATTCACCAACTTGACGATACATGCACAGCGGTGACTAAAAGCACTGCATAAAGAACGCTGCAAATAAAAAGTTCTGAAGGAAGCTCAAAACGCAACGGAAAGCAGGGGACAATAAAAGGTAACGCAAACAGATAGGACTGGAGTATTTGTTGACGTTCAGGAATTATGAAACTGGCCAGCTGTAATTGTTTTTGGAAACCTACCTAAAATGTAAGTTTTATTAGCTAATTTTAACAATGATCACATGATTCCTTCTGATATTATTGCAGATGCTGAAAGCAATCAGAATCAGAAACAGGTTTATTGCCAGGTAGGTTCACACATACGAGGAATTTGACTTGATGTCATGGTGCAGAGATAAAATATAAAACAAGAAATCTAATATAATACAAAAAACTTTTAAGGACACCTTAATAAAATATAGTTAAACGTAGCTAACCTAGTCATTTCAAATATACTGACACAACATTTAAATATGAAACGGACTAACTCTGCTGACAGTGACACTTGACCACCTTTATAATCCCCAAACATCAACAAGCTCTCCAGTGTGCGTCACTTTCTAGTGTCCCCTGGTTTTCGTTGTGTTTGGAGCTTCTTGCAGCCATTTCTAATTGCATCATTTTGTTCATGAAGTGATTTTGGTAAAAGCTGCACATGTTTTGTCAGTTTGGTGAAGATGTTTCTTGACTTGCATATGTTTTGGCACATTTGTGTTTATACATTTGCATCGTTTCTGAAGCTGCAGTGCATTTCCCCTAATGGAATGTTTTGGGCTGTTGTAGCGTGTTTGCACCTGTCGGCCACCGTAGCGTCAGTATGTGATATCTGTAGCATTCTTAAAAACTCTATAAGAAAGATGCGACTATGATAAGAAGGAAGAATTTGAAAAGGGGGAGAAAGACATAACTGTGGAAAATAATGACGAAGAAGAAGAGCATTAATGTTCAAAAAGGTGGGAAACAGCAGAAAAGGATTGAAAAGAAGAAACAAATCTCAGTTATCCTAATGTCACAAAGTGCTATTATTTTATTTGGCTCTTGGAAACACATTAAAGGAAGAAATAACGATCCGAGGTAATAAAATCAATAGCTGAGAAAATGAAGATTGAAGAGCGGCGCCATCTCGTCTTTGGGCATGCAACAAATCTTCATGGGGATATGGAGCTCTGAGTTAGACCTGATGACAAAGAGACTGTGCAGCTCAGCCTCTTTCTCTACTTACCAGTGTGGTGAAGATATAGTGATAATACTCTGTCATCATCCCCATGGAGAGAGCCTGAGAGAGAGGGAGAGATTTATAAATGAATAGGGAGGCAGATAAAATATGTTGTCATATTTCGCACCCATGCACACACACACACACACACACACACACACACACACACACACACACACACACACACACACACACACACACACACACACACACACACACACACACAGGCATTCCTCCACATGTGTGTCTGTATTACTGGCTGTATTACCATGTAATGCAAAGAGGCATATATTCTGCTACACTGCTGCAGCCACAGGCTCAGAGATAAGAGACAAACACCCACCAGAAAAAGGACATAAGCCAAATAAAGTAAAAGACAGAGCTCAGACTCATCCTACATCTGGCATAGGGGATGTGGGGGATAATGCATCTTTCTATAGAAGTGGGACATCTGGAAAACATAAGAAAGTCATCCTAAAATAATGAGGTGGGAAATAGTTTAGAACAATCTGTGTAAAAAAACAGCTAGTGGTGTGATACTTATGCTGATGATATGAGAGTGTGAATATACAAGCATAACATGATGCTACTGGCTCTGAGTGGAAAATAATTTCAGCGCTGTGAACCAGGTGCAAGCAGCTCATCAACATTTATTTGTTGGCGTTATTTCATCACACAGATGGATATGTTAAAGCAGCCACATATCCTATAAATATGTCAATATTTGATGATTCTACACATAACAGTTTACATTCAGCGCTAATGTGTGAAGGAGTGTGTCTTTTATGTAGAGAAACGCAGAGAAAAAGTGTGAAGGTCATTGTAGTGATGGGTGTGTTACACACTCCATTTTATGCACCGGAACTGCAATAAAAGGTTTTTATTAACTCTGAACCCTTTTAAACCGTTTTTAAAACACATTTGATCAAATAAAATGGCCTAGAACAAGGTTTTAGAATTTAGATTTCAACAGTCTTACTTAAGACATGTTTAGTGAATGACATAATTATTAAAAAAGACACAGTACTCCAAAGTCTGACCCTGTGGTAGTAGAGCGGTTTCCTTCAAGTCTCTACAATTGGTTCCACTTTTATTTTGACAATCTAAATTTCAATAATATCTAACATGATATGTTTTCCTACTCTTTCCAAGATCAAAGATTATTTGAATGGAGCTTCAAATAAAAAATAAAAAGGGGTTCAGCCATCCAATAGACTTGGAGTACAATTGCTGTTGAGGTTGATGGGGCCCTTAGATTAGGATGCACCCTGAATGCCCTCCATGGATTTAATCCAGCTTTCTAGAAATTGGAGGAGAGGGAAACCCTTGGACAGAACCACACCAGGCAGCAGGGATTATCTGACCTGAGAACACCTTGGAGAGTTGGTAGACATGGCTTTGGAGAAGGCTTAACCATAACCCCTACCCTAACCCTAACCCTAACCTTGCCAGTTTTACCCAATGCTAGGAGCGGAACTTGAATTATAGACACAAATAATTGGTGTCTATAGACTGGTGTGAGTTTAGTGGAGAGTCCAGAGGAAGGAAAACCAGAATAGAATGAGCACAGAGAGATACTTGATGAATGGGTAAATTTGTATTTTATGTTGATTTGAACAGAGTCACTCTAAATGGCTGCCTTGTTCAGTAGGAGTTGTCACCTGCTTCTGATCGCTGCAAATCTTATGTGCTACCACAAATGTGCTACCACAGAATCATGTACTTATTCACCCCATCAAGAGGCTATCTGTTTTTAGATTTAGATGGTGGTGTCAAAGTCTCACTAAACTGAAGTATATCCCAGACTAGGACTGTGTGTAGAGCAGAGATGGAGTGCTCGAGTCCTGGACTCGGACTCGAGTGCCGATTTTCGGGACTCGTGACTCGACTCTGACTCGTGCACTGATTGACGCGACTCGGACTTGGACTCGTGAATTCTCGCGTACGCTGACTTGGACTCGGACTCGTGAATTGTTCCCCCCACGATCAGTGGTGTAGTGGGCGTTGGGCGCATGATCTTTTTTTTAATAGTCTAATATAAAATTATTGCCAGTGTTATCAGTTGCAAGTGTGTATTTGTTGTAATAATGACAAAAACATAATACATTTCACAGTAATTATAATAAAAAATAAAAACGATTTCCTTAAAAAATGATGATTCGGCATCACGCTCGTGACCCCGCAGCGAGCTGGGGGTGTGTCCGTGATGTGGCAACAGCTCTTTCCCTCAAGAACGCTAACGAGAAAGCTCTACAATGGCAGGCAAACATTCTATACTTGACTTATTTTCTAAAAAGAATATCATTCAAAAAGAAAGAGGCTAGCAGCACCGAAGCTACAAGTGAAGCTGCTACTAGTACATCATCAGAAGAGCCGCCTAAAGATGTGGATAATGCTAGCACTAACGTCAACGTTAGCTATGCTAGCAACGTTCCCCTAGCTAGCTCAAGCTCACCTTTCCCAGATGCATGGATGGAGGAGATGTGGCAGAGGAAACAAGAGGAATACCCGTGGATCAGTGGCGTAGCCACCATAGGGCCAGGGTGGGCCCAGGCCCACCCAGTTTACTCATTGGCCCACCCTGAGAAAGCTTCAGTGTCATTTAAATTTTATTTAATTTTTTTAATTTTTTTATTATTATTATAAAAAAATGTATTCACCCATTGAGAATATCCAAGAATTNTGGCGGAGGAAACAAGAGGAATACCCATGGATAGACTGCAAAGCTGGGAAACTGGGCTGCAAAGTTTGTTCATCCATTTCGGATTTATCAGTCTTCAAAACGCAATGTGTGTGTGTGTGTGTGAAAAAAAAGCAGCGCAGTCTGCTTATTTGCAATGTAGGCTAGGCCTAATCAGAATAATTTCAAGTCCAGATTCAATGTTGTTTGCATAAGTAGGCTATATTTTTCGTTTCGTTTATTTAATAAGTTATTTTCAGGACAACTTTGGGAATTTCATTTGTTTGTTATGAGTTTTAAATAGATTTCGAAAGTAGAGAGAGAGAGAGAGAGAGAGAGAAGCAGCGCTGATAGGCCT